>NC_091341.1:28068650-28098650 GCF_038502225.1 Cherax quadricarinatus
GTCTGCGGTCTTCTGTGTCCTTCCCCAATCTTCATGACCTAACACTTACTGGGGTTAAACTCCAGGAGCCATTTGTCGGGCCATACTCGTAGTTTGTCCAGATCCCCTTGTAATCTTAACTGATCCTCTCCCACTTGTATTCTCCTCATCAGTTTCACATCATCAGCGAACAGTGACACTTCTGAATCTATTCCTTCCACCATGTCATTCACGTATACAAGAAACAGCACCGGGCCTAGGATTGACCCTTGTGGAACCCCACTCAACACATTCGCCCACTCTGACACTTCAGCACATACCAACACACATTGTTTCCTTCCTGTCAGGTATTCCCTGATCCATTGCAGTACTTTCCCCTTTATTCCTACCTGCTCCTCTAATTTTTGCACCAGTCTCTTGTGTGGTACTGTGTCAAAAGCCTTCTTGCAATCTAAGAAGATGCAATCTACCCATCCCTCTCTCTCATGTCTTACTTTTGTTACCTTATCGTAGAACTCAAGTAAATTTGTGACACAGGATTTCCCATCTCTGAAGCCGTGCTGACTGTCATGTATGAGCCCAATCTTTTCAATGTGTTCCACTACTTTTCTTCTGATAATCTTTTCCATGATTTTACATACTATACAAGTCAGTGACACTGGTCTGTAGTTTAATGCTACCTGTCTGTCCCCTTTCTTAAAAATTGGAACTACATGTGCTGTCTTCCATGCCTCAGGCAACTGCCC
Organism: Cherax quadricarinatus; assembly: GCF_038502225.1. Taxonomy (NCBI): domain Eukaryota; kingdom Metazoa; phylum Arthropoda; class Malacostraca; order Decapoda; family Parastacidae; genus Cherax; species Cherax quadricarinatus. The sequence goes on from NC_091341.1 coordinate 28,069,376, forward strand.
TGTTTCGATAGATTTACTGTAGATTGCCGCTACCGGCACACACAGTTCCTCTGCTCCCTCTCTCAGTATCCATGGAGATATGTTATCTGGGCCCACCGCATTTGAGGTATCGAGTTCGTCTAGCAGTTTCTTCACCTCTACCTTGGTTATGTGTATTGTGTCCAGCGCCTGCTGGTGCACCCTACCTCCACAGTTTGCTGGAAGCATTCCTGACTCTGTTGTGAATACTTCTCTAAATCTTTTGTTTAGTTCATCACATACTTCTTGGTCACTCTTCGTCAGCTCCCCTCCTTCTTTCCTCAGCCTGATTACCTGGTCCTTGACTGTTGTTTTTCTCCTAATGTGACTGTATAACAACTTTGGTTCAGATTTGACTTTTGATGCTATGTCGTTCTCGTATTGCCTCTGGGCCTCTCTCCTTATGGTTGCATATTCGTTTCTGGTTCTTCTGCTCATCTCCTTGTTTTCTTGAGTCCTTTGCCTTCTATACCTTTTCCATGCTCTCGCACACTTGGCTTTGGCCTCTTTACACCTCCAATTAAGCCATGGACTCACTCTGGTCTTACTATTTTTTCTGTTGCCCTTTGGTATGAACCTTTCCTCTGCCTCCCTGCACTTAGTGGTTACTATTTCCATCATTTCATTTACTGTCTTTCCATCTAGTTCTCTTTCCCACTGCACTTCATGCAGGAAACTTCTCATTCCTATGTAGTCCCCTTTTTTGAAGTTTGGTTTCTCTCTTTGTTCTCGTGCTACTGCATTCTCCACTGTTAACTCAACAAGATATTCAAAACTCAGGACATCATGATCACTAGCGCCAAGGGGTCTTTCGTGGGTGATATCCCTTATGTCTGAACTATTCAAGGTGAATATGAGATCCAGCCTTGCTGCAACATCCTCTCCTCTCTCCCTGGTTGTATCCCTAACATGTTGATGCATGAAGTTCTCCAATACAGTCACCAACATCTTAGCCCTCCATGTTTCTGGTCCCCCATGTGGCTCTAGGTTTTCCCAGTCAATCTCTTTATGATTGAAATCCCCCATTATAAGCAATTTTGTCCTACCCATATGAGCCCTCCTAGCCACTTCAGCTAGTGTATCCAACATTGCCCTATTGTGCACATCATACTCTTCTCTTGTTCTCCTGCTGTTAAGTGGTGGGTTATACATCACTGCTATCATCACCTTTGGACCACCAGTCTGAAGTGTTCCTACAATGAAGTCGTCTGTTTCCCTTCTTTCCATTCCTCCCATCTCCTCAAAACTCCACTGGTTTTTTATGAGCAATGCTACTCCTCCCCCTCCTCTGTTCTCTCTGTCTTTCCTCATAATCTGATATCCAGGTGGAAAAATTGCATCTGTTATCATCCCTGTAAGTTTTGTCTCTGTTAGTGCTATAATGTCAGGTGATGCATCAATGATGCGTTCTTGCCACTCTTCATTCTTATTTGTTATTCCATCTGCATTGGTGTACCATACCTTTAGCTTCCTTTCCATTACTGTATTTTGGGAGATGGAAGAGGAAGGTGCAGGCTGGGAGGGTGCGAGGCAGGGCACAATATTATGGGAGGCTGCTGTGACTGTGAAATTAGTGCTTAGGGGGGTGGTGGCTATGGAGTGAGGTTCGTTTCTGTTCACTATGTTTGGTTGATATGTGGTGACAGGGGTTGAGAGGTTTCTGTAAGCATTTGTGTTTGATGTTTCCCCAAAGGCTGAGTTTTCCTGTCTGTCGTTGCCTGTCCTGTCTCTCTTTCCTTCCACTGGTTCTGTCTTGCTCTCACTTTCAGTTGTTCCCTTTCCTTTCGTGTTCTGTCTCGATTGAGGAACACTTTTTGATAATCTGGAGAGTCCTTTAACAGTGGTTTCTGTTGTAGTGTCCTGTTCCGTACCACATCTGTCTTGAATGTCAATCTGATTGGTCGATTTTTTCCCTCGAATACCCCCCAAGTCTGTGAAAATTTTCTACCTGAGACATGTCCCTCTCTCCTGTTATTGCAATAATGTTCTTAATCTCTGTTTTCTCCCAATGCTTTCTTTCATCATAGGTCTGCCCTTCAGCCTCCTGAAGCCCATGAATAATTATTGATCTCTCCCTCTCCTCTTCCTATTTCTTTTCCCTCTGTATCTCTGGATCTGATTTAAGCATCTCCTTTGCTGTTTCCCTAATCATCTTCCAGACACCATGATGGCCTGATATTACTGCTGCAAAAGACTGCTTAGATCCATCCCCTCCTTCAGTCCCCTCGCTGCCTGCTGATGTTCCCATTTCAGTCATCTTGCTCCTTTTGGACCTCATCTTTAGATCCTGCTTCAGCACATCCATTTCTTTCTCCAATCTCTGTATCTTTGCCTCAGCTACTACAGCTCGTGATTCCCACTTCTTGCTCTCTGCAGATATTTGCTCTAACATGTTATTGCAAAACTTGTTTAACCTTTTCTCCCATTGTTGTTCCATTTTGTTCTTGAGCCGTTCTACCCATTCTTCCTTTACCGACCAGCCATCATCGGTTCCCTTGCCTTTACGTCCTCCCTTTTGAGAGCCCATTTTGCTTTTATCCTGTTGGGAAGTTCTAGCTGCTTCAGCTTATCGTAAAAATGTGTGTGTGTGGTGGGGGGATTTATGAGTTAATGTGTCTGGTTAGGTTAGGTTTGTGTGTGTGTGTGTGTGTGTGTGTGTGTGTGTGTGTGTGTGTGTGTGTGTGTGTGTGTGTGTGTGTGTGTGTGTGTGTGTGGGTGGGTGTGTGGGTGTGTGGGTGTGTGTGTGTGTGGGTGTGTGGGTGGGTGGGTGGGTGTGTGGGTGGGTGGGTGTGTGGGTGTGTGGGTGGGTGGGTGTGTGGGTGGGTGGGTGTGTGGGTGGGTGTGTGGGTGGGTGTGTGGGTGGGTGTGTGGGTGGGTGTGTGGGTGGGTGTGTGGGTGTGCGTGCGCACACTAGGCTACGCTACTCTTTTGAAGATTACATATTTTTTCACAATTAATTCCTTATTAATAGATACTATATAATATTTACTGTGTACACTTGTGTTTGTGTGTGTGTGTTTACTAGCTTGTTGTTCTTTGAAAAAGAGGGTAGGGGAGTCACGTTAACAATATTGTTATTGTTGTTGGTTCACCGGTACTCTCCCGGCCCAGATCTTCGCACACTAGGCTACTTTACTTTTTGAAGATTATAGGATTATTTTTTCTCACTCAATTCCTTATTAATATATACTAATGTTTATTATAATAATAATTACTGGTGAACACGTGTGTTTGTATGTGCGTACTTGTTTACTAGCTTGTCGCTGTCAGAAAAACGGGGGGGGTTCACTAGGCTACACAACTCTTCTGAAGATATTTAGATAATTTACTAAACATTATCAGGGTTACCTCTATCTATCTCCTGGTACTGAAAGTTAGGGAGAGAGTGATGGTATAGCATACAACCAGCAGGGCGAGACACTGAGACTTTAGACACTAACCAAAATTAACCACACATAGGCAAGTGATGTCGTCTGCACAACAATGGAGGTTCCTGCTGGTCGGCTGCTATCAACTCCTTCACTTTTGTAACTCCTTCAGGAACTTTATCATGCATTCAAGTTTTTATTTTCGTTTTCTTTTAAGACTTGGTATTCACTCTTTTTTTCTTTAGTACAGTATTGGTCATAACAAATCTGATGATATTAACTACATTTACAACACCAACAGCTGGGGATTGACTAATTTTTTCTTACTTTCAGTATTTACTTAATCACTCGTTTATGACCTTATCACTACACTGCTGCTATAACCCACCAACATATGTATTTGTTAATATTTCAGATCACACCGTTAACCCAATTAACTGTTTGGATATTTTGTGTCAACACTGCAGCCAGCAGCCTGATCAGCTGACTGCTACCCTCTCTCACTCACCATTCATTCAAATTTAAATTGTAAAATTCTTGATCTTATCACATTATTTGCACTCTTGAAAGCTATTACACTCTTGTAGGTATGTTCACTGATTCACTCACGTACGATGACCACTAATAATATCTTAGGACAGCCACTAGAATGCTAAATCCTGGGAGCACTATTCAGCGATACTGCTTCACATGTGTGTGTGTGTACTCACCTAGTTGAGGTTGCAGGGGTCGAGTCCAAGCTCCTGGCCCCTGTGTGTGTGTGTGTGTGTGTGTGTGTGTGTGTGTGTGTGTGTGTGTGTGTGTGTGTGTGTGTGTGTGTGTGTGTGTGTGTGTGTGTGTGTGCACACGCACCTGTCTCTCTGTCTGTCTGTCTCTGTCACAGTTACACATAAATACAATTATACATAGTGTAAATTACCTAGGATAACCCAAAAAATCCAGACTGGCAAATAATAAATATCAGACACAGCTGAATGTGACTACTGTCTTGAGTGTAAAACATGTTGGTTCACTAGTGGTTCTCTGAGACAGAAAGATAAGCAGGCAGACAGATAGACAGAAAGAGAGAGAAGCAGACAGATAGACAGACATGTTTATTTGTAAAGTGAAAACAAGACAATGATGCACTCTCTTACACCAAGCTTTATTATTATTATTATTATTATTATTATTATTATTATTATTATTATTATTATATTGTCCGTGTATCCTAAATAGTTTACACAATGTATAACTGTATTTATGTGCACCTGTGAGACAGAGACAGACAGAGCCAACCAGCCAGCCAGCCTGCCAGCCACAGCCAGCCAGCAGGCCAGCCAGCCAGCAGGCCAGCCAGCCAGCAGGTCAGCCAGCCAGCAGGCCAGCCAGCCAGCCAGCAGGTCAGCCAGCCAGCAGGCCAGCAGGCCAGCCAGCCAGCAGGCCGGCCAGCCAGCCAGCAGGCCGGCCAGCCAGCCAGCAGGCCAGCCAGCCAGCAGGCCAGCTAGCCATGTTGTTTACACAAACCCACACTCTATTCCCCACCAAACATTGCTGGGACCTATGAATACTATGTATATATTTCTAGGCAATAATGTGACTAAAATAGGTGAAAATGTTCACCTCTCAATGTTTGTGCAGTTATTGTGTGCTCATCTAATTGCACTCACCTAATTGTGGTTGCAGGGGTTGAGACTCAGCTCCTGGCCCCGTCTTTTCACCATCTGCTACTAGGTCCTCACTCTCCCTGCTCCATGTGTAGCATACAGTGAGTGTATATATCCAAAACATGGCTTATATTGGTCTCACAGACCATAAAAGTTACTTGAAAAACTAAAATGTTAAAAATAAAAAAACATAGAAAATAAAATAAACTATTTCTGCATGACCGGCAGTCGGCGATGTTGCCATAAGCGGCTCACTTTCTGTCAACTTCAAGCCTCCATATCTTGGTAAGTATTGATCACAAAAAAAAAAAAAATGGCCTATAATACTCACAGAAATATGCACTATCATTTCATAAGATTTTTTTTTTTTTTTTTTTTTTTTTTTCAAAAATTTTTCGACCCTGAGAACAAGTTTGGGAGAGGGCCTGTCAACCCTGAAAGGGTTAATAAGTTTGGTAGAGAAGAATCACAGTTTTGATTATTAACCTAAGGTGGACACAACTGATTATAATGTTTTACCTATGTTCATGATATTGAGCAAATGCATGAATAATTTTTACTTACGTAATTATGATGGGCTGGGATAGGTTAAAAAGATAAGCTGTTTTCTAACTGTAGTTTTATAAATGATGGCTAAGCCTGTAGTTCTGGAGATTTCTGGCAGTTTTTTCCAGATTTTGGGACCTTTTATGTACACTGAGTTTTTGAAAAGATTTAGCCTGACACGGGGAATGTCATAGAGATTTTTGTGCCTAGTATAGTGTCTATTGGTTCTATTGCAACGTTGGTATAACTATACTCTCACACATTCCCCTCTTTGCTACCATAGATGAAGTTCTTCGTCTCCACAGACTCCTCAGGAACCACTCGCCTTTCTCCACTCATCAATTCTTCCATTCTATGATTCACCTCATCTTTCATAGACCCATCTGTTGACAAGTCCACCTCCGAATGGAAACAGTGTATCATGCCGAGATAAGACCATTCTCATTACTAAATATACTAATGGTAATACTGGCCCTCTTCTCTTTCTCATTTACATAAATGACCTACCAAATGCATCGCAATGGTTTATTTGCAATCGTGTCATTACGATTTCTTAAGTCAAGTCAAGTCGCATCGCAATTACTCAAACCCACACTATTTGCAGATGACACTACATACATCTTGTCTCACCCGAGCCCAGTCACGCTAGCCAATACTGTGAATACCGAATTACAGAAAATATCTACCTGGATGAGGACTAACAAACTTACTCTCAACATGACAAAACCTACTTCATTCAGTTTGGTAAGAGAGCTACAGATGTCCCTCTTAACATAATGATAAACGGATCACCTATCACAAAGCTCACAGAGGGAAAATTCTTAGGAATCCATCTTGATAATAGACTCAAATTTCAAACACATATACAACAAATTTCCAAGAAAATTTCCAAGACCGTAGGCATACTATCGAAGATATGGTACTATGTTCCACAGTCAGCCCTCCTAGCCCTATATCACTCATTTATTTACCCCTATCTCACCTATGGAATTTGTGCATGGGGCTCAACAACAATAAACCATCTCAGACCATTAATTACCCAACAAAAGGCTGCAGTCAGAATGATAACAAATTCCCACTACAGGCAGCACACTCCACCAATATTCAAAACTCTAAACCTACTCACCATACAAAACATCCATACCTATTATTGTACCTACTACATACAAAGAACACTTAACTCGGATATAAACCCTCCCCTCAAACGTCCACTTACCAACCTCAACAGAACACATGACCATAACACAAGGCACAAATCACTCTTTGATGTTCCTTGTGTCCATCTCACACTATGCAAAAACTCAATGCACATAAAAGGCCCAAAACTCTGGAATTCACTACCTGTGAATATAAAAGAAACGCTGTCTGTTTATAAATTCAAGTCTCTTAAAAATCACTTACTCACTCACAACCAAATAAATACTGAATAACTGTATCTCATAAATGTTTAACCTGTGACCCAATCAAACTCTGTTATCTTTAATTATATTATCTAACAGAATACCCCATTCTACTGAATGCTCAGCAACACAGTAAATGACCATATGACCTGTCTTTGAAATACTAATTGTGCTTAATTGTTATTTGTTTACAATAATGTTTACCACTGAATATATCATTGCTTAGCTAATCTTAAGTTAATTTTAAGCCTGCCCATAATGCTCTGCATACAAGGGGCTTTGGCATGTTACACTTAACCACTGTATTTCCTTGTACTTCAATGTATCATGTTCAAATAAATAAATAAATAAAAAAATAAATAAACTACCTCACTATTATCTTTTTAACCCTTAAACGGTCCAAACGTATATATACGTTCTCTCGCGTAGCGCACCAAACGTATATATACGTTTCCTTTGCCATTCATTCAACATTGCCACAATAAGCCTGAGTCACCTAGACATGAGAGAATGGGTGTGCGCACTCACTGTGCGCCATATGAAAAAAATTGGGGACACCTGGGTACCTTATGCTCTTTTTCTCCTATTAAAAAAAAAAACTTTTTTTTTTCTCAAAACATCTGGGGTGCTACGCAAGAGAACGTATATAATGTCTGGACCGTTTGAGGGTTAATGATAAACTTTTTAATTGCCTAACTTTAAATCCCTTCAAGGTCCAGACCCCCGATATGAAACTTGTCCACAGGGTCCAAGAATTCTCAAAAAAAAATTCTTATTTTTCTTGTGAAATGGTAGAGAATCTTTTTCTGAAGGTAATAAAACAAAAAAAATACGAAATTTGATCAAAAACTGGCAAAATTACACTCTCGCGAATTTTGCTGCATCAGCAAAACTTATGCATCGGCGATTTTGCCCAATGTGACTCCCATTTTAGGTCAATTACAGTGGACCCCTGCCATTCAGCAGCCACGACTTTCATGAAATCCGACTTTTGGCAAGTTTTTTCAGCAAAATTTAGCTTCACGGTTCATGATTGGACTCGTGATTCGGCGACCATCTGGTACGCATCTGCCTGTCACCGCACACACAAGGCCAGTCTCTCGCACTATTCACACTCAGTGTGCCATTGCTTACCAGTACGTGACCATCACCCTGCAGGTTGATACAATACATTTCATAATAAACCATTGTTTTTTGTGCTTGCAACTGCTAAATAAGTCACCATGGGCCCAAGGAAAGCTAGTGCCAGCCCTTTGGTAAAGAAAGTGAGATCACTTTCTTTACCAAAATATGAGAGCGGAGTGCGTGTTACAGAACTTGCCAGGATGTATGGCAAACCCCATTCAACCATCACTTTGATTGTGGTGAAGGGAAAGGAAATAAGTGTGCTGTTCTTGCAAAAGAGGTTGATATGCTGACAAAAAAAAGAGATCGCAAACCCTAGAAGAAAGGTTATTGTTGGTGTGGATTACCCAAAAATGGTTAGCAGGAGATAGTATTATGCAGTCGATAATATGTGAAGGGGCAAGGCAGTTGCATGACGATCTCGTAAAGAAAATGTCTGCAATGAGTGGTGATGCTTGTGATTTTTAAGGCCAGCAAAGGTTGGTTTGAGAAATTTAAGAAGCGTAGTAGCATACACAGTGTGATAAGGCATGGCGAGGCTGCCAGTTCTGACAAAAAATCAGCTGAGAACTTTGTACAGGAGTTTAAGGAGTACGTAAACACTGAAAAACTCAAACCCCAACAAGTGTTCAATGTGACGAAACAGGCCTCTTTTGGAAGAAAATACCAAAGAGGACCTACATCACACAGGAGGAAACGGCACTCCAAGGACAAGCCTATGAAAGACAGGCTAACTCTCATGTTTTGTAGTAATGCTAGTGGGGATTGCAAAGTGAAGCCTTTACTGGTGTATCACTCTGAAAATCCCAGAGTGTTCAAGAAAAAGTGTCGCCAAGAGTAATTTGTGTGTGATGCAGAAGGCTAACAAAAAGGCATGGGTCAAAAGGGGAATTTTCCTAGACTGGTTTAATGAAGTGTTTGGCCCCAGTGTGAAGAAATACCTCCAGGAAAATAAATTGCCACTTAAGTGCCTCCTGGTAATGGACAATGCTCCTGCTCATCCTCCAGACTTGGAAGAGCAAATAGTGGAGGAGTTTAGTTTCATCACTGTGAAGTTCTTGCCCCCTAATACAACTCCTCTCCTCCAGCCCATAGACCAGCAGGTCATTTCAAACTTCAAAAAAACTGCACACCAAAGTATTGTTTCAACAGTGCTTTGAAGTGACCACAAGACACTGAATTGACCCTAAGAGAGTTCTGGAAAGATCACTTCAATAACCTCACTTGCATAAACCTTATAGGTAAGGCTTGGGAAGGAGTGACTTACAGAACTTTGAATTCTACTTGGAGAAAATTGTGGCCACAATGTGTACAACAGAGGGATTCTGAAGGGTTTGGGGCTGACCCTAAGGAGCCTATGCCAGTTGTGGAAAGTATTGTGTCACTGGGGAATTCCATGGGGTTGGATGTGAGTTTCGAGGATGTGGAAGAGTTGGTGGAGGACCACAGGGAAGAGCTAACCACTGAAGAGCTGCAAGAGCTTCATCTGCAACAGCAACAGATCACAGCTCGGGAAACTGCTGCAGAGGAGGAGGAAGAGAGATGGAGGAAGGTGCCTTCTTCAAAGATTAAGGACATTTGTGCAAAGTGGACTGAAGTGCAAACATTTATGGATGAACTTCCCTGACAAAGCTGTTGCAGGCCATGTTGGCAATATGTACAATGACAGTGTTGTCTCCCACTTCAGACAAATCTTAAAGAAACGCCAGAAACAGAGCTCTCTGGACAGATATTTTGTGCGACAGGGGTCCAGTGACTCTCAAGTTGTTCCCAGTGTCTTTAAAAAACAAAGAAGGGAAGTAGCCCCAGATAAGGACTTGGTACCTAAAGTCTTTATGGAAGGAGATTCTCCTTCCAAACAATAGTGGACACCTTCCTCCTATACCCTCCTCCTGTCTTCCATCCACCCAAAAGTCTTCAGTAAAGGTAAGTGTAATGTTATTATTTTATACAGTAGACCGTCATTTAGCACAAGTTTATTTGGCACGATTTGGGTATAGCACGACTGAAGAGTTGCAGCACAATTTTATGTAACACATCATAAGATGAATTTAACACGGTTCAATTTAACATGGTTCAGTTTGTGGGAAGGAAAAAAAAAAACTTCCCTTTTCCTCAAGTGGCTGCCATGTTAATTCCTACTACACATCTGTTGCATCAACACTAGTAAGTAAACTACCAGCTGCATCAAATACCTTTAACACAGACTCTGATAAGTTTCAAACATACTACACCAATAAAGGGGTAACCCCAAACAGTTGTCAACTAGTAAGTGTATCTCATGACTTTATTCAAAAAGAACTAAGCAGGTTAAACCCAACTAAGAGCACAGGCCCTGATAACATCCCGTCTAAGTTCCTAAAAGATGGTGCTTCTGAACTGTCAATCCCTATTGCTCACATAATAAATCTATCAATCATCACTAATACCGTACCGGAGGGGTTCAAGGAGACCAGAGTTACTCCTATCTTCAAGAAAAATAGTAGGTCTGATGTAAGCAACTATAGGCCTGTTAGTATACTCAGTATAATATCTAAAATTCTAGAGAGGGCGGTGTATTCTCAAGTAGTTAAGTACCTTAATGACAACAACATTCTCCATAGCTATCAATCGGGCTTTAGAAGATCCTACTCAACCGACACCTCCCTTATTAATCTGATGGATTACCTGAGAACTGAAATGTCGAAGGGGAACCTCATAGGTATGGTAACCTTAGACCTGCAAAAGGCCTTCGATACTGTCAACCACAATATATTATGTAATAAACTTCAAGCTATCGGTATAGGTTCTGTAGCAACAGGAGACAAATAGTCAAAATCAACAAAACAGAATCAGAACCCCTGCCGATAACATGTGGAGTTCCCCAAGGTAGTATTCTGGGTCCCTTATTATTCTTATGTTATGTCAATGATATGCCTATCAGTGTCAAGTGCAAACTCCTACTGTATGCAGATGACAGTGCTCTGTTAGTGTAAAGATATTGCTAATGTTTTAACACTGGAACTGGAGTCCTGCAGCAAATGGTTAGTAGACAACAAACTATCATTACACCTAGGGAAAACTGAAGCCATTCTCTTTGGCACGAAACATAAACTGAGAAGGGTAAATAATTTTAATGTTCAATGTAATGGGGAGCCCATCACTTTGATTTCATCAGTAAAATATTTGGGAATCCCCTTTGACCCATGCATGTCAGGAGAACTGATAGGGAACAGTGTAGTAAAGAAAGCGAATGCCAGAGTGAAGTTCCTGTATAGACAAGCACAGTGTCTACCTACTGAGGCTCGCAGGACCCTATGTCTAGCCCTTATACAATGCCATATGGATTACGCTTGCTCTTCTTGGTACTCTGCCTTGACAAAAAAACTGAAAAATAGACTGCAAATCACCCAGAACAAAATCGTAAGATTCATCCTGGGGCTGGGACCAAGAGAACATGTAGGCCAGGATGAATTACAGCAGTTGGATATGCTGAATGTTGAAGACAGAGTAAAACAACTGAAGCTAAATCATGTTTATAAAATTGCTCACAAACAATGTCCAGAATATCTTGCTGCCAATTTTGTCAAGGTTGGGAACCAAAGCAATCATAGTACTAGGGGGAGAGAGCACAACTTTGTAGTACCCACAGTCAGTGGCCAGGCTTCAAACACCTTTTATTGTACAGCAATAAAGGAATGGAACAGACTGCCCGCACATGTCAAAGCCAGTCATAGCATGAACCAGTTCAAGAAGAGTGCCAAAAGGTGTCTGATGAATGTAGCTACAGAAAGGGAGGGGAATGATTTTCTATTTTTTAGCTAACATACGTGTAAATTTTACCTTATTCCTAGTAATGACCCTCGTATTGTAGATAGTCTTAATGACCTTGGTGTAGTAGATAGTCTTTTTAGTATGATAATAAGATGTTATCTTCATTGTAGAATAATAAGAAAATATTATAACCTTTATATTATAATAATAAGGTAAAAGGACCCCAATGGAAATAAGTCACTCTGTCTGACTTTTTTGGGTTATCCTAGGTTCTCTACACATATGCTGCTATGTATGAAAATTCTATGTAACTGTATTTGTGTATACCTGAATAAACTTACTTACTTACTTACTTACTTATGTTGTGGTTCAGCGGGGGAGACCCCCCAACAACACCCCACTATCCCAGCTTTCGTACTTCACACGTGTCCAGTCCAACTTCTCTGCTACAAGCTTGTGATTGTGAATTGTGTTTTGATCTTTTAAATGCTATATCTTGTATCTGCCAAGCAATCATAACACCCAGTAGGCATACCAGTGTTGCTCAAAGTGGCAAGAAAAGGTGTAAGCATTTAAGTCTTAGAATTAACGAAGGGAACAAAGATGTTAGACAAGACATAACCTGTGGCCATAATGAAGTGTTACTTTGTACACACAAAAAAAGGAGGTAAACATAAGTTTGTGTGACTGACTGATTGACTGACTTACTGAATGACTGACTTACTGATTTACTGAATGACTGACTTATTGAGTGATTTGACTTACTGAATGATTTGACTGACTTGCTGAATGACTTAATGAATTAACTGACTTACTGAATGACTTGACTGACTTACTGAATGACTTGACTGACTTACTGAATGACTTGACTGACTTACTGAATGACTTGACTGACTTACTGAATGACTTAACTGACTTACTGAATGACTTGACTGACTTTTTGAATAACTTGACTGACTTACTGAATGACTTGACTTACTGAATTACTTGACTGACTTACTGAATGACTTGACTGACTTACTGAATGACTTGACTGACTTATTGAATGACTTGACAGACTTACTGAATGACATGACTTACTGAATGATTGACTGACTTACTGAATGTCTTAACTGGCTTACTGAATGACTGGACTGACTTACTGAATGACTTGACTGACTTACTGAATGACTTGACTGACTTACTGAATGACTTGACTGACTTACTGAATGACTTGACTGACTTACTGAATCACTTGACTGAGTTACTCAATCACTCGACTGGCTTACTGAACAACTTGACTGACTTAATGAGTCACTTGAGACTTACTGAATGACTTGAAACTTACTGAATGATTTGACTGACTTACTGAATGATTTGAATGACTTACTGAATCATTTGACTGACTTACTGAATGACTTGACTGACTTACTGAATCGCTTGTGACTTACTGAATGACTCGACTGATTTACTGAATGATTTGACTGAGTTACTGAATGACCTGACTGACTTACTGAATGACTTGACTGACTTACTGAATGACTTGACTGACTTACTGAACAATTCGTCTGACTTATTGAATGACTTGACTTGATGACACTCTTCAGGTCGCTTGTTCTATCTAGGCTGGAATATTGCTGCACACTAACAGCACCTTTCAAGGCAGGTGAAATTGCTGACCTAGAAAATGTACAGAGAACCTTCACGGCGCGCATAACGGAGATAAAACACCTCAATTACTGGGAGCGCTTGAGGTTCCTGAACCTGTATTCCCTGGAACGCAGGCGGGAGAGATACATGATTATATACACCTGGAAAATCCTAGAGGGATTAGTACCGAACTTGCACACGAAAATCACTCACTACGAAAGCAAAAGACTTGGCAGACGATGCAACATCACCCCAATGAAAAGCAGGGGTGTCACTAGCACGTTAAGAGACCATACAATAAGTGTCAGGGGCCCGAGACTGTTCAACTGCCTCCCAGCATACATAAGGGGGATTACCAACAGACCCCTGGCAGTCTTCAAGCTGGCACTGGACAAGCACCTAAAGTCGGTTCCTGACCAGCCGGGCTGTGGCTTGTACGTTGGTTTGCGTGCAGCCAGCAGTAACAGCCTGGTTGATCAGGCTCTGATCCACCAGGAGGTTTGGTCACAGACCGGGCCACGGGGGCATCGACCCCGGAACTCTCTCCAGGAAAACTCCAGGTAAACTTACTGAATGATTTGACTGACTTACTGAATCACTTGACTGACGTACTGAATGATTTGACTGACTTACTAAATGACTTGACTGACTTACTAAATGACTTGACTGACTTATTGAATGATTTGACTGACTTATTAAATGACTTGACTGACTTACTGAATGACTTGACTGACTTACTGAATGACTTTATTGAATGACATAAGGTTAGACACTCCAGTACAATCATCAACTTCAGTACCAGAACCTCTACCATCCACTTCAGCCCAGTAGGACCACAACATAACTCTCCTCTCTCTTCACAATCATCCACAAACACCAGCACCCACAATTTAAGGTAAGAAATACTATTATTTCTGTTACATTTGTAGTCTTAAGCAGTAAAAACAACATAATACATCACAACAACGAACAACAATTACATATTCACTTTTATTTTTGTAAGATGTGGAGGCCTAGAAAAAATTGTTTGGCTTTTTTGGGGCTCTCAGGAACGTAACCCTGCATTTCCCAAAAGTTCTTCAGTTCATCTGACACGGTTTACCTAACACGGTGTTTTCAGGAACGTAACTACTGTGTTAACCCTTTCAGGGTCCCCAGGCCCTCTCTGAGACTTGTTCTCAGGGTCCCCAAATTTTAACCCTTTCAGGGTCCGTCTCATAGATCTACGGCTTTACGTTCAGCGTCCAAACTGTAGATCTACGCCATGAGCTCAGCTCCCTCTGATAAATTTTGAGTGGTAAATTTGGGCCTAGATATGACAGAATACATCTATGTGGTATGTGTGCACCACATAAAACAAATCCTGCAGCACACTGTGTATAATGAGAGAAAAAAACTGAGACCATGATTTTCAATTAAAACAGCAACTTTGCAGTGTTTTTTGCATGTTTTTTATAGTTGTATTTGCAATTTCTTGATCTCATTTGATAGAATGGAAGACATATTACAGAAATAGAGATGATTTTGATTGGTTTTAGCACTGGAAATGGCTTGAAACTGAGCTCAAAATAGCGAAAATGTTAAATTTTTGCCGATATTCAAGAGTAAACAAACGACCTCACACGTCTAATACATGCCAGCTGGTGGGTCTAATATACATTCACAAATGTGGTGATGATATTTATACAATTATTACAATATTGCATAACAGTAAATTTTCTATTTTTTGGTTTGAATAAAAATTCATTATGTGAATAAAAAATCAAAATGGAATTCATTTGTAAAGCCTCAAAACATAACTAATGAACAGAGGAAATGTTAGTTTAGTGCCAGGAATACCTACATTGTTTATTCTGGATCCTATTTTGAAATTGGAATATTTTGAACTTTGTGTTAAATTGGCCAAATTACCAATTTCCGATCACTTTATTTTGTAGTTGAAACAGTTGACTTGGCGATTTCTTGTGCTCAATTGATAGAATAGAAGTAATATTAGTGAAATAACTAAGAATTTGGTCAACTGGAATAATGTAATTGGCCTAAAATGGGAGTCAAAGTCGGCAAAATCGCTGATTCGTAAATATCGCTGACACAGCAAAATTCGCGAGAGCATAATTTCGTCAATTTTCCATCAAATTTTGTACTTTTTGTTTTATTACCTTCACAAAAAGATTCTCTACCATTTCGTAAGAAAAAATAACAAATTTTTTTTTTTGAAAATTCTTGGACACTGCGGCACCACTTCAGATTTTGGCCTTGGACCCTGAAAGGGTTGAAAAAAAAAATTTTTTCTTATGAAAAGATAGAGAATCTTTTTCCCAATCATAATGACACCAATAGTATGAAATTTGATGGAAAACTTACGGAATTATGCTCTCGCGAAGTTAGCGGTCTTGATGTTGTTTACGCATCGGCGATTTTGCCCAATTTGAGCCCTATTTTCGGCCAATTCCAGTGCACTAGTCGACAAAAATCATAACCATTTTGCTAGAACTCCATTTTTTCTATCGAATGAGTACAAGAAACCACCCATTTACCGATTTCAACTATCCAATAAAGTGGTCAGAATTTAGCAATTTTGCCAATTTCACACAAATTTCAAAATATGCCAATTTCCAAACAGGGTACAGAATAAACAAGACATTCCTGGCACTAAAATAACAAGTTCTCTGTTCATTAGTCACATCCCCAGGCCCCTCTTATATTTCTTTGGCTTTCCACTTTGAATTTTTATTTTTACAAAAAATAGAAGATTTACTGTTATGCAGACTACTGCATTAGTGTAGAAATGGTATAAATAATATCAGCGCACTTGTGAAAGAATATTAGACTCGCCAGTTGACGTGTACTGGACGCTTGGCATGATTTGTTTACTTTTGAACTTAGGTAAAAATTGAACATTTCTGTTACTTTGAGCTCAATTTCAAGGCACTATTCATTGCAAAGCCAGTCAAAATCATCTCAATTTCTGTATTATGTCTTCCATTCTATAAAATGAGACCAGGAAAACTAGAATATAACAATAAATACCATACAAAAATACAGTGCAAAGTCGCTGTTTTAATCCAAAAACACGATCAAAGTTTTTTTTTTCTCATTATGCACTGTGTGCTGCAGGATTTTTTTTATACTGCGCACACTGACCACATAGACCCATTCTTTCATATGTAGGCCTACCAGCTTTCTCTCACTGGATTTGAAGGCGCTAGAATTTAAGCATACTAGTACGTCAAAAACCCTTGGGTGTAAGCCGTACTAGTAAGACCGAAACCCTGAAAGGGTTAAATAATTGTCTACTGTACATGTGTGTACTTGATTTCTCAGTGTTTTCTCTATGTAAATCTTTATTTAATTTGAATTTTTTTTTTTTAAATATTTTTGGGTGTCTGGAATGGATTAATTTTATTTCCATTATTTCTTAGGGGGAAAATGGTTTCACCATTCGGCAATTTTGTCATTTGGCAGACACTCTGGAACAGATTAATCAAAAAACTCAGGGGTCCATTGTACATTATTCCAGTCGACCAAATTCTTAGCTATTTCACTAGAATTACTTCTATTTTATCGATCAAGCACAAGAAATAGCCCAATCTATTTCAACTACTCAATAAAATGATCAGAAATTGGAAATTTGGCCAATTTCAAACAAAGTTCAAAATATTCCAATTTCAAAACAGGGTCCAAAATAAACACTGCAGGTATTCCTGGCACTAAAATAACATTTCCTTCTTTATTAGATATATTTCCAAGCTTTACAGATGAATTTCATTTTGATTTTTTATTCACGTAATGAATTTTTATTCACACCAAAAAATAGAAGATTTACCGTTATGCAATATTGCAATAATTATAAAAATAATGTCAGCGCAATTTTCTTTTTAGTAATCTTGACAGGAAAAGGGGTTACTATTTTCATATAGTCGGACTTGAGTCCTGGAAATGGGAAGTACAATGCCTGCACTTTAAAGGAGGGGTTTGGGATATTTGCAGTTTGGAAGGATATGTTGTGTATCTTTATACGTATATGCTTCTAAGCTGTTGTATTCTGAGCACCTCTGCAAAAGCAGTGATAATGTGTGAGTGTGGTGAAAGTGTTGAATGATGATGAAAGTATTTTCTTTTTGGGGATTTTCTTTCGGGTCACCCTACCTCGGTGGGAAACGGCCGACTTGTTGAAAAAAAAAAAAAAAAAATGTCAGTGCATTCGTGAACGCACATTAGACCCACCATTTGACGTGTATTGGACCCATGATGTCATCTTTTACTTTTGAACATCAGCAAAAATCGAACATTTCCGGCACTTTGAGCTAAGTTTCAAGCCATTTTCAGTACTAAAACCAATCAAAATGATCTCTATTTCTGTAATATATTTTTTATTCTATCAAATGAGACCAAGAAACAGCGAATACAACTGTAAGAAAACGCACAAAAATACACCGCAAAGTGGCTGTTTTAATCCAAAAACACATTCTCAGCTTTTTTTCTCGTTATGCACTGCATGCTGCAGGATTGGTTTTAGATGGTACACACTTACCACACAGATGCATTCTCCCATATCTAGGGCCAAATTTACCACTCACAGCTTATATGAGTGAGCTGAGCACATGGCGTAGAACAACGGCTTGGACCCTGTATTCAAAGCCATAGAACTACAGGACAGACCCTCAAAGGGTTAATTAAATCAATATGCATTATTTTTATTTTATTATCACACCGGCCGATTCCCACCAAGGCAGGGTGGCCCGAAAAAGAAAAACTTTCACCATCATTCACTCCATCACTGTCTTGCCAGAAGGGTGCTTTACACTACAGTTTTTAAACTGCAACATTAACACCCCTCCTTCAGAGTGCAGGCACTGTACTTCCCATCTCCAGGACTCAAGTCCGGCCTGCCGGTTTCCCTGAATCCCTTCATAAATGTTACTTTGCTCACACTCCAACAGCACGTCAAGTATTAAAAACCATTTGTCTCCATTCACTCCTATCAAACACGCTCACGCATGCCTGCTGGAAGTCCAAGCCCCTCGCACACAAAACCTCCTTTACCCCCTCCCTCCAACCCTTCCTAGGCCGACCCCTACCCCGCCTTCCTTCCACTACAGACTGATACACTCTTGAAGTCATTCTGTTTCGCTCCATTCTCTCTACATGTCCGAACCACCTCAACAACCCTTCCTCAGCCCTCTGGACAACAGTTTTGGTAATCCCGCACCTCCTCCTAACTTCCAAACTACGAATTCTCTGCATTATATTCACACCACACATTGCCCTCAGACATGACATCTCCACTGCCTCCAGCCTTCTCCTCGCTGCAACATTCATCACCCACGCTTCACACCCATATAAGAGCGTTGGTAAAACTATACTCTCATACATTCCCCTCTTTGCCTCCAAGGACAAAGTTCTTTGTTTCCACAGACTCCTAAGTGCACCACTCACTCTTTTTCCCTCATCAATTCTATGATTCACCTCATCTTTCATAGACCCATCCGCTGACACGTCCACTCCCAAATATCTGAATACGTTCACCTCCTCCATACTCTCTCCCTCCAATCTGATATTCAATCTTTCATCACCTAATCTTTTTGTTATCCTCATAACCTTACTCTTTCCTGTATTCACCTTTAATTTTCTTCTTTTGCACACCCTACCAAATTCATCCACCAATCTCTGCAACTTCTCTTCAGAATCTCCCAAGAGCACAGTGTCATCAGCAAAGAGCAGCTGTGACAACTCCCACTTTGTGTGTGATTCTTTATCTTTTAACTCCACGCCTCTTGCCAAAACCCTCGCATTTACTTCTCTTACAACCCCATCTATAAATATATTAAACAACCACGGTGACATCACACATCCTTGTCTAAGGCCTACTTTTACTGGGAAAAAATTTCCCTCTTTCCTACATACTCTAACTTGAGCCTCACTATCCTCGTAAAAACTCTTCACTGCTTTCAGTAACCTACCTCCTACACCATACACTTGCAACATCTGCCACATTGCCCCCCTATCCACCCTGTCATACGCCTTTTCCAAATCCATAAATGCCACAAAGACCTCTTTAGCCTTATCTAAATACTGTTCACTTATATGTTTCACTGTAAACACCTGGTCCACACACCCCCTACCTTTCCTAAAGCCTCCTTGTTCATCTGCAATCCTATTCTCCGTCTTACTCTTAATTCTTTCAATTATAACTCTACCATACACTTTACCAGGTACACTCAACAGACTTATCCCCCTATAATTTTTGCACTCTCTTTTATCCCCTTTGCCTTTATACAAAGGAACTATGCATGCTCTCTGCCAATCCCTAGGTACCTTACCCTCTTCCATACATTTATTAAATAATTGCACCAACCACTCCAAAACTATATCCCCACCTGCTTTTAACATTTCTATCTTTATCCCATCAATCCCGGCTGCCTTACCCCCTTTCATTTTACCTACTGCCTCACGAACTTCCCCCACACTCACAACTGGCTCTTCCTCACTCCTACAAGATGTTATTCCTCCTTGCCCTATACACGAAATCACAGCTTCCCTATCTTCATCAACATTTAACAATTCCTCAAAATATTCCTTCCATCTTCCCAATACCTCTAACTCTCCATTTAATAACTCTCCTCTCCTATTTTTAACTGACAAATCCATTTGTTCTCTAGGCTTTCTTAACTTGTTAATCTCACTCCAAAACTTTTTCTTATTTTCAACAAAATTTGTTGATAACATCTCACCCACTCTCTCATTTGCTCTCTTTTTACATTGCTTCACCACTCTCTTAACTTCTCTCTTTTTCTCCATATACTCTTCCCTCCTTGCATCACTTCTACTTTGTAAAAACTTCTCATATGCTAACTTTTTCTCCCTTACTACTCTCTTTACATCATCATTCCACCAATCGCTCCTCTTCCCTCCTGCACCCACTTTCCTGTAACCACAAACTTCTGCTGAACACTCTAACACTACATTTTTAAACCTACCCCATACCTCTTCGACCCCATTGCCTATGCTCTTATTAGCCCATCTATCCTCCAATAGCTGTTTATATCTTACCCTAACTGCCTCCTCTTTTAGTTTATAAACCTTCACCTCTCTCTTCCCTGATGCTTCTATTCTCCTTGTATCCCATCTACCTTTTACTCTCAGTATAGCTACAACTAGAAAGTGATCTGATATATCTGTGGCCCCTCTATAAACATGTACATCCTGAAGTCTACTCAACAGTCTTTTATCTACCAATACATAATCCAACAAACTACTGTCATTTCGCCCTACATCATATCGTGTATACTTATTTATCCTCTTTTTCTTAAAATATGTATTACCTATAACTAAACCCCTTTCTATACAAAGTTCAATCAAAGGGCTCCCATTATCATTTACACCTGGCACCCCAAACTTACCTACCACACCCTCTCTAAAAGTTTCTCCTACTTTAGCATTCAAGTCCCCTACCACAATTACTCTCTCACTTGGTTCAAAGGCTCCTATACATTCACTTAACATCTCCCAAAATCTCTCTCTCTCCTCTGCATTCCTCTCTTCTCCAGGTGCATACACGCTTATTATGACCCACTTCTCGCATCCAACCTTTACTTTAATCCACATAATTCTTGAATTTACACATTCATATTCTCTTTTCTCCTTCCATAACTGATCATTTAACATTACTGCTACCCCTTCCTTTGCTCTAACTCTCTCAGATACTCCAGATTTAATCCCATTTATTTCCCCCCACTGAAACTCTCCTACCCCCTTCAGCTTTGTTTCGCTTAGGGCCAGGACATCCAACTTCTTTTCATTCATAACATCAGCAATCATCTGTTTCTTGTCATCCGCACTACATCCACGCACATTTAAGCAACCCAGTTTTATAAAGTTTTTCTTCTTCTCTTTTTTAGTAATTGTATACAGGAGAAGGGGTTACCAGCCCATTGCTCCCGGCATTTTAGTCGCCTCATACGACACGCATGGCTTACGGAGGAAAGATTCTTTTCCACTTCCCCATGGACAATAGAAGAAATAAAAAAGAACAAGAGCTATTTAGAAAAAAGAGAAAAACCTAGATGTATGTATATATATATATGCATGTGCGTGTCTGTGAAGTGTGACCAAGGTGTAAGTAGGAGTAGCAAGATATCCCTGTTATCTTAGCGTGTTTATGAGACAGAAAAAGAAACCAGCAATCCTACCATCATGCAAAACAGTTACAGGTTTTTGTTTCACAGTCATCTGGCAGGACGGTAGTACTTCCCTGGGTGGTTGCTGTCTACCAACCTACTACCTTTGTAACTAATATTTTGTAAACCACACATCGTAAGCTTTGCAAGGAAATAAAAATTTTCATTTCATTTTCATTTTCAAATATGCATTAATGAACATTAAAATGTACTATTTCATAACCTGTGTCAATACAGAGTAGTCAGTAAGAATTAGGATTAGTCTGCCCAAAATGCCTAGGCATGCTAGTGGCTTTCTTTGTAACTAATATTTTGTAAACCACACATCGTAAGCTTTGCAAGGAAATAAAAATTTTCATTTCATTTTCATTTTCAAATATCTGAATACATTCACTTCCTCCATACTCTCTCCCTCAAATCTAATATCCAGTCTTTCATTACCTAAATTTTTTGTTATCCTCATCACCTTACTCCTTCCTATGTTCCTTTTAATTTCCTTCTTTTACATACCCTAGCAAACTTGTCCAACAATCTCTGAAACTTCTCTTCAGAATCTCCCAAAGGCAGAGTGTCATCAGCAAAACGCAACTGTGACAACTCCCCTTTGTGTTTGATTCTTTATCTTTTAACTCCCACACCTCCTGCCAACACCCGAGCATTCACTTTTCTTACAACCCCATCTATAAATATACTGTTAATGATGAGTTTCTAAAAATATGTACCTGGATGACTAACAACAAACTTGCCCTTAATATTGACAAAACCTATTACAGTGGTACCTCAGGATACGAATTTATTTCATTCCAGAAGGCTGTTCGTGTGCCAATACTGAACGAATATGTTCCCACAAGGAATAATGTAAATTAGATTAATCCGTTTCAGACCCCCAAAAATACATTTACAAAAGCACTTATGTAAATACAGTTACTTAATGGTTCGAGTTTTGAGCTGTTCGTATCCCGAGGTACCACTGTATATGTTTGGAAGCAGAGCTCAAATATCTGCCTGAACATAATGCTCAATGGTTCTTTCACTGTAAGACACACTGAGGGTAAGTTCTTAGATCAACACCTTGATTGCAACTTGAAATTTAATACCCACATCCAAAACATAACTAAGAAGGTCTCCAAACAGTTGGCATCCTCTCCAAGATATGTTACTGTGTATCTCGAACAGCACTACTCACATTGTGCCTCTTTCAAATCTACACAGTGAAACCTCGGTACTCGAACTTAATTCTTTCCAGAAGGCTGTTCGAGTGCTGATCCATTCGAATCTGGCAGGTCGTCTTTGTTTGGTTTAGTGCTGCACTTTGTTCAAGTAGGAAGCTGTTTGAGTACCAAGGTTCCACTGTACATACCTCACCTATGGTATTTGTGCCTGGGGATCTACTACACCAAATCACCTTAAACCATTAATAACCCAACAAAAAGCTGCTGTGCAAACTATCACCCATTCTAGTCCAAGACAATACACTCCCCCAATCCCTAAAACCTTGAACTTACTTAATAAGCAAAATATGCCTACTAGATATATCAGACAATCGATTCTAATATAAACCCTTCTCTGAAACTTTTCCTTGATAGTTGCATAAAAGAAGACACAAAACCCTCTGTGACATCCCCCGTATCCAACTCAACCTACAGTTTAAAAGCGCCTCGTCTCCACAATATAACTGAGACAGTCATACACAATGTCAAGCAAAACCAGATTTCAAACAATTCTATCCTTGTTCTTCCAGTCTTCCTTCAACTCCCATACATAACTGGTAACACATTTTCTCCCAGTGTATTTCTGTATCTTTGTCATCTCTATTCAGTCACTCCATAAAACTGAAGATCACTGAATCACTTTGAAATAATATGTAATAATTTTGTAATACATAGACTATTTGTTCATTAACTACCTTCCTTATTGTACTTATGATTGTAGCTAACTGCATAAGAAATCATACTTAATAGTCTATGTCTAGATCTTAAGTAACATTTAAGCATTAGGATTAGTTTGCCCAAAATGCATTACATATTATAGGTTTTTATAGGTAGTAGGTTGGTAGACAGCAACCACCCAGGGAGGTACTACCGTCCTGCCAAGTGAGTGTAAAACGGAAGCCTGTAATTGTTTTACATGATGGTAGGATTGCTGGTGTCCTTTTTTCTATCTCATAAACATGCAAGATTTCAGGTACGTCTTGCTACTTCTACTTACACTTAGATCACACTACACATACATGTACAAGCACATATATACACCCCTCTCTGGGTTTTCTTTTATTTTCTTTCTAGTTCTTGTTCTTGTTTATTTCCTCTTATCTTCATGGGGAAGTGGAACAGAATTTCTTCGTAAGCCATGCATGTTGTAAGAGGCAACTAAAATGCCGGGAGCAAGGGGCTAGTAACCTCTCTCCCGTATAAATTACTAAATTTAAAAAGAGAAACTTTCATTTTTCTTTATGGGCCACCCTGCCTTGGTGGGATACTGCAGATTTGTTGAAAAAAAAAATTATTGGTTTTCTTTTGTACCTAACAATGTTCTATTAAACGTAAGCTACATTATTTGTACTGCATAAACAAATATAACTGTATTGTATAGTATTCACAGTTGAATCATACTCAGAGACCTACTTTTACTAAACATAGTTTGATAAAAATATAATATTGCTTACATTTCTCTGCGTCAGTACCAAGTTTGGAGTCCATGTCTTGTTTGAGCTCAGAGAGACGAGCTTTAGTGCGAAGATAGATGGTGTGCACCAGCAAGCGCTCGATAGAGAGGTGATCAGTGCGAATAGCACGCTCAGCAATCTCAGAGTCCTGTAACAGTCAACTATCAGTCACTAACTGCACCTATATTACTCAATAATGCTCAGGGAAAGGCACTCATCCAGTGAAGGCAAACATGTATTGTTCAAACACATGATGAAAAATATTAAGTGACATTAGGCCTTTCACAATACATTTGAAATAAGAGTTTTGCCTATACAGTACTCTATATACCAGTATTTATCATATACAGTACTGTGTGTACTGGTACTTATCATATACAGTACTGTATATACCAATATTTATCATACACAGCACTCGATACAGTAGTCCCCCCATATCTATGGGAGATACATTCCAAGACCTACAGTGGATACCAGAAAACTGCGAATAGTAGCGAACCTTATATATGTCGTTTTTCATTAACATACATACCTATGATTAAGTTCAACTGATAAATTACGCACAAGGCTGAGGGACTGATTACCTCATCTTTGTATATAGTAGTTCTACTGTCTTCCAATTATGTCCTTGAATTTATATTGATGAAGCCACTGGTTGGTGAAACATCCACAATAAAGATACCCCAAATGTTGCATGTGTCTATTTTCATTTTATTTTTTAACCCTTAAACTGTCCAAATGTAGATCTACGTTCACTTGCGTAACGCTCTGAATATTTTGGGAAAAAAATTTTTTTTTTTTTTTGTTTAAAATGGTAAGTGCATTTTTCCCAGAATCCCCAAATTTTGTCATACTGGACACACTGAGTGCACAGATCCATTCTCTCATGTCTAGGCAACTCAGACCTATCGTGCCAAGATTGAAAGCATGTAAAATAAAACATAGATCTACGTTCAGAGCACTACGCACGTGAACGTAAATTTATATTTGGACAGTTTAACGGTTAAATACACTTGCTGTCTCCCAACAAGGCAGGGTGACCCAAAAAATAAGAAATGAAAAATTTTTGTTTTTACATTTAGTAATTTATATAAAAGAGTTATAAGAATAATGGACTCTGAAGCCAGAATCTTAATGAACATGTTAAATAGAGAGAGCAAGTGATTACACTGGCATGGACTTATAGGAGCAACACCACCATGAATCTGGGGAATCATCTATATATTAATCAAGGTGTGAAACAAAATTATATACAGTGGAACCTTGGTTTTCATATGCCCTAGTATGTATGTAAAACCATACTTATTCTCTATAAAACATATTTTTGTTAATATTTTTGGGTGTCTGGAATGGATTAACTAGATTTACATTATGTGAAATATTAAAAAAAAATACATTTTATAGAGAATAACTATAGTTTTACATACAGACTAGGGCATATGAAAACCAAGGTTCCACTGTACTGTAAAATTTGACTGTAGAAAACCTCCATAAACAAATATGACCCTTATGGGTTTAGTGTTTAACCCGTAAACGGTCCAAATGTATACATACGTTTTTTCAACATTTGAAAGTATGTAAAAAAAGTAGATCTTCTTTTTGTTTTTTTACATTTGAAAATGTGTAAAAAAAACTTTGATCTACTTTTTTTTTATTTGAAAATATGTAAAAAAAACGTAGATCTATTTTTGTAGCACTACACATGTGAACGTAGATCTGCTTGGACCGTTTACGGGTTAATTTGATTATAATAAAGAATAAAAAGGCAAAATACTGTGACTAGAACAATAAAAAATTTTCTTTGTGTGGCTAGCTAATGTGCAAGTTATTTGTGTATCCATTATAATAACAATCCTCAAACAAATACTAACACTGACTTTGACACTGGTAACCAATCAGAACACACCTTAGATCCCAGGGAGGGAGTGTGGAAGACCACCAATCAGAACATACCTTAGATACCAGGGAGGGAGTGTGGAAGACCACCAATCAGAACACACCTTAGATCCCAGGGAGGGAGTGTGGAAGACCACCAATCAGAACATACCTTAGATCCCAGGGAGGGAGTGTGGAAGACCACCAATCAGAACACACCTTACATCTCAGGGAGGGAGTGTGGAAGATCACCAATCAAAATATACCTTAGATCCCAGGGAGATAATGTGGAAAACCACCAATCAGAACACACCTTAGATCCCAGGGAGGGAGTGTGGAAAACCACCAATCAGAACATACCTTAGATCCCAGGGAGGGAGTGTGGAAGACCACCAATCAGAACACACCTTAGCTCCCAGGGAGGGAGTGTGGGACACCACCAATCAGAACATACCTTAGATCCCAGGGAGGGAGTGTGGAAGACCACCAATCAGAACATACCTTAGATCCCAGGGAGGGAGTGTGGAAGACCACCAATCAGAACACACCTTAGATCCCAGGGAGGGGGTGTGGAAGATCACCAATCAGAACATACCTTAGATCCCAGGGAGGGAGTGTGGGACACCAATCAATCCCAGGGACAGTGTGTGGAAAACCACCAATCAGAACATACCTTAGATCCCAGGGAAAGAGTGTGGAAAACCACCAATCAGAACATACCTTAGATTCCAGGGATAGAGTGTGGAAAACCACCAATCAGAACATAGATCCCAGGGAGAGTGTGTGGAAAACCACCAATCAGAACACACCTTAGATCCCAGGGAGAGAGTGTGGAAAACCACCAATCAGAACATACCTTAGATCCCAGGGAGAGAGTGTGGAAAACCACTAATCAGAACATACCTTAGATCCCAGGGAGGGAGTGTGGAACACCATGAGGGGTTTAGAAGGCTCTGTTGGGTCAACTTGCACTGTGAGTCGGTATCCCAGCTGAACAGTTGGGTCATGTTGGGTCAACTCTCTCCAGTAGGTGAGTGTCAGAGAGCGACCCTGCAGGTATTCTTCGATGCGAATGTGATTGTCAAGTCTGTCGTCTAGCAGCTGTGAGGAGATTCATAAACATAGATTACAGCAGTGTCAAGAACTGCACAAATACATACAGAAGATCTCCAACTTATAAACATCTAAAGTTCAGCACATGTATGCTAACAAGGACTTCAAGTGAAACACTTTTACACTTAAAAACATCACAATTTAAACACATTCAAGTCTACAAATATTGAAATTTAAACATATCCAAGCCTGTGTGTTTTTCACACTTACATGACAGGATAGTACAGTGGAACCTCAAAAATCGAACGTATCACATATCAAACGTTTTGAAAATAGGACCATTTTTTCGGACAAACTGTGTCCCTATTATCGAACGTGCCTCTATTTTCGGACCGCCGGGTACGGGACCTGTCTGCCGCCCGCTCTGTCCGCGTCCCCGCGCAGGCGCCGTGAACAGTCTAGCTTTGTTTATGCTTGAGTGAACACTAACCTGCGCTCTCATTCACGCATTTTACGATTATTTCGTCGTGTTTAGTGCTTGTGGGACTGTGAAATAAGCTGCCATGGGCCCAAAGAAACTTGCTAGTGGTACCCCTGTGGTAAAGAAAGTGAGAAACACCATAGATGTGAAGAAGGAAATAATACAGAAGTATGAGAGTGGTGTGAGACTTGTTGAGCTTGCCAGGATGTATGGGAAAAACAAGTCGACCATCGGTTCAATCCTGTCAAAGAAAGAACAAATCAAGGAAGCTGATGTTACGAAAGGTGTTAATATAGAGAGTGGATGAGGCGCCTTCTTCAAAGATTAAGGAGATTTGTGCCAAGTGGAATGATGTCCAAATGTTTGTGCAGAAGTACTACCCTGAGCAGGCTGAAACAAGCCATCTTTGCAACAAGTTCAGTGACAGAACCATGTCCCATTTTAGGGAAATGTTAAAGAGGCGTCAGAAACAGAGGACTGTGGACAGTTATTTTGTGAGACAGGGGTCCAGTGACTCTCAAGCTGGTCCTAGTGGCATTAAAAGACAGAGAAGGGAAGTAACCCCAGAGAGGGCTTTACCTGAAGTCCTCATGGAGGGGGATTCTCCTTCCGAACACTAACCCCAACTCCCTCTCTCCTCCTCCCTATCTTCCAGATGCCATCACCAATCTTCAATAAGGTAAGTAAAAATCTTATTTTATATGTATTGCTATACATAATTAAAAATTATAGTACCGTGGAACCTCAAAAATTGAACTTAATCCGTTCCAAGAGCTAGTTCTAAATTCGAAAAGTCTGAAATTCGAAGCAATATTTCCCATAAGAAATAATGGAAATACAATTAATCCGTTCCAGAAACCCAAAAATATTCACAAAAAAATACATTTTATAGAGATTAATTACAGTTTTACATACAACAAATACTATAGTTTTTAATTATGTATAGTAATACATGTACATATAAAATAACATTTTTACTTACCTTTATTGAAGATTGGTGATGGCATCTGGAAGATAGGGAGGAGGAGAGAGGGAGTTGGGGTTAGTGTTTGGAAGGAGAATCCCCCTCCATGAGGACTTCAGGTAAAGCCCTCTCTGGAGTTGCTTCCCTTCTCTGTCTTTTAATGCCACTAGGACCAGCTTGAGAGTCACTGGACCCCTGTCTCACAAAATAACTGTCCACAGTCCTCTGTTTCTGTCTCACAAAATAACTATCCACAGTCGTCTGTTTCTGTCTCACAAAATAACTGTCCACAATTGTCTGTCTCACAAAATAACTCCACAGTCGTCTGTTTCTGTCTCACAAAATAACTGTCCACAGTCATCTGTTTCTGTCTCACAAAATAACTGTCCACAATCGTCTGTTTGTCTCACAAAATAACTCCACAGTCGTCTGTTTCTGTCTCACAAAATAACTCCACAGTCGTCTGTTTCGGTCTCACAAAATAACTGTCCACAATCATCTGTTTGTCTCACAAAATAACTCCACAGTTGTCTGTTTCTGTCTCACAAAATAACTGTCCACAGTCATCTGTT
>NC_091341.1:28103650-28116150 GCF_038502225.1 Cherax quadricarinatus
CGGGTTATCTCGTGTTTTCACGGTGGCTCTTACGTGCTAGAACTTTAATTGGTGTCATCAATCCTGTACGATACATCCCTCTAGCGCCTGGAACCAATCTTGGGCGGAAAACATTATATACTGAGTCAAAAAAGGAGAATTAGTGTGCACTACCTAGCAGAGTTTACTGCCAGAGGGGAATCATAGGCCTGTGTCCCGGGCGAAAAAAAAAATAATAATAATTGAACTTTTCGTGTCAGAGGAAAGAAAGTCTCCCTGATAACATTGAGTATACATAGTGTATAGTGTATACTACAGTGGCTCCCTAGTATATTGATGATAAAGGCTAAAGTGCCATTTGAAAACAGGTGAATTTGTAAATGAAGTGATAAGCCTATAGAGGCAGGTGCCAGAAGTCGCCAGAAACTTACCACAGGTCAGCTGTTTTAATAATCTTCCTGGCCTGCTAGTGTACTCGCATATAATCTAGTGATACCAGTGAATAGCAGAATACAGTGTTGTAGTAGCAACTAACCAGTATTATAATGGTACTTAGTGGAGTGGAGTGACTTTCATTAGTTTCTTTTTTCTTGAAATACCAGACGTTACTGTGAATTTCATATAACCTGTAGTTACCAGCGGTCGCAATATACACAACAAGAAGCAATTATTACTACAGAAAAAGCGTCCTTCCTCCAAAATTTGCACCAGTCAACTATAGTGATAATATAGCATTTATTGTGGTGGAGACGGAAAAAAAAAAATAGAAAAGCTAGATACAGCGATTGATAAACAAGGGTGGAGGTCGACCGTTCGTCATTGTAGGAGTGCCAGCAGTCACCGATTTCTTCAACACGCAAGTTATACTTTTGTATCAGTCAAATCACATATTACTCGGGTAGATAATTTCCAGTAGATCCTTCATGTGTTAGCTCAAATCACCGACCAGTATGTTTAACCCTTTGAGGGTTTTCGTCGTACTAGTACGTCTTACGCGTAGGGGTTTTTGACGTACTAGTACGCATAAATTCTAGCGGCCTCAAATCTCGCGCGAAAAGGCTGGTAGGCCTAGGTGTGAGAGAATGGGTCTGCGTGGTCAGTGTGCGCGGTAGAAAAAAAATCTGGGACCCAGTGGTGCATTGTGGGAATGCCCTCTTAGTAAACAATGTCCACCATGCCTCGCGGTAAGAAGCTCCTCACTCCTCGGCGAATTGGGACACTTTTGTTCCCCAGTGACAGTTCTAATAGTGATGGAAGTGCCAGTGAATTTGAGTTTCGTGGTTTTAGTGAGGTTTTGACCGAAACTAATGACCATAATATCGGTAATAGTGAAGAAAACCCAGACGACCCTCAGCCTTCCACCTCTGGTGCTGGGCCCTCGTGTTCACGTTCAGTTGTTCCAGAACCCAAGAGGAAACTTCTATTTTCCCAAATCCCAGACTCAGATGAGAGCATGGGTGATGATAGTGATAGTGAATATGAACTACAAGCTCTTCAAACTAGTTCCAGTAGTGATAGTGAAGTGCAATATTCCCCAGTGAAGCGTCAGTATATACGACGATATATGCGCTCTGGAAGTGTGCCATATGTTATACCAAGGGGAAGGAGTGTATCTCGGAGTACATCCCGTGGCTGTACAACAGGAACAGACAGTGAAAATGACGAAGATACTGTTGCAATTGGGATGGAAAATGTGCGTGGTGGTAGTGGTGCCGGCGGTGAGGCACCAGCAGTGGGCCATGCTGCCACCCACGCCGCTGCCTCAGCTGATCTAGAACAAAGGCCACCATCCCCCACTCCCCCACCACACCAGCCTCCACAACCACAACCTCCACAACCACAACCTCCACAACCACAACCACCTGTCATTGTCCAGTACCCACCAGCAGACCGCACCTGGGATTGGCAGGAAGCTGTCAATTTTGTTCCAAATCCCCACCAGTTTGATGGCAGCCAAAGTGGAATACGGCCATCTTGTGCACTTGGGAACAATGCCACTGAACTGGAATGTTTCGAGTTATTCTTTGACGAACCACTGATGAAAAGTATTGTCATGGAAAGCAACACATACTACGAGTACACCATGGCAAACACAATACTTTCACCAAAATCACGTCTACACCAATGGAAGGAGGCAACTGTGGCTGAGATGTATCTTTTCTTTGCCACAATAATGCTTATGCCACATGTGTATAAGCACAAAGTGAAATCATACTGGTCAACAGACCCCCTGATTGCAACACCAGGTTTCAGTGATATAATGCCAGTGAATTGATTTGTGCTAATGTTACGTATGCTTCACTTCTCAGATAAAACCAGGCCTGACAGAACTGACAGGTTATATAAGATTAGGAATGTGTTTGTGTATCTGAAACAGAAATTCAGTACTCATTTTTATCCCTTCAGGAAGCTTGTAATTGACGAGTCTTTGATTCTGTTCAAAGGAAGACTCTCTTTCAAGCAGTACATACCAAGCAAGAGGAAACGCTTTGGTATAAAGTTGTTTGTGCTTTGTGATTGTTACAGTGGTCTGGTATTGGATATTATTGTGTACACTGGAAGTTATACATTGCAAAATACCAGGAAGTTATTGGGCATCTCAGGTGATGTGGTTCGAACAATGATAGAACCATACCTTGGTAAGGGGCATATATTATATACAGATAACTGGTACACAAGCCCCTCACTCAGTGATTTTTTGCGAGTGAACATGACAGATGTGTGTGGCACAGTGCGTGCAAATCGAAAACATATGCCCAGGTTTGACGCTGGCACTCGCAGAGGTGAGGTGCAGGCGTTTGCTGCCAATGACATCATGGCATTTCGGTGGCATGACAAACGAGATGTCACACTGTTGTCATCAATTCACCCTAATGAAATGGCAGACAGTGGCAGGCAGCATAGAGAGAGAAATGAACCCATTCTAAAACCTGCAGCTGTGATTGATTACACCTTCAACATGCGTTCAGTGGACAAATGTGACATGCAGATTGGGTTTGCTGATTGTGTTCGCAAGAGTTATAAGTGGTACATCAAACTGTTTTTCCATCTTCTGGACATTTCCATGCTCAATGCTTATAATATGTATAAGATGAGCACCAGAAACAAACCACAGTACGGCGAATTCTGTTTGTCTGTCATCAGACAAATAGTATTCAAGTACCAAGGAACAGCACCTGCAATTGACCGCCCACCAAATTATCAACAACTACCTGCTCGTCTGAAGCATGGTGATCACTTCCTGGTAAAACTGCCTGCTACTGCTTTGAAGAAAAAGGCTCAGAAGAGGTGTTACGTCTGTGCACATACAAAAAAACGCCCACAACAACGCAGAGACACTCGTTTTATGTGTGAGGAGTGCAAAACTCCACTGTGCATGACACCATGTTTCGAAGAGTTCCACAGGCTGCAGAACTTCTAGAAACATTCCCTGTGACTGTATATGTGTATATAAAATATAGAAAAATAGTAATGAACAACATTTCATATTGTTTGTTTGTGTAAATATTTTCTGTAAACAAAATAATGACAACAGTGTTTACGCCCTTATTGTGTAGTATTGAAAAAGAAATAACTTACAAAATACTGATCATGTTGGCCTCAGAGGCCATAAAAGTTACTCAGAAAAAGAAAAATTGAAAAATAATTAAAAATAGTACATAAAAAAGTAAATAGAAAAATACCGGGTGACGGCAGTCGGCGATGTTACCATATGTTTCAATATTGGCAAATTTCACACCTCCATATCTCGGTAAGTATTGATGTTAAAATTTTTTTGTTTAGCCTATAATGTTTAGAAAAAAAAACTCTATTTTTTCATAAGAAAAAATTATTTTTTTTTTTTTTGAAATTTGGCCGACCCTGAGAACGAGTTTCGGAGAGGGCCTGTCGACCCTCAAAGGGTTAAATAAGTGACCCACTGATCAGATCAGATCGACTGGTCCGAACCCTTGACTGGTCCGAACCCGGGACTGGTTTCAAACGGTTTCGTTGGACAATAAAGCAGACTGTAAACGGATGGGGTTGTAGGCGCCCTTATAAACACAAACATTAAAAATCAGGAACGTGACGGTAAGCTGTCCAATATACAAAAACAGTTAGAAACAGAAATACAAATAGCTAGAGCTTCATTTAAGGAGGTTATTAATAGAATATTCAAGAGGTTGCTAGTAGAATTGCAGTAAATCAATCATTCAAATCATTATGAAGCTGTGTGTAGTCTGTGGTCAGTCAAACAAACGGGCTTCCACATGGATAAATTGTCATTTTTGTGGAAATTGGTGTCACGCCCCTTGTGCAGATATTCAAGAACTAGCTACAAGCAGTATTAAAACAGAGAAGTGTTTTTGGGTATGCCCAAATGAGGAAAATCTGTGGACTAAAATCACAAGGGTATTAAAAGAGGACAACATCAA
This sequence comes from Cherax quadricarinatus, assembly GCF_038502225.1. Classification (NCBI taxonomy): domain Eukaryota; kingdom Metazoa; phylum Arthropoda; class Malacostraca; order Decapoda; family Parastacidae; genus Cherax; species Cherax quadricarinatus. Next base: position 28,108,045 of record NC_091341.1, read on the forward strand.
AGCTGCTTTCATAGAAAACCTGGAAGCTTTCTACAACAGATGGGAACATAAAAAGTCTGGGCTGAATGGTACTGCCCTTGATACTGGCCATGTAGTCACAAACTGTAAGGCTGGAGGTGATGTCCCGGTAGTCAGTAAATGTGGGGCTGATAGTGCTGTCCTGGGAGACAGTAATGGTGAAGCTGGAGGTGCTGTCCTGGGAGACAGAAATGGTGAAGCTGGAGATACTGTCCTGGGAGACAGTAATGGTGAAGCTGGAGATACTGTCCTGGGAGACAGTAATGGTGAAGCTGGAGATACTGTCCTGGGAGACAGTAATGGTGAAGCTGGAGATTTTGTCCAGGTAGTCGGGAATTATACGCAGGAAGGAATACATATAAATGACCTCATAGGGGACAGGAGCCATAGTAGGGAAACAAGTGTAGTCAAAGATAAGATAAAACCAATATTGCAAACTAGAAATACCGCAGGAAATAGCAAACAAGAGGACTCCAATAGCAATACTGAGGATAAATTACCAAAAACAACTGGTGGGAGCTCCATTGTTGGTGCTAGGGATGATAGAAGTAAGACAGGGAAACATGCACCAACAGGGAATACAGTCACAGAAACCCAAGGCAAGCAGAAACCAAGCCTGTGCACATACTATGCACTTGGTATCTGCTGGCATGGGAAATCTGGAAAAACAGATGGGACATGCAACTATGACCACCCTAGAAAATGCCATGCCCATATGACAACAGGAAAATGCAAACTCCCTTCCTGTTAGCTTTTTCACCCTGAAATATGTACCTCTTCAGTACAGGAAAGACTGTGCTATAACTTAAATTGCCAGGCATACCATCTAAAGGGGACAAAAAGATACAAAACATCCAGGCCATGGGAAAACCTGGGTAGCCACAGCCACTCAAGAGGGAGAGGTTTTTTAGTGCCAGGAAGGAAAAAAAACTGGCAGGAAATGGCAGAAATCGTACACCAAATCCAGTCATTCCTGGAGTGGAACCACAGTCGATGGCCTCCACTCCAAACCAACAGATACAGATACTAATGCCGGAAAAAAAATTCCCCCCCAGTACCAACAATACCACCAGTCCGATAACATTCTTCTTTGCAAATATACAGGGTCTAAAGCCAGCAACAAACAACAAAATACCTTTCATCCGTGGACTGCTTGCAGAGGCAAAGGCAATGTTCGCGGCTTTCACTGAGACCCACATAAAGGATCACTTGGACAACGAAATATGGATCCCAGGTTACAACCTATACAGATGTGACAGAGTGAACAGGCAAAAGGGGGGGGTTGGCCTGTACATTGCAGAGTCACTTGTTTGCACAGAACTGCTTAATGCCTCAAATGATGTAGTGGAAGTTTTAGCAGTAAAGGTCGAGAACCAAAACCTAGTCATTGTGGTAGTCTACAAGCCTCCGGATGCAACATCCCAGCAATTCCAGGAACAGCTGTTAAAAATTGACCACTGTCTGGAAAATCTTCCAGCTCCTGCACCCAACATCTTGCTCCTGGGGGATTTCAACTTAAGGCACCTAAAATGGAGGAATATAGCAAATAATATTGTTGCAGTAATAACACCAGGAGGCAGCTCTGATGAAAACTCACACTCACACGAGCTTTTAAATCTCTGCACAAAATTCAATTTAAACCAGCAAATAATAGAGCCTACTAGACTGGAGAATACACTAGACCTCATCTTCACTAACAATGATGATCTGATAAGAAATGTCACCATATCAAAAACAATATACTCAGATCACAACATAATTGAGGTTCAGACATGTATGCGTGGAGCCCCAGACCGACAAAATGAGACTAGTCACGAGGGAGCATTCACCAAATTCAACTTCAATAACAAAAACATAAAGTGGGACCAAGTAAACCAAGTCCTAACCGATATAAGCTGGGAAGATACACTAAGCAACACAGACCCAAACTTATGCCTAGAACAGATTAACTCGGTGGCACTCGATGTATGCACAAGGCTTATTCCTCTAAGAAAAAGGAGGAGTAGATGTAAAATAGAAAGAGACAGGTGCTCCCTTTACAGGCGACGGAAAAGAATAACAGAGCGGCTAAAAGAGGTCAATATATCTGAAATGCGTAGGGAGACACTGGTCAGAGAAATAGCAAGCATCGAACTTAAGCTAAAAGAATCCTTTAGGAGTCAGGAATCGCGGGAAGAACTAAAAGCCATAAATGAAATCGAAAGAAACCCAAAGTATTTCTTCTCCTATGCCAAATCAAAATCGAGAACAACGTCCAGTATTGGGCCCCTACTTAAACAAGATGGGTCCTACACAGATGACAGCAAGGAAATGAGTGAGCTACTCAAGTCCCAATATGACTCAGTTTTTAGCAAGCCGCTAACCAGACTGAGAGTCGAAGATCAAAATTAATTTTTTATGAGAGAGCCACAAAATTTGATTAACACAAGCCTATCCGATGTTATCCTGACGCCAAATGACTTCGAACAGGCGATAAATGACATGCCCATGCACTCTGCCCCAGGGCCAGACTCATGGAACTCTGTGTTCATCAAGAACTGCAAGAAGCCCCTATCACGAGCCTTTTCCATCCTATGGAGAGGGAGCATGGACACGGGGGTCGTCCCTCAGTTACTAAAAACAACAGACATAGCCCCACTCCACAAAGGGGGCAGTAAAGCAATAGCAAAGAACTACAGACCAATAGCACTAACATCCCATATCATAAAAATCTTTGAAAGGGTCCTAAGAAGCAAGATCACCACCCATCTAGAAACCCATCAGTTACACAACCCAGGGCAACATGGGTTTAGAACAGGTCGCTCCTGTCTGTCTCAACTATTGGATCACTACAACAAGGTCCTAAATGCACTAGAAGACAAAAAGAATGCAGATGTAATATATACAGACTTTGCAAAAGCCTTCGACAAGTGTGACCATGGCGTAATAGCGCACAAAATGCGTGCTAAAGGAATAACAGGAAAAGTCGGTCGATGGATCTATAATTTCCTCACTAATAGAACACAGAGAGTAGTCGTCAACAGAGTAAAGTCCGAGGCAGCTACGGTGAAAAGCTCTGTTCCACAAGGCACAGTACTAGCTCCCATCTTGTTCCTCATCCTCATATCCGACATAGACAAGGATGTCAGCCACAGCACCGTGTCTTCCTTTGCAGATGACACCCGAATCTGCATGACAGTGTCTTCCATTGCAGACACTGCAAGGCTCCAGGCGGACATCAACCAAATCTTTCAGTGGGCTGCAGAAAACAATATGAAGTTCAACGATGAGAAATTTCAATTACTCAGATATGGTAAACATGAGGAAATTAAATCTTCATCAGAGTACAAAACAAATTCTGGCCACAAAATAGAGCGAAACACCAACGTCAAAGACCTGGGAGTGATCATGTCGGAGGATCTCACCTTCAAGGACCATAACATTGTATCAATCGCATCTGCTAGAAAAATGACAGGATGGATAATGAGAACCTTCAAAACTAGGGAGGCCAAGCCCATGATGACACTCTTCAGGTCACTTGTTCTATCTAGGCTGGAATATTGCTGCACTCTAACAGCACCTTTCAAGGCAGGTGAAATTGCCGACCTAGAAAATGTACAGAGAACTTTCACGGCGCACATAACGGAGATAAAACACCTCAATTACTGGGAGCGCTTGAGGTTTCTAAACCTGTATTCCCTGGAACGCAGGAGGGAGAGATACATGATTATATACACCTGGAAAATCCTAGAGGGACTAGTACCGAACTTGCACACGAAAATCACTCACTACGAAAGCAAAAGACTTGGCAGACGATGCACCATCCCCCCAATGAAAAGCAGGGGTGTCACTAGCACGTTAAGAGACCATACAATAAGTGTCAGGGGCCCGAGACTGTTCAACTGCCTCCCAGCACACATAAGGGGGATTACCAACAGACCCCTGGCAGTCTTCAAGCTGGCACTGGACAAGCACCTAAAGTCAGTTCCTGATCAGCCGGGCTGTGGCTCGTACGTTGGTTTGCGTGCAGCCAGCAGCAACAGCCTGGTTGATCAGGGGCTGATCCACCAGGAGGCCTGGTCACAGACCGGACCGCGGGGGCGTTGACCCCCGAAACTCTCTCCAGGTAACTCCAGGTTTCCAGGTGTTCGACCACTCTCCTCCTGATAATCTTCTCCATGACTTTGCACACAATACATGTCAGAGACACAGGTCTGTAGTTTAGTGCCTCGTTTCTGTTTCCTTTCTTAAATATGGGGACTACATTAGCTGTCTTCCATTTCTCAGGTAGTTGCCCAGTTTCAAGGGATGTGTTGAAGATTGTGGTTAGAGGCACGCACAGCATCTCTGCTCCTTCTCTAAGGACCCATGGGGAGATGTTGTCCGGTCCCATCGCCTTTGAGGTGTCAAGGTCACTTAAGAGCTTCTTCACCTCCTCCTCAGTTGTTCGTATGTCATCCAACACTTGTTGGTATATTCCCTCTTGATGTTCCCTTCTGTGCTGTCTTCCCACAGCCCTTCCTGTCTCTACTGTAAAAACTTCCTTAAATCTCCTGTTCAGCTCCTCACATACCTCCTGATCATTTCTTGTGAGTTCTCCACCTTCTGTCCTTAATCTGATCACCTGGTCTTTGACTGTTGTCTTCCTCCTGATGTGGCTATACAACAGTTTCGGGTCAGTCTTGATTCTCGATGCTATGTCATTTTCACACTGTCGCTGGGCCTCCCTCCTTACCTGTGCGTATTCATTCCTGGCTCTGCAACTGATCTCCCTATTTTCGTGTGTTCTCTGCCTTCTGTACTTTTTCCATTCTCTATTGCACTTTGTTTTTGCCTCCTTACACCGTCGGGTAAACCAGGGGCTCGTGCTGGTCTTCCCGTTGTTACTGTTGCCCTTGGGAATAAACTTTTCCACTGCCTCCTTGCATTTTGTTGTTACATATTCCATCATTTCATTTACTGGTTTTCCTGCCAGTTCTCTGTCCCACTGGACCTCCCACAGGAAGTTCTTCAACCCTATGTAGTCCCCTCTTTTATAGTCAGGCTTTTCCCAGTCAACTCCTGTTATTCTCTCCACTTGCAGCTCTACTATGTATTCAAAGCACAGAACCACGTGGTCGCTAGCTCCTAGGGGACTCTCATACTTGATGTCCTCAATGTCTGAGCTGCCAAGGGTGAACACAAGGTCCAATCTTGCTGGTTCATCCTCCCCTCTCACTCTGGTAGTGTCCTTAACATGTTGGTGCATGAGGTTTTCCAGCACCACGTACAGCATCCTGGTTCTCCATGTTTCGGGACCCCCATGTGGCTCCAGGTTTTCCCAGTCAATCTCCCTGTGGTTGAAATCCCCCATAACCAGCAACTTTGCTCTGCTGGAATGAGCTCTTCTTGCCACCTCAGCAAGTGTGTCCACCATTGCTCTGTTGCTCTCTTCATATTCCTCTCTTGGCCTCCTGCAGTTCTGTGGTGGATTATACATCACTGCAATGACCACTTTGTGTTCCCCAGACTGAAGTGTACCTGCTATGTAGTCTCTTTCTCCCGTCTCATCTATGCCTTCCATTTTCTCGAATTTCCATCTGTTTTTTACGATCAGAGCAACCCCACCTCCCCCCCTGCCCCTTCTATCTTTCCTCATGATCTGGTATCCTGGTGGGAAGATTGCATCTGTTATTGTCTCCGTGAGTTTTGTTTCTGTAACTGCTATGATGTCTGGGGACTTCTCATTGATTCTTTCTTGCCATTCCTCATGTTTATTCGTTAATCCATCTGCATTTGTGTACCAAACCTTCAACTTCTGTTCTAATACTGTAACTGTGGTGCGGGGGGTGGAAACAGAGGGATCGGTGTGTGATGGTTGGTTTGGATTGTTCAGTTGCCTTGGGGGTGTCGTGGCTGGAGTCCTTCTGCAGGTGTTTCTGGGGGGTGTGCTTGTCCTTCCATTTGATCCTGGGTTATTCTGCTCTTCTTTTTCATTTCCTCCCATTTCTCCTTTCGTTTTTGAACTCTCTCTTTCATCGTCTTCCTTTCATCCTGTGTTCTGTCTCGATTGAGGTACACACTCCGGAACTCCTGCTTGCCTCTCAGCCGTGCTTTCTCCTGCAGGATCATGGTTCGGGTTGATTCTGCCTTGAAAATTACTTTGAGAGGCCAATTCCTTTTCTTTGTGAACCACCCAATTCTCCGAAAATTTGCCACCTGGGTCATGTCCCCCTCGCCTATCACCTTCATGATATCTTCAATTGCTTTTTTCTCCTCCTGCTTTCTTTCATCATAAGTTTCCCCTTTAGCTTCGTCTAGCCCATAGACAAACACGGATCTCTCCCTTTCCACCTCCCACTGTGACTCCCATTGCATCCTCTGATGTGTTTTAGTTTCTTCCCGTGGAGTGTCCCTTCCTTCAGTCCCTTCCCTAGTTATGGCCCCTATGCTTCTTGGTTTGTCCTTCCTGCTCACCTGTTCCTGGCCCCCACAGGTATCTGGTAAGGTCCTTGCACATGTCCTAGTTCCTTCAATGTCTTCCAACTTCTCATTCTGTCCTAGTGTGCTCCCTGCCTTTGTTTTGGCCCCATGTGGGTTTGACAGGACCTCTGCATACAGTTTAGTTTCCATGCTTCCTTCAGACCTGTTGTCTGTGTTTGATGTAGCCATTGCCGATGCTACTTCTGTAATATCTTTGTCTCTGTGCTGTTTCAGATGTCTCAGCTCCTCTTCTAATCTCTCTATCTTGATTTCTGCTGCTGTGGCCTGTTGCTTCCACCTTCTGCATTCTTCTGCTAACCTCTCTTCCATCTTCCTTTCCAGCTCATCTAGTCTCCTTCCCCAGTCTTCCTCCCTTTTTTTGAGCTCTACCTCCCATTCCTCCCTCCCAGATTCGTCCTTGGAGCCCCTTGTCCTCATCCTGGTTCTAGATTCCCCCGTTGCTCCACAGAAGGGGGGACGGGTGGATAGGGGGAGGGTAATAGATGGTTAGGAGGAGAGGGGATGGATGGTTGTGGGGGAGGGGGAGGATGGTTATTGGAGGGGGAGAGATAGTTGGGGGAGGGGGTTAGATGGTTTGAGGGAGAGAGGGGATGGATGGTTAGGAGGAGAGGGGATGGATGGTTGTGGGGGAGGGGGAGGATGGTTATTGGAGGGGTAGAGATAGTTGGGGGAGGGGGTTAGATGGTTTGAGGGAGAGAGGGGATGGATGGTTATTGGGGAGGGGGAGGATGGTTATTGGAGGGAGGTAGATGGGGGGGTTAGACGGTTTGGGGAGGGGTTAGGTGGTTTGGGGGAGGGGTAGGTGGCTAAGGTGAGGTGGTTAGGGAAGGGGGAGAGGTGGTTAGGGGAGGGGGGGTACGTGTTTGTGTCAAGTGTTTGTGTCAAGTGTTTGTGTCAAGTGGTGGAGGGTGTGTGTGTGTGTGTGTGTGTATGTGTGTGTGTGTGTGCATGTGTGTGTGCGTGTGTGTGCGTGTGGTGTGTGCGTGTGTGGTGCATGTGTGGTGTGTGTGTGTGTGTGCGTGTGTGTGTGTGTGTGTGTGTGTGCGTGTGCATGTGTGTGTGTGTGTGTGTGTGTGTGTGTGTGTGTGTGTGTGTGTGTGTGTGTGTGTGTGTGTGTGTACTCACCTATTTGTACTCACCTATTTGTGGTTGCAGGGGTCGAGTCCTAGCTCCTGGCCCCGCCTCTTCACCGGTTGCTACTAGGCCCTCTCTCTCCCCGCTCCATGAGCTTTATCAAACCTCGTCTTAAAACTGTGTATGGTTCCTGCCTCCACTACGTCATTTTCTAGTCTATTCCACTGCCTTACAACTCTATGACTGAAGAAATACTTCCTACTATCTCTCTGACTCATTTGTGTCTTCAACTTCCAATTGTGGCCTCTTGTTTCTGTGTCCCCTCCCTGGAACATCCTGTCCTTGTCCACCTTGTCTATTCCACGCAGTATTTTATATGTCATTATCATGTCTCCCCTGACCCTCCTGTCCTCCAGTGTCGTCAGGCCGATTTCCCTTAATCTTTCTTCATAGGACATTCCCCTTAGCTCTGGAACTAACCTTGTTGCAAACCTTTTACTTTCTCTAGTTTCTTGACGTGCTTTATCAAGTGCGGGTTCCAAACAGGTGCTG
>NC_091341.1:28123650-28153650 GCF_038502225.1 Cherax quadricarinatus
TGTGTGTGGGGGGGGGTGGGGGGGTGTGGGGGGGGGGGGGGGGTGTGTGTGGGGGTGTGTGGGGGGGTGTGTGGGTGGGTGTGTGTGGGGGTGTGTGTGGGGGTGTGTGTGGTGGTGTGTGTGGGGGTGTGTGTGGGGGTGTGTGTGGGGGTGTGTGTGGGGGTGTGTGGGGGTGTGTGTGGGGGTGTGTGTGGGGGTGTGTGTGGGGGTGTGTGTGGGGGTGTGTGTGGGGGTGTGTGTGGGGGTGTGTGGGGGTGTGTGTGTGGGGGTGTGTGTGGGGGTGTGTGTGGGGGTGTGTGTGGGGGTGTGGGGGGGGTGGGGGGGTGTGTGTGGGTGTGTGTGTGGGGGTGTGTGTGTGGGGGTGTGTGTGGGGGTGTGTGTGGGGGTGTGTGTGGGGGTGTGTGGGGGGGGTGTGGGTGTGTGTGTGGGGGGTGGGGGGGTGGGGGGGTTTCACTTATATGACAGAATAGTAGTACCATCCTGGATGGTTGCTGTCTACCTAGACAAACAACACTCACTCTCATTCTTGCCAGCCTACAAAACAACTGTTATTTCAACATTAAAACGTATGGATATTTCAGTGGTGTGATCTACTATGTATGTGATGGACAGCTGAGGTTTCACTAGACAACTCTATCAAGTCGTCCTGTCATGTCATCACATCATGTTGCTTAAGCAGGACACAATAGATATCTACCCTCTACCAGGATACACAGCAATTCACAACTGCAGAACAAACCAAGTTGGGGGTGGTATTGCAATCTATTACTCTAACCAATTATCTTGTCTTAGCACCACTTGCTTTAGTGATGAATATGGGGAATACATTTTTGCTAATTTTACTGTAAAAAACCTTAAGACGCCTATAACAATCGGTGCCATTTACCGGATACCTCACACAAACATCCCAAATTTCAGTGAGAAATTAAAGTCACTAATAACAAACAGTCAAATGAATAAGCACCACCTTCTCTTAGCTGGAGACTTCAACATCAACCTTGGCTTACTAGATGATCAGACTGTAACTGATTTCATCAACAATATGAACAACACACTTCTCATACCAACAATAGCTAAACCAACCAGGCTCAGTGAGACAAGTGCAACCATAATAGACCACATATGGACCAATATACTAGCCCCCCTTAAATCAGGGATAATCACAGATAGCACTACAGACCACTACCCTACCTTCCTCCTGACAAACATTAGTAAACCACCACTTGAATACAACAAAGTCTCATTTAGACTCCATGACGAGGCCTCAGTAAGGAAGTTCACAGCTGACTTAGAGACTGTTGATTGGCCTACAGAATTCTCCAAGGCCAATGGTATTGATGACTGGACAGACATTTTTCTTAACAAATTACTTAGACTATACAACAAACATTGTCCTATAAAAACAAAACAGATCACAAACAAATGACTTGGTTGCCCATGGCTAACCAGCACCATTCTGAAATCCATTGACAAGAAACACCAATATGAAAAGCAATATAGACAGGGCTTAATACACAAAGATACTCTTAAACACTATTCATCAGCTCTCACCAAAGTGATAAAAAAAGCCAAACAACTATACTACTTCAGTAGATTCACAGACACTAGAGGAGATATAAAAAAGACCTGGAAAACACTCTCTCAGATTCTAGGGACCCACAAACTGAGAAAAACCAAGAATATTGTCCTAACTAAACCTAATGAAACACCACTACATCCCACTGACACAGCTAACAAGATAAACGACTTCTTCTCAAACATAGGATCTAATCTCGCCAGTAAAATCCCACATACCAATGCCCATGCCGGGGACTACCTAGATGGAAATTTCCCTAATTCCTTCTATCTTGCACCAACTGAGCCCACGGAAGTCATTGAGATCATAAAGTCACTTAAAAATAACTCGGGGAATCTGTCTCATGTCCCACCATTACTGTACAAGCGAGCGGCCCATGTCCTTTCGCATGCTATTTCATTACTTTTTAACAAGTCAATAGAGACTAGCACCTTCCCGAAACTACTCAAGATGGCAAGGGTTACACCAATACATAAAGGTGGTGACCCTACAAACTTAAACAACTATAGGCCAATATCTAACTTACAATTGCTATCCAAAATCTTTGAGAAACTCGTGCAAAGGAGACTGTATTCATTTATAACGGCTCAAAACATACTCAACCCCTGCCAGTTTGGATTCAGGAAAAATAAAAGCACTAATGATGCAATCATAAAAATGCTAGATCTGCTTTACACAGCATTGGAAAATAAGGAATATCCACTAGGAATTTTTATTGACCTAAGAAAAGCTTTTGACACAGTAGACCACGACATCCTACTCCACAAACTTGATCACTACGGTATAAGAGGCCATGCGCTTGCTTATTTCAAATCTTACATTACTAATAGGTATCAGTACATCACCATTAAAGACACAGCATCAGCAACACGGCCACTTGATACTGGAGTTCCACAGGGAAGTGTCCTTGGTCACCTGCTCTTCCTCATATACATCAATGACCTTCCAAACGTATCCCAACACCTGAAACATATTCTCTTTGCTGATGACACGACTTATGTCATCTCTCACCCTAATCTTGCCACCCTCAACACCATTGTGAATGAGGAGCTGATTAAAATATCGACTTGGATGACAGCCAATAAACTTACGCTTAACACTGACAAAACCTACTATATTATGTTTGGTAGCAGAGCAGGAGATGCACAAATTAACATTAAGATTGACAACACTCTAATTACCAGAAATAATGGGGGAAAATTCCTAGGCTTATACCTTGACAACAACCTGAATTTCAGCACCCATATCCAGCATATAGCCAAAAAAGTATCCAAAACGGTTGGGATCCTCTCCAAGATACGATACTACGTGCCGCAAAAATGCCCTTCTCACACTATACCACTCACTTATTTATCCATACCTCACCTATGCTATTTGTGCTTGGGGATCAACTGCAGCAACACACCTAAAGCCAATAATAACCCAACAAAAAGCTGCAATAAGAATAATCACTAAATCCCATCCCTGGCAACACACCCCCCCACTCTTCATAGATCTAAACTTACTCCCAGTTCAGTACATCCACACTTACTACTGTGCAATCTACATCTACAGGGCCTTAAACTCTAATATCAACCTTGACCTAAAACGCTTTCTTGATAGTTGTGACAGAACCCACAGGCATAACACCAGACACAAACATCTCTACGACATTCCCCGTGTCCGACTAAACCTTTACAAAAATTCAATGTATGTCAAAGGCCCTAAAATCTGGAATACCCTACCTGAGAACTCTAGAACTGCAGACACATTCATCACCTTCAAAACTACCATTAGAAAACATCTTATCTCCCTGATACACCCCGTCAACTAACTACACGAATACCACCTGGTGGTTCACACTTACACTCACTCACTCATTTGACCATAAACAGAAATATTAATCTCAGTCTTAAAATAATGAATCCTGTGATACTCCAATACTGAAACTATGTACTGTGCCAAAACAAAAGCATTCATATTGCTAAACTCACAAACTAGTATTTAGTCACTTAGCCATAATACCAACTTACCTCATAATTTGTAATATTTTACAATTAAGAATAAAACTAAGTATGCCCGAAATGCCTAGCCATGCTAAGCGTTCTAGTGGTACACTCTGTAATCACAATTTTACTACATGTAAACCAAACAATAACCGAATTTCTGTAAACTCAGCATTGTAATCCTTATAGAGAATAAACTTTGAATTGAACTGAATTGAATATCTGTTCATCCTCTTGCGTAGTTCTGTCATGTTACCTAGTCATGTCATTAGTATATACTGCTGTAACATCACATTGTCAACAAGGTGTTGTCAACCTGTCATGTCACTACATCATGCTGTTCTCTCACGTCTCTAATTGTACAGTCAAGATGTTTTGTCATATGACATACCCAGGGTCATGCAATGCCAAGTGACATACCCAGGGTCATGCAATGCCAAGTGACATACCCAGGGTCATGCAATGCCAAGTGACATACCCAGGGTCATGTAATGCCAAGTGACATACCCAGGGTCATGCAATGCCAAGTGACATACCCAGGGTCATGCAACACCAAGTGACATACCCAGGGTCATGCAATGCCAAGTGACATACCCAGGGTCATGCAATGCCAAGTGACATACCCAGGGTCATGCAATGCCAAGTGACATACCCAGGGTCATGCAACGCCAAGTGACATACCCAGGGTCATGCAACACCAAGTGACATACCCAGGGTCATGCAATGCCAAGTGACATACCCAGGGTCATGCAATGCCAAGTGACATACCCAGGGTCATGCAATGCCAAGTGACATACCCAGGGTCATGCAATGCCAAGTGACATACCCAGGGTCATGCAATGCCAAGTGACATACCCAGGGTCATGCAATGCCAAGTGACATACCCAGGGTCATGCAATGCCAAGTGACATACCCAGGGTCATGCAATGCCAAGTGACATACCCAGGGTCATGCAATGCCAAGTGACATACCCAGGGTCATGCAATGCCAAGTGACATACCCAGGGTCATGCAATGCCAAGTGACATACCCAGGGTCATGCAATGCCAAGTGACATTCCTACACAACTGTTTCAGACTACACACAGGTCACTTCAGACTAAACACATATCACTTCAGACCATCTACAATCACCTCAGATGAAGCACACCAACACACTGACCTTCTGGGTTTGCACACAGAGAACCTCAAGTTGCAGCGCCTGGCAGAAGGCATGCAGAACCATGTATGTCTCGTGCAGGGGGTTGGGATTGTCCTGAAGTCTGGACTGAATTAACTGGTGGATGAAGGCAACCTGTAATGCAAGACAAATTATATGTTTATGGTTCAGAGGATCATTTAAATAAACACTTCTGGCAAGACAGCTATTTATATGGTAAAAAAAAAAAATTAACATGTTAGCTGTTTCCCACCAAGGCAAGGTGACCCAAAAAGAAAGAAAAAAAAAAAGAAAGAAAAAACTTTCATCATCATTCAGCACTTTCACCATCACTCATCACCATCATAGTAGTAGTAGGCTGGTAGACAGCAACTGCACAGGGAGGTACTCACATACTGCCAAGTGTAAAACGGAAGCCTGTAATTGTTTTACATGATGGTAGGATTGCTGGTGTCTTTTGTCTGTCTCATAAACATGCAAGATTTCAGGTATGTCTTGCTACTTCTACTTACACTTAGGTCACACTACACATACATGTACAAGCACATATATACACACCCCTCTGGGTTTTCTTCTATTTTCTTTCTAGTTCTTGTTCTTGTTTATTTCCTCTTATCTCCATGGGGAAGTGGAACAGAATTCTTCCTCCGTAAGCCATGCGTGTTGTAAGAGGCGACTAAAATGCCGGGAGCAAGGGGCTAGTAACCTCTTCTCCTGTATATATTACTAAATTTAAAAGAGAAACTTTCGTTTTTCTTTTTGGGCCACCCTGCCTTAGTGGGCCACCCTGCCTTGGTGGGATATGGCCAGTGTGTTGAAAGAAAGACTTGAATTTATAAACAGACAGTGTTTCTTTTATATTTACAGGTAATGAATTCCAGATTTTAGGGCCTTTTATGTGCATTGAGTTTTTACATAGCGTGAGATGGACACGAGGAACATCAAAGAGTGATCTGTGCCTTGTGTTATGGTCATGTGTTCTGTTGAGGTTGGTAAGGAGACATTTGAGGGGAGGGTTAACATCAGAGTTAAGTGTTCTATGTATGTAATAGGTGCAGTAATAAGTATGGATGTTTTGTATGGTGAGTAGGTTGAGTGTTTTGAATATTGGTGGAGTGTGCTGCCTGTAGTGGAAATTTGTTATCATTCTGACTGCAGCCTTTTGTTGGGTAATTAATGGTCTGAGATGGTTAATTGTTGTTGAGCCCCATGCACAAATTCCATAGGTGAGATAGGGGTAAATAAGAGAGTGATAGAGGGCCAGGAGGGCTGACTGTGGAACATAGTACCGTATCTTCGATAGTATGCCTACGGTCTTGGAAATTTTTTTGGAAATTTGTTGCCTATGTGTTTGAAATCTGAGTCTGTTATCAAGGAGGATTCCTAAGAATTTTCCCTCTATGAGTTTTGTGTTAGGTGATCCGTTTATCATTATGTTAAGAGGGACATCTGTAGCTATCTTACCAAATTGAATGAAGTAGGTTTTGTCAATGTTTAGTGTAAGTTTGTTAGTACTCATCCAGGTAGATATTTTCTGTAATTCGGTATTTACAGTATTGGCTAGCGTGACTGGGCTCGGGTGCGAAAAGACGTATGTAGTGTCATCTGCAAATGGTGTGGGTTTGAGTAGTTGCGATGCATTTGGTAGGTCATTTATGTATATGAGAAAGAGAAGAGGGCCTAGGACACTTTCCTGTGGGACACCAACTGTAATTGGCTGTGCGGAAGAGTTTGCCCCGTTTGTGTACACATATTGGCTTCTGTTGCTGAGGTAAGACTTTAGGTAGTTGAGGGAGTGCCCTCTTATGCCATAGTGCGATAATTTTATATGGAGCAAGTCATGGTCAACTGTATCAAAAGCTTTACATAAGTCAATGAAGATCCCCAGTGGGACATCTTTTTTCTCTATTGCAGTGTATATGTGTTTTAGCATGTGTATAATAGCATCATTAGTATTTTTATTAGGCCTGAATCCAAATTGGCAGGGGTTGAGTATGTTTTGGGAGATGAGGTAGGAATAGATTCGCTTATGAATTAATTTTTCAAAGATTTTAGAGAGAGGGTTTAAGTTGGATATTGGCCTATAGTTATTCAAGTCTGTTTGGTCTCCTCCTTTATGGATCGGGATGACCCTTGCTATTTTGAGAACTGTAGGGAAGGTGGAGGATTCTATGGATTTGTTAAAGAGTGTTGCAATGATTGGTGATAGTACTTGTGATGCTTTTTTGTATATAAAGGGTGGTAAGGTATTTAAATCTCCTGTCTTGTTTTTTAGTGTGTTGATAATAAGGGAGATTTCAGTAGGGTTAGTCGGAGCTAGGAACAGTGCGTTTGGGTAGTTGCCAGTGAGGTAGTCATTGGGTGGGGTATCTGAGCTTGGGATTTTATTGGCAAGGTTTTTTCCTAGTGGAGAAGAAATTATTGAGTGTTTGCTGTTTCAGTTGGTGGGAGATGGGGTTCATCTGGTTTTGTTAATTCAATTTCGCTATTTTGTGATATCTTTTTTGTTCCTAGAATTTCTGATAGGGTTTTCCAGGTCTGTTTTATATCACCTCGTAAGTTGGATAATCTGTTCTCATAATACAGTTTTTTAGCCCTTCTTATCAGGCTGGTTAGGATTGACGAGTAATGTTTTGTTTGGTCTCTGGTTATGTGACCCATTCTGTACTGTTTTTCGTATAGGTGCCTTGTATTTATGGATTTGAGGATGCTGGGTGTTAGCCAGGGACTGTTCAGTCTCTTAGCTGTCATCTGTTTAGTTTTCTTGGGGCAGTGCTTGTTATAGAGGTATTGGATCTTTTTTAGAAAATTATTAATACATTCGTCAAGATCTGTATAGATTTCTAGCTCAGTGTGCCAGTCAATGTTTGTCACTGCTGCTGTGAAGTTATTAACCCTTTGACTGTTTTCGACGTATAAATACGTCTTACGAGCCAATGTTTCTGACGTATATATACTCAATAATTCTAGCGGCTTCAAATCAAGTGGGAGAAAGCTGGTAGGCCCACATGTGAGAGAATGGGTCTGTGTGGTCAGTGTGCACCACATAAAAAAAATCCTGCAGCACACATTGCGTAATGAGAAAAAAAAAAACTCTGATCGTTTTTTTGGAATAAAACGCCGACTTTGAGGTGTATTTTCGTATAGTATTTATCGTTGTATTCGCGTTTTCATGGTCTTAGGTGATAAAATGGAAAACATATTACAGAAATAGAGATGATTTTAATTACTTTTACGATGAAAACGACCTTGAAACTGAGCTCAAAGTAGCGGAAATGTTCAATTTTTACCAATGTTCAAGAGTAAATAAATCACACCACACGTCCAATACACGTCAACTGGGGAGTCTAATATTCTTTCACTAGTGCACTGATATTATTTATACCATTTTTACAATAATGCAGTCGTCTGCATAACAGTAAATTTTGTATTTTTTTGTATGAATAAAAAATCAAAATAGAAAGCAATAATAATATAAGAGGGGCCTAGAGATGTGACTAATGAACAGAGCATATGTTATTTTAGTGCCACGAATGTCTACCTTGTTTATTCTGGACCCTATTTTGAAATTGGCATCTTTTTTATTTTGCGTGAAATTGGCCAAATTGCCAATTTCTGACCACCATATTGGGTAGTCCAAATTAGTAAATGGGAGGTTTCTTGTACTCAGCTGATAGATAAAATGGAGTTCTAAAGAAATAGCTATGAGTTTGGTCAACTGGAACAACGGAATTGGCTGAAAATTGGGCTCAAAGTCGGCGAAATCGCCGATACGCATATGTCGCCGAGACCGCTAACTTCGCGGGAGCATAATTCCACGAGTTTTCGACCAAATTTCGAACTTTTGGTGTCATTACCATCGGGAAAAGATTCTCTATCATTTCATAAGAAAAAATAATTTTTTTTTTTTCAAAAATTGAGCGACATAGAATGACAGTTTCAGAGAGGGGCCTGAAACAGTCAAAGGGTTAATGGCTGCCTCATTGTGAAGTCTGAATGTGACTTTAGTAGTGTCTTGGGGTAATTTGCCAAGATTTGTGATGAGGAAGGTAGGGTAGTGATCTGTGGTATTATCTGTGATTATGCCTGATTTTAATCACGCACCAGTGTCCAAGAATTTAAAAAAAAAAAATTTGTTATTTTTTCTTATGAAATCGTAGAGAATCTTTTTGTGAAGGTAATAAAACAAAAAGTACGAAATTTGGTGGAAAATTGACGAAATTATGCTCTCGCGAATTTTGATGTGTCAGCGATATTTACGAATTGGCGATTTTGCCGACTTTGACTCCCATTTTAGGCCAATTACATTATTCCAATCAACCAAATTCTTAGCTATTTCACTAGTATTACTTCTATTCTATCGATTGAGCACAAGAAATTGCCAAGTCAACTGTTTCAACTACAAAATAAAGTGATCGGAAATTGTTAATTTGGCCAATTTAACACAAAGTTCAAAATATTCCAATTTCAAAATAGGGTCCAAAATGAACAATGTAGGTATTCCTGGCACTAAACTAACATTTCCTCTGTTCATTAGTTATGTTTTGAGGCTTTACAAATAAATTCCATTTTGATTTTTTATTCACATAATGAATTAGGGGATATGGTGTTGGTCCAGATGTGGCCTAGTAGGGAAACACCAGTCTCCGTAACTCTTGTAGGTTTTGTTACTGTTGGTAGCAACATGCAGTTACTCATAGTGTTTGTGAATTCAGTAACGTGTGGGTCCTGGTCTTGCAGGAGATTTATATTGATGTCACCTGAGAGTAATAAGTGATCTTTGTTCATGCGTGTATCAGTTATCATACTTCCTAGGTTTTCACTAAAACGGCTAATGTTTGACTGTGGAACTCTGTAGATGTTTATCAATGTGAGAGATTTTTGTAGGTATCTGGATTTGAATTTAGCTATTATATATTCCCCATGTTCATCCCTTGTGCAAGTATTAATGATACATTCTAGTTGGTCTGAGTAGTATATAGCTGTGCCACCCCCTTGTTGATCTGGCCTACAGTTGTGTATGGCTGTGTAACCAAGAATGGCATAGACATCTGTAGTATCAGGCTTTAGCCAGGTTTCAGTGAGAGTAATGATGGATATACTGGAATGCAGGGAATTTAGTAATGCTATGAGGTCATCATAATGTTTACTTAAAGATCTGATATTGTAGTTAAGACAGTTATGTTGTTGTTGGCTCTGAGAAGTGCCTTTGATTGTTCTGCTGTGTAGTAATTACAGTTACTGTTTGATTCATTTAAGTCATTAGATAAGAGGTTGGTATCAGGATCAATGCTTGTTATCATAAGATTTATAGTGAATCTAAAGTTAGAATTAAGTATAAGACAAAGTAAATATTCTAAAGCTATAAAATAGCACCTGAGTTATTTTAACAAATGTAAAAAAAATGATCTAAGGTAGTTCTTTAAAGCTAAAATAAAGGAGACAATATATAAGGGACTAAAAAAAAACTTTGTGGTGAACAAATAAAGTGGTAATCAAATAAATGAGCTAGGGAATATAATGGTAAAATAGTGAACTTATTACACTTTAGCACCTGAGAATAGCACCGTGATTGTTTTTAACAATAATGAATATATGAACTAAGGTTGTTATGCAAAGCTAAAATAAAGCTAAAATAAAGGAGAAAATATATAGGGACTAAATTAAATAATGGTAAACAAAGTTAAATTTGCAGATAGTAACTAAGATATGATATTGATGTGGGAGTAAGATCTGATATGTTATATATAAGAAGTTGAGCAATTTATTGTACAGTGGAACCTCTACTTGCGAGCGTGTCCACGTGCGAGTTTTTCCAAATACTAGCAGTCAATGGGTCGATTTTTTGCTTCCATACACGAGCAAAATTTCCACAAGCGAGCAGACCTCAAGGCAGGTTCCTTGACACTGGTGAGGGACTCTTGCTCTTGATCTCGGGAATTGTATCTCATTTGTTTGTTGGACTATCTTATTGAAATTTGGGCAATGTATGATGGAAAGATGCTTCTTAATGTACACCAAAAATGAAAGAAATCTAAGCATAAATAATGGAGTTCACTTCTCAGCAATTACCCACCCCTTAGTGGTAATTTCGAACGGTTTTTATGGTTGTATTCTCGTTTTTTTGGTCTCATTTGATAGAATGGAAGATATATTACAGAAATAGATATGATTTTGATTGCTTTCATGACAAAAAGTGCCTTGAAATTGAGTTCAACCTAGGAGAAATGGTCCATTGCTTGGCTGTTTCAGAGTAAACTGTCCATTCCAATATGCAGTCGTGAATGGGTTGACATTTATACAATTATTGCAATAAGGAATAACAGTAAATCTTATATTTTTTGTGTGAATAAAAATTACAAATAATTTATATAATAACAATAATAATAATGATAATAATAATAATAATAATATGTATAATAAGTGTTATAAGAAGAGCAGAGTATATGGAGAGTAAAAGAAAGGTGAAGAGAGTGGTGAGAGAGTGCAAAAGGAGAGCAGATGAAAGAGTGGGAGAGGCACTGTCAAGAAATTTTAATGAAAATAAGAAAAAATTTTGGAGTGAGTTAAACAAGTTAAGAAAGCCTAGGGAAAGTATGGATTTGTCCGTTAAAAACAGAGTAGGGGAGTTAGTAGATGGGGAGAGGGAGGTATTAGGTAGATGGCGAGAATATTTAGAGGAACTTTTAAATGTTGAGGAAGAAAGGGAGGCGGTAATTTCATGCACTGGCCAGGGAGGTATACCATCTTTTAGGAGTGAAGAAGAGCAGAATGTAAGTGTGGTGGAGGTACGTGAGGCATTACGTAGAATGAAAGGGGGGTAAAGCAGCTGGAACTGATGGGATCATGACAGAAATGTTAAAAGCAGGGGGGGATATAGTGTTGGAGTGGTTGGTACTTTTGTTTAATAAATGTATGAAAGAGGGGAAGGTACCTAGGGATTGGCAGAGAGCATGTATAGTCCCTTTATATAAAGGGAAAGGGGACAAAAGAGATTGTAAAAATTATAGAGGAATAAGTTTACTGAGTATACCAGGAAAAGTATACGGTAGAGTTATAATTGAAAGAATTAGAGGTAAGACAGAATGTAGAATTGCGGATGAGCAAGGAGGCTTCAGAGTGGGTAGGGGATGTGTAGATCAAGTGTTTACATTGAAGCATATATGTGAACAGTATTTAGATAAAGGTAGGGAAGTTTTTATTGCATTTATGGATTTAGAAAAGGCATATGATAGAGTGGATAGAGGAGCAATGTGGCAGATGTTGCAAGTTTATGGAATAGGTGGTAAGTTACTAAATGCTGTAAAGAGCTTTTATGAGGATAGTGAGGCTCAGGTTAGGGTGTGTAGAAGAGAGGGAGAATACTTCCCGGTAAAAGTAGGTCTTAGACAGGGATGTGTAATGTCACCATGGTTGTTTAATATATTTATAGATGGGGTTGTAAAAGAAGTAAATGCTAGGGTGTTCGGGAGAGGGGTGGGAATCAAATTCAAAATGGGAATTGACACAGTTACTTTTTGCTGATGATACTGTGCTTATGGGAGATTCTAAAGAAAAATTGCAAAGGTTAGTGGATGAGTTTGAGAATGTGTGCAAAGGTAGAAAGTTGAAAGTGAACATAGAAAAGAGTAAGGTGATGAGGGTATCAAATGATTTAGATAAAGAAAAATTGGATATCAAATTGGGGAGGAGGAGTATGGAAGAAGTGAATGTTTTCAGATACTTGGGAGTTGACGTGTCGGCGGATGGATTTATGAAGGATAAGGTTAATCATAGAATTGATGAGGGAAAAAAGGTGAGTGGTGCGTTGAGGTATATGTGGAGTCAAAAAACGTTATCTATGGAGGCAAAGAAGGGAATGTATGAAAGTACAGTAGTACCAACACTCTTATATGGATGTGAAGCTTGGGTGGTAAATGCAGCAGCGAGGAGACGGTTGGAGGCAGTGGAGATGTCCTGTCTAAGGGCAATGTGTGGTGTAAATATTATGCAGAAAATTAGGAGTGTGGAAATTAGGAGAAGGTGTGGAGTTAATAAAAGCATTAGTCAGAGGGCAGAAGAGGGGTTGTTGAGGTGGTTTGGTCATTTAGAGAGAATGGATCAAAGTAGAATGACATGGAAAGCATATAAATCTATAGGGGAAGGAAAGAGGGGTAGGGGTTGTCCTCGAAAGGGTTGGAAAGAGGGAGTAAAGGAGGTTTTGTGGGCGAGGGGCTTGGACTTCCAGCAAGCGTGCATGAGCGTGTTAGATAGGAGTGAATGGAGACGAATGATACTTGGGACCTGACGATCTGTTGGAGTGTGAGCAGGGTAATATTTAGTGAAGGGATTCAGGGAAACCGGTTATTTTCTTATAGTCGGACTTGAGTCCTGGAAATGGGAAGTACAATGCCTGCACTTTAAAGGAGGGGTTTGGGATATTGGCAGTTTGGAGGGATATGTTGTGTATCTTTATACGTATATGCTTCTAAACTGTTGTATTCTGAGCACCTCTGCAAAAGCAGTGATAATGTGTGAGTGTGGTGAAAGTGTTGAATGATGATGAAAGTATTTTCTTTTTGGGGATTTTCTTTCTTTTTTGGGTCACCCTGCCTCGGTGGGAGACGACCAACTTGTTGAAAAAAAAAAAAAGTATAATAATAATATGAATAATAACGATACATATAATAATAATAATAGTATAATAGTACAATAATACATATATAATAATAATGTACTACATATAATAATTATAATAATAGACGGCTTCAAAAGGCCGTCACTAAATGGCAGTATTTACCACAACCAAGAGGGAGCGGTTGTGGCTGCCTCCACCTGTTACATAATGACATATTTTATTCTTTCTAGAGTATATATCGCATTTCTATGTTATTTATATTGTCTGTTATGTCACATTAGATGAACTGTGATATATAAATAAGCTGTATAGATGATATTAGCGAAATTATTCATGAAGAATTTTGCCTGGTGTCCAGCCAAACTCTCATCCACCGCCGACACCACCCATACCACAACATGAATGACATATTTTATTCATTCTGGAGTATATATCAGGTTTCTATGTTATTTATATTGTTTATAATGTCATATTAGATGAAGTGAGATAGATAAATAAGTTGTAGAGTTGATATTAGCGAAATTATTGAAGTACAGAATTCCACTAGAACGGATTAATTGCATTTCAATTAATTTAAATGAGGAAAATTGACTCTGCAAATGAGCAAATCCAGTTGCGAGCAAGGTCATGGAACAGATTAAACTCGCAAGTAGAGGTTCCACTGTACTATAAAAAGTAAAAAATAATATGAGGTAGTTGGTAGTAGCTAGCAAAAGATAGTTTTGGGCCTTGAACAATAATGTAATTGAAATATACACTAATTGCACACACAATATAGCCACTAAGATATGAAAATAATCTGAGAGTAGGATTTGCCTTATAGCATGAAGTTTGAGCAATTAATATCACTATAGGAATATTATTTGAGGTAGTTGATACTAGCTAGTGAGGGATGGTTCAAGGTATTGCACAGTGGTGTAGTAGGAACATACACTAGTTTGTTATTTGTAGTTTGAGAGAAAAGGGAAAATTATATATGATTATAAGAGAATTTTAACAGTGTTTAAGTAGGAAAGAAAAAGGTAATACAGATATTATTAAAGAGTAAGTATCCTATTAACACAAAATAAATTGTGAATTGGGAATCTGGGAAGATAACACAAATTGGGTCACACAAAGAACTGTGTGGAACACCTGGGATAGTGAGGTAGTAAATACTATCTAGGAGGTGATAGTACAGGGATTAGTTCAATAATGACATAATAACATACACTAACGTAGTAAGGATTTGGTCACTAATATCAGTCAGACTCTGTAATGTTTGCATCATGAAGGAAGTTTGTTAGTTCATTTTCATTTGTAATGTAGTACACTCGGCCTACATTAGTTTTTCTTACTAGAATTTGTCCATCACGTACAAAGCACTGGTGAATTTTATCATTATTCTCACGTTCCAGTTTTCTCACTCTGTACAGGAGGTTCTGCCGTTTTCTTGTGAGACTCATTTATGTATATATCTTTTTTTGCTTTAATAGATGAACTTATTAGATATTTTTTCCTGTCTTGTGTGTGAAATCTGAGCATAACACTTTTTCTGCCTTGGTTCCCTAGTAACCGTGATTCTTTTGTTTCTGATACTGGTACATTAACATGTAGGTGGTCACGAATGATCTGGAGAGTTGTATCTTTGCAATTTATATGGTTTAATTCGCTGGGAAAGAGTGACCTGTTAAGTACTACTGCACCAGATAACTTGTCTTGCTCTGCCTTATCATCTTGGTTAACAAAATAATTGTTCAATTAGGTATCCATGTTTGTTTTCCAGCCCTTGACGGCATTATCAATCTTCATGTTTAGGGAAGTTATTTGATCTGTGTGGCTGGCTATGACTAATTGGAAGGACTTGCCAAAATCAGTCATGCCAGTTGATGTTAGCTGTTGTTCAAGGCTGTTGATCTTGTTCTCAAGGTGAAGTAACTTGGATTCATGGTTTGTTATTGTTGCACGAAGAGACATATTTTCAGCACGAAGATTCAAGTTATCCGCCGTTAGGGTGTTGATGTAGTGCTTTAGAGTGTCAGGATCATTAGTCGTACCTGGGAGCATATCAGCTGGATTAAATCCTATGAAGGTAGTAGAGGTAGAGAGGGAGTCAGTCACAGTTGTTGTTGTTGTTGTTGTTGTTGTTGTTGTTGTGGAGTCACCTGGGTTGGTGGGTGAGGGTGAGTCGGCCATGTTTGTTGTTGGTGATGCGTCGCTCTGGGTTGTAATGGAGGTGGATGGCGCATCGGCATCCTGCTGGGTCGTCTTATGGAATAGTCGATTTCTAGGCGCTACCTTGCTGTTCTTAGTGCTGTTTCTTCTATTAGTTGGTCTCATAGTAATACAGGAGTTACTGTGGTTAGATGAAGAAACTAAGATAGTTAAGAGTTTGGAGTAGGGAGTCATCTGGCAGTAGGGTTGTGCTTGGAGTTTGTGGGGCAGTCTTCACTTCACTCGGTAATTTTTCGGTTTGTAGGTATCACTGTTGATTATTGTGGGTCATGCTGGGTTCTACATACGTTAGTGCAGTTATGATTGCAATTAGGCCATCAATGAAGCGATGGTGGGCTCTGCAGGTGAGAAAAATGACAGAGCTTGCTGCCTCTGCTGTCGCTGCCGCTAATGTTATTCCTATATTTAAATCAGGGGATAAGTCCATTCCATCAAATTACCGCCTGACATCTATAGCAGGCAAATTATTAGGATCAATTATAGCTGATATTATTAGAAGTCACCTTGAAGAGCATAATTTGATTAATGAATCTCGGCATGGATTCAGGAGAGGTCGTTCTTGCCTGACAAATTTAGTGACGTTCTTCAATAAAACATTTGAGGCAGTAGACAGTGATAAAGAATATGATGTTGTTTATTTGGATTTCAGTAAAGCTTTTGACAGAGTACCTCACAAAAGACTCTTAAGAAAAGTTGCAGCTCATGGTATAGGAGGTAAGGTTCTAACATGGACAGAGTCATGGCTTACCAATAGAAAACAGAGTTTCCATTAATGGGACCAAATCTGAATGGGGACTGGTCACTAGTGGCATTCCACAAGGATAGGTTTTAGGCCCATTGTTGTTCATAATTTATAATAATGACCTTGATGAAGGAATTACAAGTGGCATAAGCAAATTTGCTGAGGGGAGAGGGAGGACGAGAAAGCTAGAGCAGGAACAAACGAAAACGAACAAAGGGAAGAAATTAGCCTAGAAGAAAGTGAACAAGAGAACTCAGATCAGGTGTCAGAACTTAGGAACGACACAGAATCAATAAATATAGGTACTCAGAACATTTGCAGCTACTATGCTAAAGGTATGTGCCTATATGGCAGAGATTGTTGGAATAAACACACCAGAAAATGTGCAAACATGTTGAGGAAGGGAAAGTGTCATTTCAACAAAGAGTGCAGCAGGTACTTCCATCCAGTAATGTGTAAAGCTTCAATGAAGTCCAGAGAATGTTATGACCTGAGCTGCCCAGACCATCATGTAAAAGGAACGCGGCACTACAGAGTTAGCAGAGAAAGGGAAATTGAACAGCATTCTTTCTTAAACAAAAAGAGAAAAGATCAAAACAAAGGAAGAGACAAACAGGGGAAATGGTACAGAGAGGACAGGTGGGCAGTAAAATGGGATGTACCAAACCAGGCATCAGCCCATCAAGGCTGAATAAGCAAACAAACACGAAACCAGTACTGGAGAAACCAGATGAGTGTACACCAGGGGACGTACCAGGTAGTACACCACCAGTGGTACTAATGAAACACAAAGCGGGACAAAACATCCCACTTGGTAATTCCTGCTTCATATTTGCAAATATACAGGGTTTGAAATCAAATAAAAATGATAAAGTTAGTTATGTCAGTGGGCTCCTGACAGAAGCGAATGCTATGTTCGGAGCATTTACAGAAACACATACAAGGGATGTTTTGGACAGAGAGACAAAGATAGAAAGCTACAACATGTATAGATGTGATAGAATCAATAGGTCACAGGGAGGAGTAGGAATCTATGTAAAGGATACTTTCTGTTGCACAGAAGTGCTGAATTCTATGAATGATATAGAAGAAATTCTAGGTATTAAAGTTGAAAATAGGAATCTGGTAATTATCCTAGTATACAAACCACCATCAGCAACTGCTGAGGAATTCACAGATCAGTTAAGATAGATAGCTATCTGGATAGGCTAGAAAATCCTACACCAAATATTTTACTCCTTGGAGATTTTAATCTCCCTCATGGTGCAACGTAATGTTATACCAGAAATATCCCCGGGAAGCACCCTGGCTCAACAGGTACATACCAGGGAAATAATGAGGCTTTGTGAAAAGTACTCTTTAAACCAAGAGGTAATTGATCCCACTAGAAATGAAAATACCCTGAATTTGATATTCACAAACAACGAGGAACTGATCAGAGACATAAGTTTCCAAAACTATTTACTCTGATCATAACATCATAGAGGTTCAAACCAGTATTAACCCTTTCAGGGTCCGTCCCGTAGATCTACGGCTTTACGTTCAGGGTCCAAACCGTAGATCTACGCCATGAGCTCAGCTCACTCTGATAAACTGTGAGTGGTACATTTGGGCCTAGATATGAGAGAATACATCTATGTGGTATGTGTGCACCACATAAAACAGATCCTGCAGCACACTGTGTATAATGAGAGAAAAAAAATGAAATCATGATTTTTCGATTAAAACAGCAACTTTGCAGTGTTTTTTCGTATGTTTTTTATAGTTGTATTTGCGATTTCTTGGTCTCATTTGATAGAATGGAAGACATATTACAGAAATAGAGATGATTTTGATTGGTTTTAGCACTGGAAATGGCTTGAAACTGAGCTCAAAGTAGCAGAAATGTTAAATTTTTGCCGATATTCAAGAGTAAACAAACGACCTCACACGTCTAATACACACCAGCTGGTGGGTCTAATATACATTCACAAATATGGTGATGATATTTATACAATTATTACAGTATTGCATAACAGTAAATCTTCTATTTTTTGGTGTGAATAAAAATTCATTATGTGAATAAAAAATCAAAATGGAATTTATTTGTAAAGCCTCAAAACATAACTAATGAACAGAGGAAATGTTAGTTTAGTGCCAGGAATGCCTACATTGTTCATTCTGGACCCTATTTTGAAACTGGAATATTTTGAACTTTGTGTTAAATTGGCCAAATTAACAATTTCCGATCACTTTATTTTGTAGTTGAAACAGTTGACTTGGCGATTTCTTGTGCTCAATCGATAGAATAGAAGTAGTACTAGTGAAATAGCTAAGAATTTGGTTGATTGGAATAATGTAATTGGCCTAAAATGGGAGTCAAAGTCGGCAAAATCGCCGATTCGTAAATATCGCTGACACATCAAAATTCGCGAGAGCATAATTTCGTCAATTTTCCACCAAATTTCGTACTTTTTGTTTTATTACCTTCACAAAAAGATTCTCTACGATTTCATAAGAAAAAATAACAAATTTTTTTTTTGAAAATTCTTGGACACTGGTGCATGACTCCAGATTTGGGCCTTGGACCCTGAAAGGGTTAACCCCTTCAGGGTCCAAGGCCAAAATCTGAAGTGGTGCTCCAGTGTCCAAGAAATTTTGAAAAAAAAAAAAAAATTATTTTTTCTTACAGAATTAAAGAGTATATTTTTGTGAAGGTAATAAGACAAAAAAAAAGTTTTTTCTGATCAGTACTTACCGAGATACAGCAGCGGGAAGTTGACCCAAAATGACCGGGTGGCGGCAACATCGGTGACTTCCGCAAAATCCCATTTTTTTTTATTTTATGTTTTTTATACTTTTTTCTTTTCTTTTCTAATTTTTTTCTTTTTCTAATAACATTTGTGGCCTGTGAGACCAATATAATGTATATTGTATAAGTGTACACTCATTGTATTCAACACAATAACTGCACTAATTTGTTTATCATTATATTGCTTACAAAACTTGTTTACAAGTTTATTGTAAACAAAATGATGAATACAACGGTACCATATAGTACCATATGGTACAATGGTGCCATAGGGTGCAATGGTACCATATGGTACAATATGGTACAATGGCACATGATACAATGGTACCCTATGATACAATGGTACCATGTAGTAGAATGGCACCATTTGGTACAATGGTACCATATAGTACCATATGGTACAATGGAGCCATAGGGTGCAATGGTACCATATGGTAGAATGGCATATGATACAATGGTACCATATGGTACAATATGGCACAATAGCACATGATACAATGGTACCATATGATACAATGGTACCACATGGTAGAATGGCACCATTTGGTACAATGGTACCATGTGTTAGGTAAGACACATATGCAACAGTTAGGTATCTTTATTTCGAAACGTTTCGCCTACACAGTAGGCTTCTTCAGTCGAGTACAGAAAAGTTGATAGAAGCAGAAGATACTTGAAGACGATGTAATCAGTCCATCACCCTTAAAGTTTTGAGGTGGTCAGTCCCTCAGTCTGTAAGTAAGGGTGATGGACTGATTACATCGTCTTCAAGTATCTTCTGCTTCTATCAACTTTTCTGTACTCGACTGAAGAAGCCTACTGTGTAGGCGAAACGTTTCGAAATAAAGATACCTAACTGTTGCATATGTGTCTTACCTAACAATCTGTCGGTATTTTATACCATTTTAATGTTCACAATGGTACCATATGATACAATGGTACCATATGATACAATGGTACCACATGGTAGAATGGCACCATTTGGTACAATGGTACCATATGATACAATGGTACCATATGATACAATGGTACCACATGGTAGAATGGCACCATTTGGTACAATGGTACCATATGATACAATGGTACCATATGGTGCAATGGTACCTTATGGTACCATATGGTGTAATGGTACCATATGGTACCATATGATGCAACAGTACCATATGGTACATTGTACCATACAGTACAATGATACCAAATGGTTCATTGTACCATATGGTACTGTTGTACTCAACACACTAATATTTTCATTATTATTTTGTTTACAATAATTGTTTACAACAAAAATATGCAAAAATGTTGTATATTAGTAATGTTCTATTATATATTTACAAATGTACAGGAACTTGACGTGTTCCTTGTGGTGGATGACAAAGCACTTTGTCTGGGAAACTGCGGAGTCAGTAGCTAGCTTGTGTCGCCACTCACTCAGTCTTGGCTGGTGTCTCATGCCACCAACACCTATTGACCATATGGTACACGGTATCATATGTTACAGGGTACCATATGGTACATTGTACTGTATGGTAAATGGTACCATGCAGTACAGGATAACATATGGTGCAGGGTACCATATGGTACAAGGTACCATATGGCACAGGGTACCATATGGCACAGGGTACCATATGGCACAGGGTACCACATGGTACAGGGTACCATATGGTACAGGGCACCATATGGTACAGGGTACCATATGGTACAGAGTACCATACAGTACAGGACACCATATGGTACAGATTGGTTATGATGGTTATTATTACAAGCATTGATCCTGATACCAACCTCTTATTTAATGACTTAAATGAATCAAACAGTTACTGTAATTACTACACTGCAGAACAATCAAAGGCACTTCTCAGTGCCAACAACAACATAACTATCTTTAACTACAATATCAGATCTTTAAGCAAGCATTACGATGACCTCATAACATTACTAAATTCCTTACATGCCAATATGTCCATCATTACACTAACTGAAACCTGGCTAAAGCCTGATAGTACAGATGTCTATGCCATTCCTGGTTACACAGCCATACACAACTGTAGGCCAGACCAACAAGGGGGTGGCACAGCCATATACTACTCAGACCAACTAGAATGTATCACTAATACTTGCACAAGGGATGAACATGGGGAATATATAATAGCCAAATTCAAATCCAAATACCTACAAAAACCTCTCACATTGATAAACATCTACAGAGTTCCACAGTCAAACATTAGCCAATTTAGTCAAAACCTAGGAAGTATGATAACTGATGCACGCATGAACAAAGATCACTTACTACTCTCAGGTGACTTCAATATAAATCTCCTGCAAGACCAGGACCCACACGTTACTGAATTCACAAACACAATGAGTAACTGCATGTTGCTACCAACAGTAACAAAACCTACAAGAGTTACAGAGACTAGTGTTTCCCTACTTGACCACATCTGGACCAACACCATATCCCCTTTAAAATCAGGCATAATTACAGATAATACCACAGACCACTACCCTACTTTCCTCATAACAACTCTTGGTAAACTACCCCAAGACACTACTAAAGTCACCTTCAGACTTCACAATGAGGCAGCCATTAATAACTTCACAACAGCAGTAGCAAACATTGACTGGCACACTGAGCTAGAAATCTATACAGATATTGACGAATGTATTAATAATTTTCTAAAAAAGACCCAATACCTCTATAACAAGCACTGCCCTAAAATAACTAAACAGATGACAGCTAAGAGACTGAACAGTCCCTGGCTAACACCCAGTATTCTCAAATCCATAAATACAAAACACCAATATGAAAAACAGTACAGAATGGGTCACATAACCAGAGACCAAACAAAATGTTACTCGTCAATCCTAACCAGCCTGATAAGAAGGGCAAAAAAATTGTATTATGAGAACAGATTATCCAACTTACGAGGTGATATAAAAAAGACCTGGAAAACCCTATCAGAAATTCTGGGAACAAAAAAGATATCACGAAATAGCGAAATAAAATTAGCAAAATCAGATGAACCCCAACTCCCACCAACTGAAACAGCAAACAGACTCAATGATTTCTTCTCCACTATAGGACAAAACCTTGCCAATAAAATCCAAAGCTCAGATACCCCACCAAATGACTACCTCACCGGCAACTACCCGAACACACTGTTCCTAGCTCCGACTAACCCATACGAAGTCTCCCTTATTATCAACGCACTAAAAAACAAGGCAGGAGATTTAAATACCTTACCACCCTCTATATACAAAAAAGTGTCACAAGTGCTATCACCAATCATTGCAACACTCTTTAACAAATCCATTGAATCCTCCACCTTCCCTACAGTACTCAAAATAGCAAGGGTCACCCCGATCCACAAAGGAGGAGACCAAACAGAGTTGAATAACTATAGGCCAATATCCAACTTACACCCTCTCTCAAAAATCTTCGAAAAATTAATTCATAAACGAATCTACTCCTACCTTATCTCCCAAAACATACTCAACCCCTGCCAATTTGGATTCAGGCCTAATAAAAATACTAATGATGATATTATACACATTTTTTTTTTTTTTTTTTTTTTTTTTTTTCAACAAGTCGGCCGTCTCCCACCGAGGCAGGGTGACCCAAAAAAGAAAGAAAATCCCCAAAAAGAAAATACTTTCATCATCATTCAACACTTTCACCACACTCGCACATTATCACTGTTTTTGCAGAGGTGCTCAGAATACAACAGTCTAGAAGCATAAACATATAAAGATACACAACATATCCCTCCAAACTGCCAATATCCCAAACCCCTCCTTTAAAGTGCAGGCATTGTACTTCCCATTTCCAGGACTCAAGTCCGACTATATGAAAATAACCGGTTTCCCTGAATCCCTTCACTAAATATTACCCTGCTCACACTCCAACAGATCGTCAGGTCCCAAGTACCATTCGTCTCCATTCACTCCTATCTAACACGCTCACGCACGCTTGCTGGAAGTCCAAGCCCCTTACCCACAAAACCTCCTTTACCCCCTCTCTCCAACCCTTTCGAGGACGACCCCTACCCCGCCTTCCTTCCCCTATAGATTTATATGCTTTCCATGTCATTCTACTGTGATCCATTCTCTCTAAATGACCAAACCACCTCAACAACCCCTCTTCTGCCCTCTGACTAATACTTTTATTAACTCCACACCTTCTCCTAATTTCCACACTCCGAATTTTCTGCATAATATTTACACCACACATTGCCCTTAAACAGGACATCTCCGCTGCCTCCAACCGTCTCCTCGCTGCTGCATTTACCACCCAAGCTTCACACCCATATAAGAGTGTTGGTACTACTATACTTTCATACATTCCCTTCTTTGCCTCCATAGATAACGTTTTTTGACTCCACATATACCTCAACGCACCACTCACCTTTTTTCCCTCATCAATTCTATGATTAACCTCATCCTTCATAAATCCATCCGCCGACACATCAACTCCCAAGTATCTGAAAACATTCACTTCTTCCATACTCCTCCTCCCCAATTTGATATCCAATTTTTCTTTATCTAAATCATTTGACACCCTCATCACCTTACTCTTTTCTATGTTCACTTTCAACTTTCTACCTTTACACACATTCCCAAACTCATCCACTAACCTTTGCAATTTTTCTTTAGAATCTCCCATAAGCACAGTATCATCGGCAAAAAGTAACTGTGTCAATTCCCATTTTGAATTTGATTCCCCATAATTTAATCCCACCCCTCTCCCAAACACCCTAGCATTTACTTCCTTTACAACCCCATCTATAAATATATTAAACAACCATGGTGACATTACACATCCCTGTCTAAGACCTACTTTTACCGGGAAGTAGTCTCCCTCTCTTCTACACACCCTAACCTGAGCCTCACTATCCTCATAAAAACTCTTTACAGCATTTAATAACTTACCACCTATTCCATATACTTGCAACATCTGCCACATTGCTCCTCTATCCACTCTATCATATGCCTTTTCTAAATCCATAAATGCAATAAAAACTTCCCTATCTTTATCTAAATACTGTTCACATATATGCTTCAATGTAAACACCTGATCTACACATCCCCTACCCACTCTAAAACCTCCTTGCTCATCCGCAATCCTACATTCTGTCTTACCTCTAATTCTTTCAATTATAACCCTACCGTACACTTTTCCTGGTATACTCAGTAAGCTTATTCCTCTATAATTTTTACAGTCTCTTTTGTCCCCTTTCCCTTTATATAAAGGGACTATACATGCTCTCTGCCAATCCCTAGGTACCTTCCCCTCTTTCATACATTTATTAAACAAAAGTACCAACCACTCCAACACTATATCCCCCCCTGCTTTTAACATTTCTGTCATGATCCCATCAGTTCCAGCTGCTTTACCCCCTTTCATTTTACGTAATGCCTCACGTACCTCCCCCACACTTACATTCTGCTCTTCTTCACTCCTAAAAGATGGTATACCTCCCTGACCAGTGCATGAAATTACTGCCTCTGTTTCTTCCTTAACATTTAAAAGTTCCTCAAAATATTCTCGCCATCTTCCCAATACCTCCATCTCCCCATCTACTAACTCCCCTACTCTGTTTTTAACTGACAAATCCATATTTTCCCTAGGCTTTCTTAACTTGTTTAACTCACTCCAAAATTTTTTCTTATTTTCATTAAAATTTCTTGACAGTGCCTCTCCCACTCTATCATCTGCTCTCCTTTTGCACTCTCTCACCACTCTCTTTACCTTTCTTTTACTCTCCATATACTCTGCTCTTCTTATAACACTTCTGCTTTGTAAAAACCTCTCATAAGCTACCTTATATATACACTGCAATAGAGAAAAAAGAAGTCCCACTGGGGATCTTCATTGACTTACGTAAAGCTTTTGATACAGTTGACCATGACTTGCTCCACGTAAAATTGTCACACTATGGTATAAGAGGGCACTCCCTCAACTACCTCAAGTCATACCTCAGCAACAGAAGCCAATATGTGTACGCAAATGGGGCAAACTCTTCTGCACAACCAATTACAGCTGGTGTCCCACAGGGAAGTGTCCTTGGCCCTCTTCTCTTTCTCCTATACATAAATGACCTACCAAATGCTTCGCAATTACTCAAACCCACACTATTTGCAGATGACACTACATACGTCTTCTCCCACCCGAGCCCAGTCACGCTAGCCAATACTGTAAATACCGAATTACAGAAAATATCTACCTGGATGAGGACTAACAAACTTACACTAAACATTGACAAAACCTACTTCATTCAGTTTGGTAACAGAGCTACAGATGTCCCTCTTAACATAATGATAAACGGATCACCTATCACAAAGCTAACAGAGGGAAAATTCTTAGGAATCCACCTTGATAATAGACTCAAATTTCATACACATATACAACAAATTTCTAAGAAAATTTCCAAGACTGTAGGCATACTATCGAAGATACGGGACTATGCTCCACAGTCAGCCCTCCTGACCCTATATCACTCTCTTATTTACCCCTATCTCACCTATGGAATTTGTGCATGGGGCTCAACAACAATTAACCATCTCAGACCACTAATTACCCAACAAAAGGCTGCAGTTAGAATGATAACAAATTCCCACTACAGGCAGCACACTCCACCAATATTCAATACACTAAACCTACTCACCATACAAAACATCCATACTTATTACTGCACCTATTACATACATAGAACACTTAACTCTGATATTAACCCTCCCCTCAAACATCTCCTTGCCAACCTCAACAGAACACATGACCATAACACAAGGCACAGATCACTCTTTGATGTTCCTCGTGTCCATCTCACACTATGCAAAAACTCAATGCACATAAAAGGCCCTAAAATCTGGAATTCATTACCTGTAAATATAAAAGAAACACTACCTGTTTATAAATTCAAGTCTCTTCTCAAAGATCACTTACTCACCCAAAACCAAATAAATACTGAATAACTGAACCTTATAAATTGTATATCTTAAATGTTTCTCACAATTATATCACATAAATGTTAAACCTAAAACCCAATCTAACTTTATTATTTTTTTAAATACACTACCTAACAGAATACTCCATACGACTGAATGTACAACAATGCATGCAACCATATGACCTGTCTTTGTAATACTCACTTGTGCTTTATAGTAATCTGTTTACATTAATGTTTTATCACTGATTTCATCATTGCTTAGTTAATCTTAAGTTAATTTTAAGCCAGCCCGTAATGCTATGCATAGTATAAGTGGCTTTGGCATGCTGCTCTTATCTGTATTTTTTTGTACCTCTGTATGTGTGCTCAAATTGTTAATAAATAAATAAATAAATAAATAAATAAATAAATAAATAAATAAATACAGAGATAACTATGGAAATAAGTCACCCTGACTTTTTTGGGTTATCCTAGGATTTTATACGTATGCTGCTATGTATGATAATCTATGTAATTGTATTTCTGTACACCTGAATAAACTTACTCAAGTGCATGTGGCATCATAAGTAAGTTTATTTAGTTATACACAAATAAAGTTACATAGAATATCATACTTAGAAGCAAATGTTTGGAGAACCTAGGATAACCCGAAAAAGTCAGACAGACTTATTTCCTTTAGGATCCCTGTACCCTGTACCATATTGTATAATGTACCATATGGTACAATGCACTATATGGTACATTGTACCATATGGTACCATTGTACCATACAATACCATTGTACCATATGATACCATTGTATGACATGGCACCATTGTACCATATGGCACAATGGTACCATATGGTTCAAAACCATAGAATTCGTCTTCAGCTCCACTTCCATCAGTCTTAGAACTGTATGTAAGTTGTGAAGAGGAGAGTCAGAATTTGCCCGGAGAGTGAGTGGGGAGTGAGAGCTTCCTTGCCGCCAGGCACTATGAACAAAGCTACTTTGCCGGCGTTCCCACAATGCCATGAGGGCGTCCAGATTTTTTCTATGGTGTGCACACTGACCACCCAGACC
Organism: Cherax quadricarinatus; assembly: GCF_038502225.1. NCBI lineage: Eukaryota > Metazoa > Arthropoda > Malacostraca > Decapoda > Parastacidae > Cherax > Cherax quadricarinatus. The sequence continues at coordinate 28,150,740 of NC_091341.1, forward strand.
CATTCTCTTAGATGTAGGCCTACCAGCCTTCTCGTGCTAAATTTGACGGCGCTAGAATCTTGGCGTAAATCTACGGTTTGGACCCTGAACGTAAAGCCGTAGATCTACGGGACGGACCCTGAAAGGGTTAACTCAGGGTTAGGAAACTGCATCACTAAAGTTAGAGACAGGATGTTCATTAAGTTCAATTTTAACAACCATAGAATTGACTGGGAAAAAATAAACCAAGAGCTATCAGACATACCCTGGGAATCAGACATGAGCGACCTAAATCCCCACCAGTGCCTAGAGAAGCTGAATACAGAAGCATACAAAGTATGTATGAAACATGTACCATTGAGGAAACCCAGAGGAAGATCAGATATAGAGAGAGCGTAGGAGATGGTACAGAAGAAGAAAACAGGTTACTGAACTGCTTAAAAACACAAATATGCTACAACAGAGGAAAGATAGACTTAGCAGAGAGATCACTGAATTAGAGAAAAAACTTAGGATGTCATACCTCACAGAAGAAGTACAAAGGGAACAAAGGGCCATACAGGATATTGCAAGAAACCCAAAATATTTCCATTCCTACGCAAAATCCAAGCTAAGAACTACCTGTAGAATTGGGCCACTACTGAGAGGAGACTCATATACTGACGATGAACAGGAAATGAGTGAAATCCTAAAAGAACAGTATGAGTCGGTGTTCAGGAACCCACTATATGACAGCAAGGTAGAAAATGCAGAAATATTTTTCACTCCAGAAGAAGGCCGCACAGACCAACTAACTGACATTAGTACAAATCCCATAGATTTTGAAAAAGAAATGGAAAACATGCCCACTCAGCACCTGGACCAGATTCATGGAATGCTCTATTTATAAAGAAATGCAAAGTACAACTAGCACGAGCCCTCAGTATTCTTTGGAGAAAGAGCTTAGATCTAGGTGAAATACCAGAGGTCTTAAATAGTGCAGACATAGCCCCTTTGCATAAGGTAAAAATTACAGACCAGTAGCCCTAACCTCTCACATCATAAAAATCTTCGAAAGAGTGATGAGACGGCAGGTTACAAATTTCATGGACCAGCACAACTAACATAACTTGAACCAGCATGGTTTTAGAGCAGGACAATCATGTCTGTAACAGCTGCTGAACCATTATAACAGAATTACAGAGGCACTGGAAGACAACCAAAACACAGATGTGTTTTACACAGATTTTGCAAAGGCATTTGACAAATGCAATCATGGAGTGATAGCGCACAAAATGAAGGCCATGGGCATTACGGGGAAGGTAGGCAGATGGATTTTTGGTTTCCTAACACACAGAACACAAAAAGTAGTAGTGAACAGGGCAAGATCCAGCAGCAGCGAGGTCAAAAGCTCAGTGCCCCAAGGCACTGTCCTGGCACATCTGCTGTGTCTCATCCTCATAGCAGATATAGACAAAAACACCCAGCACACTTTTGTATCATTTGCAGATGACACTAAAATAAGCATGAAAGTCAGTACGGTAGAGGACACTGAAAAAGTACAGGAAGACATAAACAGGGTTTTCCAGTGGGCGGTGGAAAACAAACTTGACCACTATGGTATAAGAGGCCATGCACTTGCATATTTTAAATCCTACCTTTCTAATAGGCATCAAGTATGTCACCATTGAAGACACAGCCTCATCAATACGGCCACTTGATACTGGAGTTCCGCAGGGAAGTGTCCTTGGACCCCTGCTCTTCCTCATTTACATCAATGATCTTCCAAACATATTCCAACACCTGAAATCCATTCTCTTTGCTGACGACACGACTTATGTCATCTCCCACCCTATTCTTGCCACCCTCAACACCACTGTTAATGAGGAGCTGCTCAAAATATCGACTTGGATGACAGCCAATAAACTTACACTTAATACCGGCAAAACCTACTATATTATGTTTGGGATCAGAGCAGGTGTTGCGCAACTTAACATTAAGATCGACAACACTCTAATTGCCAGACATAATGAGCGAAAATTCCTTGGCCTATACCTTGACAACAACCTAAATTTCAGCACCCATATCCAACACATAACAAAAAAAGTATCCAAAATGGTGGGGATCCTCTCCAAGATACGATACTACGTACCGCAAACTGCCCTTCTCACACTATACCATTCACTTATATATCCAGACCTCACCTATGCTATCTGTGCTTGGGGTTCAACTGTAGCAACACACCTAAAGCCAATAATAACCCAACAAAAAGCCGCAGTAAGAATAATCACTAAATCCCATCCCTGGCAACACCCCCCACCCCCACTCTTCATAGATCTAAACTTACTCCCTGTTCAGTACATCCACACTTACTACTGTGCAATCTACATCTATAGGACCTTAAATTCCAATATTAACCTTGACCTAAAATGCTTTCTTGATAGTTGTGACAGGATCCACAGGCATAACACCAGACACAAACATCTCTATGACGTTCCCCATGTTCAACTAAACCTTTACAAAAATTCAATGTATTTCCAAGTACCTAAAATCTGGAACACCCTACCTGAAAACTCTAGAACTGCAGACACATTCATCACTTTCAAGACTACAGTTAGAAAACATCTTATCTCCCTGATCCACCCCGACAACTAACTACATGATAACCACCTGGTGGTTCACAATTACACTCACTCACCCACTGACTATAAACCCAGAAATACTAATCTTAATCTTAAAATAATAAATCCTAACTAGTCATAAGTTTGCCTATGATACTGCAATATAGACACCTTGTATTGTGCCAAAACAAAAGCATTCACATTGCTAAACTCACAAATTATAATGTAGTCACTTAGCCTTAATACCATAATCTGTAAGGATTTAATGTTAAGAATTAATCTAAGTCTGCTCGAAATGCCTAGCCATGCTAGGTGTCCTAGTGGCCCCCTCT
>NC_091341.1:28156150-28242354 GCF_038502225.1 Cherax quadricarinatus
CTTTCTTGGATTATACGAGGTATACCTGGTACCTGGAGAGGGTTTTGGGGATCAACTCCCCCACAGCCCATTCTGAGACCAAGCCATACCACAGGCGGGACTTGAACCCGCAGTCAGAGAGTCTCAAAACTCCAGACCATCGCATGTCATTACGATTTCGTGAGTTATGAGACCAAGCCTTGTGGGGGTGACTAACCCTCCAGGTTAAAAATCTGAACAAATCTTATCTTACCTGCATTGGATGAACAAGGGCCTTGCCATCTCCAGTCTCCTTATCTTCTACCAGAATTTCAATCTCCAAGAGTCTCCAAGGCTCACTAGGAGAATCCCCCATCAAGGTGAGACTCACCTCAAATTCGTGCTCAACAGTGAACCTAACTCGACCATTCTCAATCTGAAAAAAAATCTTCAATTAGAGAACATGAAGGAGACAACCAAGTAGAAATTTATTGATAAAACCTTTTTTCCAAACACCAGCCATCTCCCATCTAGGTAGGGTGTCTGTCTTAACAAACACCAGCCATCTCCCACCTAGGTAGGGTGCATGTCTTAACAAACACCAGCCATCTTCCACCTAGGAAGGATGTCTATGTCTTAACAAACACCAGCCATCTCCCACCTAGGTAGGGTGTCTATGTCTTAACAAACACCAGCCATCTCCCACCTAGGTAGGGTGCATGTCTTAACAAACACCAACCATCTCCCACCTAGGTAGGGTACATGTCTTAACAAACACCAGCCATCTCCCACCTAGGTAGGGTGTCTATGTCTTAACATTTTTAATATCTTCATAATTATTATTGTATTCATGGAAAAACACTAAACTTACAGAATTCATAGAGCCGTCAGGTAGGAAAGTAATCACGTCTTGTCCAAGAGAAAGGTACCTTCAGTTCCTTGCATTAAGAGCCCTTCACCAGCACCAAGTACACCCATTCACAAAGATAAAAATTCCTAAGATTACTTAAGAAACATTCTGTACTAAAGATGGGAGTATAGTACATATATCCCAGAATTTGCATACTTCTAAGTCTGTGAGCTTTGCTTCTCTTACAGACAGCAGTACAGTGTTTGCTAAATAATTTACAGACTCCTCAAGTTAACCAGGTCTCCAAGTAGAGCCTTAGAAACAAGATATATAGCAACAACTCACCCACTCAACATTACAACCCTACTGGCAGGCAATGTGTACTATTTTTTTTTTTTTATTATCACACTGCCCGATTCCCACCAAGGCAGGGTGGCCCAAAAAAGAAAAACTTTCACCATCATTCACTCCATCACTGTCTTGCCAGAAGGGTGCTTTACACTACAGTTTTTAAACTGCAACATTAACACCCCTCCTTCAGAGTGCAGGCACTGTACTTCCCATCTCCAGGACTCAAGTTCGGCTTGCCGGTTTCCCTGAACCCCTTCATAAATGTTACTTTGCTCACACTCCAACAGCACGTCAAGTATTAAAAACCATTTGTCTCCATTCACTCCTATCAAACACGCTCACGCATGCCTGCTGGAAGTCCAAGCCCCTCGCACACAAAACCTCCTTTACCCCCTCCCTCCAACCTTTCCTAGGCCGACCCCTACCCCGCCTTCCTTCCACTACAGACTGATACACTCTTGAAGTCACTCTGTTTCGCTCCATTCTCTCTACATGTCCGAACCACCTCAACAACCTTTCCTCAGCCCTCTGGACAACAGTTTTGGTAATCCTGCACCTCCTCCTAACTTCCAAACTACGAATTCTCTGCATTATATTCACACCACACATTGCCCTCAGACATGACATCTCCACTGCCTCCAGCCTTCTCCTCGCTGCAACATTCATCACCCATGCTTCACACCCATATAAGAGCGTTGGTAAAACTATACTCTCATACATTCCCCTCTTTGCCTCCAAGGACAAAGTTCTTTGTCTCCACAGACTCCTAAGTGCACCACTCACCCTTTTTCCCTCATCAATTCTATGATTCACCTCATCTTTCATAGACCCATCTGCTGACACATCCACTCCCAAGTATCTGAATACATTCACCTCCTCCATACTCTCTCCCTCCAATCTGATATCCAATCTTTCATCACCTAATCTTTTTGTTATCCTCATAACCTTACTCTTTCCTGTATACACTTTTAATTTTCTTCTTTTGCATACCCTACCAAATTCATCCACCAATCTCTGCAACTTCTCTTCAGAATCTCCCAAGAGTACAGTGTCATCAGCAAAGAGCAACTGTGACAACTCCCACTTTATGTGTGATTCTTTATCTTTTAACTCCACGCCTCTTGTCAAGACCCTCGCATTTACTTCTCTTACAACCCCATCTATAAATATATTAAACAACCACGGTGACATCACACATCCTTGTCTAAGGCCTACTTTTACTGGGAAATAATTTCCCTCTTTCCTACATACTCTAACTTGAGCCTCACTATCCTCATAAAAACTCTTCACTGCTTTCAGTAACCTACCTCCTACACCATACACCTGCAACATCTGCCACATTGCCTCCCTATCCACCCTGTCATACGCATTTTCCAAATCCATAAATGCCACAAAGACCTCTTTAGCCTTATCTAAATACTGTTCACTTATGTGTTTCACTGTAAACACCTGGTCCACACACCCCCTACCTTTCCTAAAGCCTCCTTGTTCATCTGCTATCCTATTCTCCATCTTACTCTTAATTCTTTCAATAATAACTCTACCATACACTTTACCAGGTATACTCAACAAACTTATCCCCCTATAATTTTTGCACTCTCTTTTGTCCCCTTTGCCTTTATACAAAGGAACTATGCATGCTCTCTGCCAATCCCTAGGTACCTTACCTTCTTCCATACATTTATTAAATAATTGCACCAACCCCTCCAAAACTATATCCCCACCTGCTTTTAACATTTCTATCTTTATCCCATCAATCCCGGATGCCTTACCCCCTTTCATTTTACCCACTGCCTCACAAACTTCCCCCACGCTCACAACTGTCTCTTCCTCACTCCTACAAGATGTTACTCCTCCTTGCCCTATACACGAAATCACAGCTTCCCTATCTTCATCAACATTTAACAATTCCTCAAAATATTCCCTCCATCTTCCCAATACCTCTAACTCTCCATTTGATAACTCTCCTCTCCTATTTTTAACTGACAAATCCATTTGTTCTCTAGGCTTCCTTAACTTGTTAATCTCACTCCAAAACTTTTTCTTATTTTCAACAAAATTTGTTGATAACATCTCACCCACTCTCTCATTTGCTCTCTTTTTACATTGCTTCACCACTCTCTTAACCTCTCTCTTTTTCTCCATATACTCTTCCCTCCTTGCATCACTTCTACTTTGTAAAAACTTCTCATATGCTAACTTTTTCTCCCTTACTACTCTCTTTACATCATCATTCCACCAATCGCTCCTCTTCCCTCCTGCACCCACCTTCCTGTAACCACAAACTTCTGCTGAACACTCCAACACTACATTTTTAAACCTACCCCATACCTCTTCGACCCCATTGCCTATGCTCTCATTAGCCCATCTATCCTCCAATAGCTGTTTATATCTTACCCTAACTGCCTCCTCTTTTAGTTTATAAACCTTCACCTCTCTCTTCCCTGATGCTTCTATTCTCCTTGTATCCCATCTACCTTTTACTCTCAGTGTAGCTACAACTAGAAAGTGATCTGATATATCTGTGGCCCTTCTATAAACATGTACATCCTGAAGTCTACTCAACAGTCTTTTATCTACCAATACATAATCCAACAAACTACTGTCATTTCGCCCTACATCATATCTTGTATACTTATTTATCCTCTTTTTCTTAAAATATGTATTACCTATAACTAAACCCCTTTCTATACAAAGTTCAATCAAAGGGCTCCCATTTTCATTTACACCTGGCACCCCAAACTTACCTACCACACCCTCTCGAAAAGTTTCTCCTACTTTAGCATTCAGGTGCCCTACCACAATTACTCTCTCACTTGGTTCAAAGGCTCCTATACATTCACTTAACATCTCCCAAAATCTCTCTCTCTCCTCTGCATTCCTCTCTTCTCCAGGTGCATACACGCTTATTATAACCCACTTCTCGCATCCAACCTTACTTTAATCCACATAATTCTTGAATTTACACATTCATATTCTCTTTTCTCCTTCCATAACTGATCATTCAACATTACTGCTACCCCTTCCTTTGCTCTAACTCTGTCAGATACTCCAGATTTAATCCCATTTATTTCCCCCCACTGAAACTCTCCTACCCCCTTCAGCTTTGTTTCGCTTAGGGCCAGGACATCCAACTTCTTTTCATTCATAACATCAGCAATCATATGTTTGTTGTCATCCGCACTACATCCACGCACATTTAAGCATCCCAGTTTTATAAAGTGTACTACTACTACTAACCAAAACAGACTGAGCTAAATATCACACTAAGCTCAAACAGTAATCGTCTGGTCCATACGTTAATGAAGACATCAGAGAACCAGTACCAAAAATAATCACAGGATGCAGATGACCACAAGTATCAGTGGTATATCATGTCAATGGTATGTTAAGTAGGATACCATTACCTAGTTACACATCATAGAAATGTGATGACTGAGTCTGACTCACTACAGGTCAGCAACACTGACCACCATGAGGTTACAGGTCAGCAACACTGACCACCATGAGGTTACAGGTCAGCAACACTGACCACCATGAGGTTACAGGTCAGCAACACTGACTGCCATGAGGTTACAGGTCAGCAACACTGACCACCATGAGGTTACAGGTCAGCAACACTGACCACCATGGGGTTACAGGTCAGCAACACTGACCACCATGAGGTTACAGGTCAGCAACACTGACCACCATGAGGTTACAGGTCAGCAACACTGACCACCATGAGGTTACAGGTCAGCAACACTAACCACCATGAGGTTAAAGGTCAGCAACACTGACCACCATGAGGTTACAGGTCAGCAACACTGACCACCATGAGGTTACAGGTCAGCAACACTGACCACCATGAGGTTACAGGTCAGCAACACTGACCACCATGAGGTTACAGGTCAGCAACACTGACTGCCATGAGGTTACAGGTCAGCAACACTGACCACCATGAGGTTACAGGTCAGCAACACTGACCACCATGAGGCTACAGGTCAGCAACACTGACCGCCATGAGGTTACAGGTCAGCAACACTGACCACCATGAGGTTACAGGTCAGCAACACTGACCACCATGAGGTTACAGGTCAGCAACACTGACCACCATGAGGTTACAGGTCAGCAACACTGACCACCATGAGGTTACAGGTCAGCAACACTGACCACCATGAGGTTACAGGTCAGCAACACTGACCACCATGAGGTTACAGGTCAGCAACACTGACCGCCATGAGGTTACAGGTCAGCAACACTGACCACCATGAGGTTACAGGTCAGCAACACTGACCACCATGAGGTTACAGGTCAGCAACACTGACCGCCATGAGGTTACAGGTCAGCAACACTGACCACCATGAGGTTACAGGTCAGCAACACTGACCTGCATGAGGTTACAGGTCAGCAACACTGACCACCATGAGGTTACAGGTCAGCAACACTGACCACCATGAGGTTACAGGTCAGCAACACTGACCTGCATGAGGTTACAGGTCAGCAACACTGACCACCATGAGGTTACAGGTCAGCAACACTGACCACCATGAGGTTACAGGTCAGCAACACGGACCGCCATGAGGTTACAGGTCAGCAACACTGACCGCCATGAGGTTACAGGTCAGCAACACTGACCTGCATGAGGTTACAGGTCAGCAACACTGACTGCCATGAGGTTATACAACATCCACAATTACATATTAGAATAAATGAAACTAACTTAAAAAATATAAGGAGAATTTTTGTAGGTTTCATTATGGACAACAAACTGAACAGCATCAGAGACTACATGCATATCCAACACAGCATCAGAGACTACATGTATATCCAACACAGCATCAGAGACTACATGCATATCCAACACAGCATCAGAGACTACATGTATATCCAACACAGCATCAGAGACTACATGCATATCCAACACAGCATCAGAGACTACATGTATATCCAACACAGCATCAGAGACTACAAGTATATCCAACACAGCATCAGAGACTACATGTATATCCAACACAGCATCAGAGACTACATGTATATCCAACACAGCATCAGAGACTACATGTATATCCAACACAGCATCAGAGACTACATGTATATCCAACACAGCATCAGACACTACATGTATATCCAACACAGCATCAGAGACTACATGTATATCCAACACAGCATCAGAGACTACATGTATATCCAACACAGTAACAGAGACTACATGTATATCCAACACAGCATCAGAGACTACATGTATATCCAACACAGCATCAGAGACTACATGTATATCCAACACAGCATCAGACTACATGTATACCCAACACAGCATCAGAGACTACAAGTATATCCAACACAGCATCAGAGACTACATGTATATCCAACACAGCATCAGAGACTACAAGTATATCCAACACAGCATCAAAGACTATATGTATATCCAACACAGCATCAGAGACTACATGTATATCCAACACAGCATCAGAGTCAACAAGTATATCCAACACAGCATCAGAGACTACATGCATATCTAACACAGCATCAGAGACTACATGTACATCCAACACAGCATCAGAGACTACATGCATATCCAGCACAGCATCAGAGACTACATGTATATCCAACACAGCATCAGAGACTACATGTATATCCAACACAGCATCAGAGACTACATGCATATCCAACACAGCATCAGAGACTACATGTATATCCAACACAGCATCAGAGACTACATGCATATCCAACACAGCATCAGACTACATGCATATCCAACACAGCATCAGAGACTACAAGTATATCCAACACAGCATCAGAGACTACATACATATCCAACACAGCATCAGAGACTACAAGTATATCCAACACAGCATCAGAGACTACATGTATATCCAACACAGCATCAGAGACTACAAGTATATCCAACACAGCATCAGAGACTACATGTATATCCAACACAGCATCAGAGACTACATGTATATCCAACACAGCATCAGAGACTACATGTATATCCAACACAGCATCAGAGACTACAAGTATATCCAACACAGCATCAGAGACTATATGTATATCCAACACAGCATCAGAGACTACATGTATATCCAACACAGTATCAGAGACTACATGTATATCCAACACAGCATCAGAGACTACATGTATATCCAACACAGCATCAGAGACTACAAGTATATCCAACACAGCATCAGAGACTACAAGTATATACAACACAGCATCAGAGACTACATGTATATCCAACACAGCATCAGAGACTACAATATCCAACACAGTATATCCAACACAGCATTAAAGACTATATGTATATCCAACACAGCATCAGAGACTACATGTATATCCAACACAGCATCAGAGACTACAAGTATATACAACACAGCATCAGAGACTACATGTATATCCAACACAGCATCAGAGACTACAAGTATATCCAACACAGCATTAAAGACTATATGTATATCCAACACAGCATCAGAGACTACATGTATATCCAACACAGCATCAGAGACTACAAGTATATACAACACAGCATCAGAGACTACATGTATATCGAACACAGCATCAGAGACTACATGTATATCCAACACAGCATCAGAGACTACAAGTATATCCAACACAGCATCAGAGACTACATGTATATCCAACACAGCATCAGAGACTACAACACAGCATCAGAGACTACATGTATATCCAACACAGCATCAGAGACTACATGTATATCCAACACAGCATCAGAGACTACATGTATATCCAACACAGCATCAGAGACTACATGTATATCCAACACAGCATCAGAGACTACATGCATATCCAACACAGCATCAGACTACATGTATATCCAACACAGCATCAGAGACTACATGTATATCCAACACAGCATCAGAGACTACATGTATATCCAACACAGCATCAGAGACTACATGTATATCCAACACAGCATCAGAGACTACATGTATATCCAACACAGCATCAGAGACTACATGTATATCCAACACAGCATCAGAGACTACATGTATATCCAACACAGCATCAGAGACTACATGTATATCGAACACAGCATCAGAGACTACATGTATATCCAACACAGCATCAGAGACTACATGTATATCCAACACAGCATCAGAGACTACAAGTATATCCAACACAGCATCAGAGACTACATGTATATCCAACACAGCATCAGAGACTACAAGTATATCCAACACAGCATCAGAGACTACATATATATCCAACACAGCATCAGAGACTACATATATATCCAACACAGCATCAGAGACTACATGTATATCCAACACAGCATCAGAGACTACATGTATATCCAACACAGCATCAGAGACTACAAGTATATCCAACACAGCATCAGAGACTACATATATATCCAACACAGCATCAGAGACTACAAGTATATCCAACACAGCATCAGAGACTACATGTATATCCAACACAGCATCAGAGACTACAAGTATATCCAACACAGCATCAGAGACTACATGTATATCCAACACAGCATCAGAGAATACATGCATATCCAACACAGCATCAGAGACTACAAGTATATCCAACACAGCATCAGAGACTACATGTATATCCAACACAGCATCAGAGAATACATGCATATCCAACACAGCATCAGAGACTACATGTATATCCAACACAGCATCAGAGACTACAAGTATATCCAACACAGCATCAGAGACTACATGTATATCCAACACAGCATCAGAGACTACATGTATATCCAACACAGCATCAGAGACTACATGTATATCCAACACAGCATCAGAGACTACAAGTATATCCAACACAGCATCAGAGACTACATGTATATCCAACACAGCATCAGAGACTACAAGTATATCCAACACAGCATCAGAGACTACAAGTATATCCAACACAGCATCAGAGACTACATGTATATCCAACACAGCATCAGAGACTACATGTATATCCAACACAGCATCAGAGACTACATGTATATCCAACACAGCATCAGAGACTACATGTATATCCAACACAGCATCAGAGACTACATGTATATCCAACACAGCATCAGAGACTACATGTATATCCAACACAGCATCAGAGACTACAAGTATATCCAACACAGCATCAGAGACTACATGTATATATCAGAGACTACACACAGCATCAGAGACTACAAGTATATCCAACACAGCATCAGAGACTACATGTATATCCAACACAGCATCAGAGACTACAAGTATATCCAAGCACAGAGACTACAAGTATATCCAACACAGCATCAGAGACTACATGTATATCGAACACAGCATCAGAGACTACATGTATATCCAACACAGCATCAGAGACTACATGTATATCCAACACAGCATCAGAGACTACATGTATATCCAACACAGCATCAGAGACTACAAGTATATCCAACACAGCATCAGAGACTACATGTATATCCAACACAGCATCAGAGAATACATGCATATCCAACACAGCATCAGAGACTACATGTATATCCAACACAGCATCAGAGACTACATGTATATCCAACACAGCATCAGAGACTACATGTATATCCAACACAGCATCAGAGACTACAAGTATATCCAACACAGCATCAGAGACTACATGTATATCCAACACAGCATCAGAGACTACATGTATATCCAACACAGCATCAGAGACTACATGTATATCCAACACAGCATCAGAGACTACATGTATATCCAACACAGCATCAGAGACTACAAGTATATCCAACACAGCATCAGAGACTACATGTATATCCAACACAGCATCAGAGACTACAAGTATATCCAACACAGCATCAGAGACTACATGTATATCCAACACAGCATCAGAGACTACATGTATATCCAACACAGCATCAGAGACTACATGCATATCCAACACAGCATCAGAGACTACATGCATATCCAACACAGCATCAGAGACTACATGTATATCCAACACAGCATCAGAGACTACATGTATATCCAACACAGCATCAGAGACTACATGTATATCCAACACAGCATCAGAGACTACATGTATATCCAACACAGCATCAGAGACTACAAGTATATCCAACACAGCATCAGAGACTACAAGTATATCCAACACAGCATCAGAGACTACAAGTATATCCAACACAGCATCAGAGACTACAAGTATATCCAACACAGCATCAGAGACTACAAGTATATCCAACACAGCATCAGAGACTACAAGTATATCCAACACAGCATCAGAGACTACAAGTATATCCAACACAGCATCAGAGACTACAAGTATATCCAACACAGCATCAGAGACTACAAGTATATCCAACACAGCATCAGAGACTACAAGTATATCCAACACAGCATCAGAGACTACAAGTACAGTGGACCCCCGCATAACGATCACCTCCGAATGCGACCAATTATGTAAGTGTATTTATGTAAGTGCGTTTGTACGTGTATGTTTGGGGGTCTGAAATGGGCTAATCTACTTCACAATATTCCTTATGGGAACAAATTCGGTCAGTACTGGCACCTGAACATACCTCTGGAGTGAAAAAATATCGTTAACTGGGGGTCCACTGTATATCCAACACAGCATCAGAGACTATAAGTATATCCAACACAGCATGAGTGACTACAAGTATATCTAACACAGCATCAAAGACTACAGGTATATCCAACACAGCAACAGAGACTACATGTATATCCAACAGAGCTACAAAGACTACAGGTATATCCAACACAGCAACAGAGACTACATGTATATCCAACAGAGCTACAAAGACTACAAATGTATCCAATATAGCAACAAAGACTACAAGTATATCCAACACAGCATCAGAGACTACAAGTACATCCAACACAGCTACAAAGACTACAAGTATATCCAACACAGCTACAAAGACTACAAGTATATCCAACACAGCTACAAAGACTATAAGTATAACCAACACAGCTACAAAAACTACAGGTACATGCAACACAGATACAAAAGCAACAAAGACTACAAATATATCCAATATAGCAACAAAGACTACAGGTATATCCAACACAGCTACAACAACTACAGGTATACCCGACACAGCTACAAAGACTACAAGTATGTCCAATATAGTAACAATGACTACAGGTATATCCAACAGAGCAACAAAAGCTACAAATATATCCAACACAGCCACAAAAGCATCAAAGACTACAGGAATCTCTTAAATATTTGCTATTTTGTTCCACAATGTATGGTCCTGATACATATGTTACTCTTTTCCCTCACAGATCCACACCTCACACATGGGATTTGCACCTGGGATGCACTTTCACATCCCACTGCAAACCAACCATCGCCCAACAAAAAGCACATCAGAACCAGTTGTCAGAGAGAGGGGGCTATTTCTTGGTCAAAATTGACCTTAGACACAGGGATGTGTGATGTAACCATGGTTACCTAACATATTTATAGATGGGGTTGCAAAAGAAGTGAATGCTGAGGAGGTGTGGGATTAAAAGAAAATGAATCTGATACAACTGATCTATCAATGGTAGTTTATTTTAGAGATCCTGCAGAGAAGTTGCAAAGGTTCATGGTGGAGTTTGGGAGGTATGTAAGGAAATTAAAAGCAAATAGAGAAAAGAGAAAGTTGATGAGAGTAACGAAATACAGTGGACCCCCGCCTAACGATCAGCTCCCAACTCGACCAATTATGTAAGTGTATTTTTGTAAGTGCTTTTGTAGGTGTATTTTTGGGGGTCTGAAACGGACTAATCTAATTCACAATATTTCTTATGGGAACAAATTCGGTCTATAACAGCACCCAAACAGACTTTTGGATTGAAATAATATCGTTAGGCGGGGGTCCACTGTATTAGATATCAGATTGAAGGGGACGTACACAAATAACCCGCACATAGGAGACAGGAGCTTACAATGACATTTCAGTCCGACTTGGTAAGCTCAGATTTAACCCTTTGACTGCTTTGGTCATATATATACGTCTTAAGAGTCAGTGTTTCGGACGTACGTATACTCAATAATTCTAGTGGCTTCAAATCAAGCAGGAGAAAGCTGGAAGGCCCACATGTGAGAGAATGGGTCTGTGTGGTCAGTGTGCACCACATAAAAATCCTGCAGCACGCAGTGCATAATGAGAAAAAAAAACTGACCGTTTTTTTGGATTAAAATGCCGAATTTAAGGTGTATTTTCGTATAGTATCTATCATTGTATTCTCATTTTCATGGTCTCACATGATAAAATGGAAAACATATTACAGAAATAGAGATGATTTTGATTAGTTTCACAATAAAAACGACCTTGAAATTCAGCTCAAAGTAGCGAAAATGTTCGATTTTTACCAATGTTCAGGAGTAAGGAAATCACACGACACGTCCAATACATGTCAACTGGGGAGTCTAATATTCTTTCACTAGTGCACTGATATTATTTATACTATTTTTACAACAATGTAGTAGTCTGCATAACAGTAAATTTTGCATTTTTTGTATGAATAAAAAATCAAAATAGAAAGCAACAGTAATATAAGAGGGGGCCTAGAGACGTGACTAATGAACAGAGGATATGTTATTTTAGTGCCAAGAATGTCTACATTGTTTATTCTGGACCCTATTTTAATTTGCTGAAATTGGCCAAATTGCCAATTTCTGACCACTTTACTGGGTAGTTCAAATCGGTAAATGGGTGGTTTCTTGTACTCAACTGATAGAAAAAATGGAGTTCTAAAAAAATAGCTATGCATTTGGTCAACTGGAACAAAGGAATTGGTCAAAAACAGGGCTGAAAGTCGGCAAAATCGCCAATGTGTATATGTCGCCGAAACCGCTAACTTCGCAGGAGCGTAATTCCGTGAGTTTTTGACCAAATTTTGTACTTTTGGTGTCATTACCATCGGGAAAAGATTCTCTATCATTTCATAAGAAAAAAAATTTTGTTTTTTTTCCCAAAAATTTTGCGACAGAATGACAGTTTCAGGAAGGGGCTTGCGATAGTCAAAGGGTTAAACGTCATCATCTGCTCCTCTCTCCTATATGCAGTTTATTTGTGTATTGTTCCAGTCACGGTGTTGTCTTTTTGTTCTTTTTGGACGGAGAGTGTGCAAAGAAAGTGAATGTGCAGAGGAACCTCGGTTTTTGTATGCCTCTGTTTTTGTGGGATTCGGTTTTCGATTACTTTTGTCAAAATTTTAATCCAGTTTTTGTACATCTGCTCGGTTTTCATAGAGTTGAAAATGGTCCATACCAAACGCGTCTGCATGACTCAGCCACTCAAACGGCCACACAAAGCATCCCTTGCATTCTTGACTCAGTCTGCCTTTGTTTCTCATTGAGTGAACCTCACCCCGCGTGTTCATCCAAAACATATTGCAATAATCCATTCTTTTTGTGCTTGTTTATGGAGTGCGACTGCTAAATAAGCCACCTTGGGCCAAAGAAAGTTCTGAGTGCCAGCCCTTTGAAAAGAAGGCGAGAAACACGATAGAATTCGAGAAAGAACTTGTAGCAAAGTACGAAAGTGGCGTACACGTGCCAGGCTATACAGGAAGTCCGCATCAACGATCAGTACCATCCTGGCGAAGAAAAAAGAAATCAAGGAAGCTGATGTTGCAAAAGGGGTAAATGTGCTAACGAAACAGATATCGCAACAATCGAAGATGTTAAGTTGTTGGTGTGGATCAACAAAAAACAATTAGCAGGAGATGGTGTTTTGGAGGCAACAATTTGTGAAAAGGTGAGGCAATTGCATGCGGATCTAGCAAAGTAAATGACTGGAACGAGTGCTGATGTTAGTGAACTTAAGGCCAGCAGAGGGTGGTTCAACAAATTCAAGAAGCAAACTGACACACACAGTGTGGTAAGGCATGGCGAGGCTGCAGGTTCGGACAAACGTGGGACCGAAGAATTCATTGAAGAATTCAGGGAGTACGTAGAGGCTGAAGGATTCCTCCCCAACAAGTCTTCAATTGTGACAAAACAGGCCTCTTTTGGAAGAAAATGCCAAAGAGGACCTACATCACGCAGGAGGAAAAGGCACTGCTAGGACACAAGCCTATGAAGGATAGGCTAACTCATTTGTTCTGTGGTAACGCTAGTGGGGATTTCAAAGTGAAGCCTTTACTGGCGTATCACTCTGAAAATCCCGGAGTGTTTAGACAAACTCTACTCTTGGTCAGAAAAGTGGCAGATGCAGTTCAATGTAGATAAATGCAAGGTTCTGAAGCTCGGGAGTGTCCATAACCCTAGCACTTATAAGTTAAATAATGTAGAACTTAACCATACAGATTGCGAAAAGGACTTGGGGGTTATGGTAAGCAGCAACCTTAAACCAAGACAGCAATGCCTAAGCGTACGTAATAAGGCAAATAGATTACTGGGATTTATATCAAGAAGTGTAAGCAACAGAAGTCCAGAGGTCATACTGCAGCTTTATACATCATTAGTAAGGCCTCACCTAGATTATGCAGCTCAATTCTGGTCTCCATATTACAGAATGGACATAAATTCGTTAGAAAACATTCAGCGTAGGATGACTAAATTAATACATAGCATTAGAAATCTTCCTTATGAAGAAAGATTGAAGACTCTTAAGTTACATTCACTTGTTAGACGAAGAATGAGGGGAGACCTGATCGAAGTGTATAAGTGGAAGATAGGTATTAATAAAGGGGATATTAACAAGGTCTTGAGGATATCTCTCCAAGAGAGAACCCGCAGTAATGGATTTAAATTAGATAAGTTTAGATTTAGAAAGGACATAGGCAAGTATTGGTTTGGAAATAGGGTAGTTGATGAGTGGAACAGTCTACCTAGTTGGGTTATTGAGGCTAGGACTTTGGGTAGTTTCAAATTTAGGTTGGATAAGTACATGAGTGGGAGGGGTTGGATTTGAGTGGGACTTGCACATCAGAGCTTATTTCTTGGGTAGCATTGAAAATTGGGTGGGTCAAATGTTTGTTAGTGGGATGAATTGTAAAGGACCTGCCTAGTATGGGCCAACAGGCCTGCTGCAGTGTTCCTCCTTTCTTATGTTCTTATGTTCTTATGTTCAAGAAAAGCAATGTCACCAAGAGTCAATTGTGTGTGATGTGCAAGGCTAACAATAAGGCATGGGTCACGAGGCAAATCTTCATTGAGTATGTCAATGAAATACCTCCTGGAAAATCAATTGCCACTCAAGTGCCTCCTGGTAATGGACAATGCTCCTGCTCATCCTCCAGACTTGTAAGACCAATTGTTGGAGGAGTTGTTTCATCACATGAAGTTCTTGCCCCCTAATATCACTCCTCTCATCCAGCCCATGAACAAGCAAGTCATTTCAAACTTCAAAAAACTCTACACCAAAGCAGTGTTTCAAAGTTGCTTTGAAGTGACTTCGGACACTGAATTGACCCTTAGAGAGTTCTGGAGGAATCACTTCAGTATCCTCAATTGCATAAGCCTTATAGATAAGGCTTGGCAGGGAGTGACTTCCAGGATGATGAACTCTGCTTGGAGAAAATTGTAACCAGAATATGTCCTCAAGAAGGATTTTGAAGGGTTTGAGGCCGACCCTGACAACCCTACGCTTATTGTGGAATCTATTGTGTCTTCGGGGAAATCCATGGGGCTGGATCTGAGTGGCCAGAATGAGAGAGTTGGTGGACCATATCGTCAACTGGAAGAGCAACAGACTGCACCTGAGGAAATTGCTTCAGAGGAGGAGGAAGAGAGTGGGAAGAACGTGCCTTCTTCAGTGATTAACCCCTCGACTGTTTCGGTCATATATACGTATACTTCTTACGAGACCATATTTGACGTATCTATACGCATAAATTCTAGCAGCTTCAAATCAAGCAGGAGAGGGCTGGTAGGCCTACATGAGAGAGAATGGGTCTGAGTGGTGGGTGTGCACCCTATGAAAAAAATCTGGGACTCAGCAGTGCATTGTGGGAACGGCATCTTGGTAATCAATTTTCACCATGCCTCGCAGTAAGAGGTACCTCATTCCTTGGCGGATTGGAGGTCTTTTGTTCCCAAGTGATAGCTCTAACAGTGATGGAAGTGTCAGTGAAAGTGAATTCCATGGTTTTCAAGCGGGTGTGACCAAAAACAGTGTCCAGGATGATGTAATTATTGATGAAAACCCAGATGACCCACAACTTTCCACCTCTGATGCTGGGCCGGCTCGTTCATGTTCACCTGTACCAGGACAAAAGAGGAAACTATTTGCCCATGTACAAGACTCTGATGTAAGCAGTGAAAGTGATAGTGATAGTGATTTCAAAGCTATTGAAAGCAGTTCTAGTTGCGACAGTGAGGGTGAATATTCCCCAGTGAAGCAGCAGTGTATACGATGTCGCTTTCGGTCTGGTAGTGTGCCATATGCTGTTTCAAGGGAAGGAGTAAATCTCGGAGCACATCCCTTGGCCCTACACCACGACCTGATAGTGAAGATGACGATATTGTTACAATGGGTATGAATGATGTGAGTGAGGCAGCAGGCGGTGGTGGTGATAGTGATGGTGGCACGAGTCATGCGGCACTAGCAGCGGGCCACGCTACTACCAACGCTGCTGACTCTGCACAACTACAACCAGCCTCACCCAACCCCACACTCCCACAACAACCACAACCACAACCTGCACAACCACAACCACGTTTTAATATCCAGAACCCACCAGCTGACCGCATCTGGGATTGGCAGCAAGGTGATGAGTTTGTTCCCAGTCCTCATGACTTTGATGAAACACACAGTGGAATACGGCCATCGTGTACACTTGGGAACAATGCCACTGAACTGGAATGCTTTCAGTTCTTCTTTGATGAACCCCTGATGGCCATTATTTGTCAGGGAAAGCAATACATACTTTGAGTACACCATGGCAAACACAATTCTTTCACCAAGATCACGCCTACACCAGTGGAAGGACACAACTGTGGAAGAGATGTATCTGTTCTTTGCCACAATAATACTTATGCCACACGTGTATAAGCACACTGTCAACACATACTGGTCTACAGACCGTCTGATTTCAACCCCAGCTTTCAGTGACATTATACCAGTGAACAGATTTGTGCTATGGTTACGTATGCTACACTTTTCAGACAAAACAAGGCCTGACAAAAGTGACAGGTTATATAAGATAAGAAATGTGTTTATGTACCTGAAACAAAAGTGCTTTATGCATTTTTATCCCTTCAGGAAGCTTGTTATTGATGAGTCTTTGAATTTGCTCAAAGGAAGACTCTCATTCAAGCAGTATACCAAGCAAGAGGAAACGCTTTGGTATAAAGTTATTTGTACTGTGTGATTGCAAAACTGGTCTGGTTTTGGATATAATTGTGTACACTGGCGGTAAAACATTGGAAGATACCAGAAAGTTACTGGGTATCTCTGGTGATGTGGTTAGAACAATGATGGAACCATATCTTGGTAAGGGGCATATTTCATATACTGACAACTGGTACACAAGCCCTTTACTCACTGATTTCTTGCGAGTGAACATGACAGATATGTGTGGCACAGTGCGTGGAAATCATAAGCATATGCCTAGGTTTGACGCTGGCAGTCGTAGAGGTGAGGTGCAGGTGTTTGCTGCCAATGACATCATGGCATTTTGGTGGCATGACAAACGTGATGTCACACTGTTGACATCAGTTCACCGACACAAAATGGTAGACAGTGGCAAGCAGAAAAGAGAGAGCAATGAACCCATTGTAAAACCTGCAGCTGAATTTCCATGCTGAATGCTTATAATATGTATAAGTTAAAGACCAACAACAAACCTAAATATGGTGAATTTTGTTTGTCAGTCATCAGACAAATAATATTCAAGTACCAAGGAACAACACTTGCAATAGACCAGCGCCCACGAAATTATCAACACATGTCCTCTCGTCTGAGGCCCGGTGATCACTACCCCATACCACTGCCTGCTACTGCTCTCAAGAAAAATGCTCAGAAGAGGTGTTTTGTCTGTGGACATACCACAAAATGCCCACAAAAATGCAGAGACATTCATTTTATGAATAAGGAGTGTAAAACATCATTGTGCTTATACCCATGTTTCAAAGAATTCCACAAGCTGCAGCAGTTCTAGAAAGGTGTCCAGTGATTGTACATATGTATATATATTATAGAACAATCATAATAAACAATTTTTTATATTGTTTGTTTGTGTAAACAAGTTTTATAAACATTATGATGATATCAGTGTTTTTGCTATAATTGTGTTACATTCAACGAGTGTATATATGAACACTGCACCATACTTTGGTCTCACAGGCCACAAAAGTTATGTGAAAAAATAAAATAGTGAAAAAACAAGAAACCGTTGAATAAACGTAAACCAAAGTTTACCAGGTGAACGGCAGTCACCGGTGTTGCCACACGCGACTCATTTTCTGCAAACTTCACGCCGTCTCTATATCTCGGTAAGTACTGATGGGGAATTTTTTTTTTTTTAATTAAAACAATCAGAAAAATAATCTTAACAATTTCATAAGAAAATTTTTTTTTTTTTTTCAAAATTTTTGCGGCACCAGGAGACACTTCGGGATTGGGCCTTTCGACAGTCGAAGGGTTAAGGACGTGTGTGCAAAGTGGAGCGAGTTGCAAAGTTTTGTGGAGAAATATCACCCTAACAAAGCTGTTGCAAGCCGTGTCTGCAACATGTTCAATGACAATGCTTTGTCCCATTTTAGACAAATCTTAAGAGACGCCAGAAACAGACCTCTCTGGACAGATTTTTTGTGCAACAGGGATACAGTGACTCTCAAGCTGGTCCTAATGCCATTAATAGACAAAGAGGAAAAGTAACCCCAGATAGGGCCTTGATACTTGAAGTCCTTATGGAAGGGGGATTTCCTTTCCAAACAACATCTCCCCTCCTCGCCATCTTCCATACACCAACAAGAGTCTTCAATAAAGGTAAAAGTGATGTTAAATGTTCATTTATCCATTTCATTAGTTATATATATTTCTCATTTTTTTTAATGTAAAACTATAGTTATTCTCTATAAAATGTATTTTTGTTAATATTTCTGGGGTGTCTATAACGGATTAATTGGATTTACATTATTTCTCATGGGAAATATAGCTTCAGTTTTCGTACAATTTGGTTTTCATCAGACATTTTAGAACAGATTAATCATAAAAACCGAGGTTCCACTGTATTCAGATTTTTGGGAGTGGACGTTTCAGCTGATGGATCAATGAAAGATGATATGAACCATAGAATAGATGAGGAGGGCAAAAGCTCGATGTTGTGTGTTGAGGAATCGGTGAGAAGTTGATCTATGTAGGCAAATAAGGGTGTGGAGAAATTTCCTCCAAAGGGGGAAGCAAGTGGGTCATGACCCCTCCCTCTTTCCCACACTGCAAGGGAGGGGGGAGTCACATACAGTATTGCTCGCCCACTGCTGGAGGTAATTTCTACACAAAGGGGAATGTTGTACCAGAGTAAAATGGTACTAACACCTTTATATGGGTGTGAGGAATAAGCTGCAATGAGGAAGAGGCTGAAGGCAGTGAAGATGCCATAGAAAATGTACAGAGAACTTTCACGGCGCGCATAACGGAGATAAAACACCTCAATTACTGGGAGCGCTTGAGGTTTCTAAACCTGTATTCCCTGGAATGCAGGAGGGAGAGATACATGATTATATACACCTGGAAAATCCTAGAGGGACTAGTACCGAACTTGCACACGAAAATCACTCACTACAAAAGCAAAAGACTTGGCAGACGATGCACCATCCCCCCAATGAAAAGCAGGGGTGTCACTAGCACGTTAAGAGACCATACAATAAGTGTCAGGGGCCCGAGACTGTTCAACTGCCTCCCAGCACACATAAGGGGGATTACCAACAGACCCCTGGCAGTCTTCAAGCTGGCACTGGACAAGCACCTAAAGTCAGTTCCTGATCAGCCGGGCTGTGGCTCGTACGTTGGTTTGCGTGCAGCCAGCAGCAACAGCCTGGTTGATCAGGTGCTGATCCACCAGGAGGCCTGGTCACAGACCGGGCCGCGGGGGCGTTGACCCCCGAAACTCTCTCCAGGTAAACTCCAGGTATGAGAGTAATGAATACTATGCAGAGAATCTGGAGTGTGGAAATTAGGAAACAGTGTAGGGGCTACCAAAAGAATAACTCAGAGCTGACTCACAAAATCGTAATAACATGACTGGAAACAAACCACTGTACGGGTGTGGTTAGAACTCATGGCAAGTGAGTTGCAAAACTGCAGACCAGTGCATAAGCCACTGGGCCAGCTGGCTACAAAAAGATTCATCCAACTATGTATATTTCTATACACAACAGGGAGGTTAGCATGGGCCCACTATGACCAGAGGGCTGAGGATGGACTGTTGAGGTGGTTTGGCATTCATAGAGACTAAAGAATAGGATGACTTGGAGAGTGCTGTACATAAATCCAAGATTAAATGAAGGAGGGGGAGAGGGGATTAAGAGTCATCCTAGAAGAACTGGAGGGAATAAAAGAGATTTTGAATACCAGGGACTTGAAAAAACAAACCACGGTACAGATGGGGACTGAACTTGCAGTGAGTTCAGTCCCCACCCTTACTATAGTTTGTTTGCAATTGTGTTGTTATGATTTTGTGAATCATAGGGACTTGAATATTCAACAGTCTTGTGTAAGCATGCTAGACTGTATTTAGTTAAGACAAGTGGTTTTTATGTCTTGACATGCTGTTAGTGCACGCAAGGTTAACACTTACAAAGGGGGTTCAGCGAAAGCAGTTAGCCGGACTTGAGTCCTGAAGGTGTAAATTACAGTGGCTGTACCCTGAAGGAGGGCTGAGAATGTTGCAGTTCAGAGGGCCATCTGAATAACATCAGTTCACTTCTACCAGGCCATGGGCAAGGCTCGTCTGGTGCTTGCCTGATCAACCAGGCTGTTGCTGCTGGAGGACTGCTGTCCCACATATCCATCACAGGCTGGTTGACCTGGCACCTGGTGAAGATACTTGTCCAGTTTCCTCTTGAAGGCTTCTACACTTGTTCCAGCCATGTTTCTGATATCTTCTTGTAAGATGCTGAATAGTCTGGGACCCCAGATACATACAGTGTTTCCTTATTGACCCCACTGCACCCTTGCTCCTCACTGGGTTTTGATGATATGCAAAATTTCTTATTACAAGCAACTTCAATTACATGAGGCCTTGAGGATTCACCTGTACACACAGTACAGTGGAACCCCGGATTAAGACGTCATTGGAATAAGTAATATTCGGAATAAGTAACGTTTTTTGCATCGAAGTATTGGCTCAGTGAACGACACTGAACTCGGTACAAGTCATTTGTCCAGAATGTGTCCGCGCGGCCTGAGTGGCCCAGACACTCCATGTACAGGCAGTGTGCCATTGTTTACCACACGTTCATGCAATACATTTTGTATTATTCCATTGTTTGTAGTGCTTGTAACTGCTAAATAAGCCACCATGGGCCCAAAGAAAGCTTCTAGTGCCAGCCAGCCCTTTGCTAAAGGGCTGACAGAGAGGGGAGAATGTGCCTTTTTCAGTGATTCTGCAATATGTACGATACTGAAGCAGCAGGAATCGATAAAGGCTATAGTGCCAGCCAGTGATAAACTGTAGCATTAACAGTGTAGCAAGTAAGTTATCCAATTAATCGATAGAAAAAGGACAGCACGAAACTGACTTCTCCATTGTTGTTGGAGGTATATAGGGCTACTGAGTAACACTGCCGCCTCTGCTGCCGCCTTCACCACCACTATGAGTGGCCCTTATACGCCTAACAACAAACAATACACCACCACTCATAACATTCTTAATGCCATATTTTATTCATTCTAGGGTATATATCATGTTTCTATGTTATTAATATTGTCTATTATGTCATATTAGATGAATTCCGCTAGATAAATAAGCCGTAGAGCTGATATTAGTGCCATATTGAAGGATTATCTTGTCCTGTCTCCCAATACAATTCCTAACATAATCCAGAACAGACCTCTTTGGAACCCGTTTTTGAGCAACAGGGGTCCAGTGACTCTCAAGCTGGTCCTAGTGGCATTAAAAAACAAGAAGGGAAGTAACCCAGGATAAAGACTTGGTACCTGAAGTCTTATGGAAGGGGATTCCCCTTCCAAACACTCGTAAACTACTCAATCCTCTCCTCTCCTCCTGTCTTCCATACATCACCATGTCTTCAATAAAGGTAAGTGTGATGTTATTATTGTTTTATTCTTCATGTATCATTGTTTTCTGTGTAGGTAAATGTATATTTCACGTAGAAAACATTTTTTTAATGCTTTTGGGTGTCTGAAAAGGATTAATTGGATTTATATTATTTCTTATGGGGAAAATTAATTCAGAAGAAGTCAGATTCGGGAGAAGTCACTCGCTCTGAACGGATTAATTATGTAATCCGGAGGTCCACTGTATTAGCTTATTTTCTAAAACTTACATTACAAGTAGTAATTTTATTTAATGAAAAATTAATTTTTGGTTTCAACTGAAAGAATTATAAAAATTCACTTAAGCTTAACTAAAAACTAAGACGCTAATTATAAGAAGAAATGTTTCAAGTTACCCTGCTTGTTCTCATCTGCGGAGGCAGCTCAGAAGTTACCAGCCGATGCTGGATGATCTGCTCTAGACGAGCCAAGGTTTGTTTACGTTCCAAGGCTGTCACCGGCTCCGGAGGAAGAATGCGCTGACGTATGGTCAGTGGCAATCTGTCATATGAGCCTGGAAAATGAACATCAAGATCTCAATAGACAAGTATCAAAACAATGTAAGTGAAATTCAGTAAATGTTATATATCGACACCTGGATAAACCCAGTAAATGTTATACATTAACACCTGCATAAATCCAGTAAATGTTATACAGTGGACCCCCGCATAACAGACGCCTTGCATAGCGGACAATCCGCATAGCGGACGCTTTGTTCGCTAAAATTTTGCCCCGCATAGTGGACAAAAACCCGCTCAGCGGCCTTCGTCCGAGACGCGTCCAATGTGCGCCCTCAGCCAGCCTCACATGTGCCGCCTGTGCCATTGTTTACCAGCCCGCCTCCGCGGTAACATCCAAGCATACACTCGGAATATTTCGTATTATTACAGTGTTTTCGGTGCTGTTTCTGGAAAATAAGTGACCATGGGCCCCAAGAAAGCTTCTAGTTCCAACCCTACAGCAATAAGGGTTAGGATTCCTATTGAAATGAAGAAAGAGATCATTGATAAGTATGAAAGTGGAGTACGTATCACCGACCTGGTCAGGTTGTACAAGAAACCCAAATCAACCATCTCTTCTATTGTGGGCAAGAAAACGGCAATCAAGGAAGCTGTTGTTGCCAAAGGTTTAACTGTGTTTTCGAAACAAAGATCGCAAGTGATGGAAGATGTTGAGAGACTCTTATTGGTGTGGATAAATGAAAAACAGCTAGCAGGAGATAGCGTCTCTCAAGCGATCATATGTGAAAAGGCTAGGAAGTTGCATGAGGATTTAATTAAAAAAATGCCTGCAACTAGTGATGATGTGAGTGAATTTAAGGCCAGCAAAGGTTGGTTTGAGAGATTTAAGAAGCGTAGTGGCATCCATAGTGTGATACGGCATGGTGAGGCTGCCAGTTCGGACCACAAAGCGGCTGAAAAATATGTGCAGGAATTCAAGGAGTACATAGAAACTGAAGGACTGAAACCTGAACAAGTGTTTAATTGTGATGAAACAGGCCTGTTCTGGAAGAAAATGCCAAGCAGGACCTACATTACTCAGGAGGAAAAGGCACTCCCAGGACATAAGCCTATGAAAGACAGGCTTACTTTGTTGATGTGTGCCAATGCTAGTGGTGATTGCAAAGTTAAGCCTTTATTAGTGTATCACTCTGAAACTCCCAGAGCGTTCAGGCAAAAGAATGTCCTCAAGGATAATTTGTGTGTGCTGTGGAGGGCAAACAGTAAGGCATGGGTCACTAGGGAATTTTTCTATAACTGGTTACACCATGCATTTGCCCCCAATGTGAAAGATTACCTAACTGAAAAGAAATTAGACCTTAAGTGCCTCCTGGTGTTAGACAATGCCCCTGGTCATCCTACAGACGTGGCAGAGCAACTTTATGGGGACATGAGCTTCATTAAGGTGAAGTTTTTGCCTCCTAATACCACTCCTCTCCTGCAGCCCATGGACCAGCAGGTCATTTCCAACTTCAAGAAACTGTACACAAAAGCTCTGTTTCAAAAGTGCTTTGAAGTGACCACAGACACTCGATTGACTCTAAAAGAGTTTTGGAAGGATCACTTTAATATCCTCAATTGTGTAAACCTTATAGGTAAGGCTTGGGAGGGAGTGACTAAGAGAACCTTGAACTCTGCTTGGAAGAAACTGTGGCCAGAATGTGTAGACAAAAGGGATTTTGAAGGGTTTGAGGCTAACCCTGAGAGGAGTATACCAGTTGAGGAATCAATTGTGGCATTGGGGAAGTCCTTGGGGTTGGAGGTTAGTGGGGATGATGTGGAAGAGTTGGTGGAGGAGGACAATGAAGAACTAACCACTGATGAGCTGATAGATCAACTTCAAGAGCAAGAGGCCAGACCTGGGGAAACTGGTTCAAAGGAGGGGAGAGAGAAATTGAAGGAATTGCCTACTTCAAAGATTAAGGAAATGTGTGCAAAATGGCTTGAAGTGCAAACCTTTTTTGATGAAAATCACCCTCACACAGCTATTGCAAGCCGTGCTGGTGACTGTTACAATGACAGTGTTGTGAACCACTTTAGGCAAATCATAAAGGAACGAGAGGTACAGGCCACTATGGACAGATATGTTGTGCGAAAGAAGTCCAGTGACTCTGAAGCTGGTCCTAGTGGCATTAAAAGAAGAAGGGAAGTAACCCCAGAAAAGGACTTGCCTCCTCAAGTCTTAATGGAAGGGGATTCCCCTTCTAAACACTAACACTCTCTCTCCCCTCCTCCCATCCCATCAATCATCACCAGATCTTCAATAAAAGTAAGTGTCATGTAATTGTGCATGCCTTTTTCAGTTTGTGTGTACTAAAATTAACATTTTTTTGTGGTAAAAAAATTTTTTTTCATACTTTTGGGTGTCTTGCACGGATTAATTTTATTTCCATTATTTCTTATGGGGAAAATTCATTCGCATAGCGAACATTTCGCATAACAGCCAGCCCTCTTGCACGGATTAAGGTCGCTATGCGGGGGTCCACTGTATATCGACACCTGGATAAACCCAGTAAATGTTATACATTAACACCTGCATAAATCGAGTAAATGGATGAGGGAATTTAATGTGGATAAATTGTATTAGTCAGAGGGCTGAAGAGAGGTTGTTGAGGGGGTTTGGTCATTTATAGAGAATGGATGAAAGTAGAATGACATGGAGAGCGTATAAATCTGTAAGGGAAGGAAGGCGGGGTAGGGGTCGTCCTCAAAAAGGTTGGAGGGAGGGGGTAAAGGAGGTTTAGTGGGCGAGCTTGGACTTCCAGCAAGCATGCGTGAGCGTGTTAGATAGGAGTGAATGGAGATGAATGGTATTTGGGACCTGATGAGCTGTTGGAGTGTGAGCAGGGTAATATTTAATGAATGATTCAGGGAAACCGGTTATTTTATATAGCCGGAGGTGAGTCCTGGAAATGGGAAGTACAATGCCTGCACTTTAAAGGAGGGGTTTGGGATATTGACAGTTTGGAGGGATATGTTGTGTATCTTTATACATATATACTTCTAAACTGTTGTATTCTGAGCACCTCCACAAAAAACAGTGATTATGTGCGAGTGTGGTGAAAGTGCTGAATGATGATGAAAGTATTTTCTTTTTGGGGATTTTCTTTCTTTTTGGGTCACCCTGCCTCGGTGGGAGACGGCCAACTTGTTAAAAAAAAAAGTGGTATTTATAATTTATACAGATATTTTTTTTTCAACAAATCGGCCGTCTCCCACCGAGGCAGGGTGACACAAAAAGAAAGAAAATCCCCAAAAAGAAAATACTTTCATCATCATTAAACACTTTCACCTCACTCATACATAATCACTGTCTTTGCAGAGGTGCCCAGATACAACAGTTTAAAAGCACATGTAAAGATATATAACGTATCACTCAAAACTGCCAATATCCCAAACACCTCCTTTAACCCCTTCAGGGTCCAAGGCCAAAATCTGAAGTGGTGCTCCAGTGTCTAAGAAATTTTGAAAAAAAAAAAATTATTTTTTCTTACAGAATTAAAGAGTATATTTTTGTGAAGGTAATAAGACAAAAAAAAAATTTCTGATCAGTACTTACTGAGATACAGCAGCGGGAAGTTGACCCAAAATGACCGGGTGGCAGCAACATCAGTGACTTCCGCAAAATCCCATTTTTTTTATTTTACGTTTTTTATACTTTTTTTCTTTTCTAATTTTTTTCTTTTTCTAATAACATTTGTGGCCTGTGAGACCAGTATAATGTATATTGTATAAGTGTACACTCATTGTATTCAACACAATAACTGCACTAATTTGTTTATCATTATATTGCTTACAAAACTTGTTTACAAGTTTATTGTAAACAAAATGATGAAAATATTAGTGCGGCTATTGTGCTGAATACAATGGTACCATATACGTAGTACCATATGGTACAATGGTGCCATAGGGTGCAATTGTACCATATGGTACAATGGCACCATATGAGACAATGGTACTAAATGGTACAATATCTCACAATGGCACATGATACAATGGTGCCATATGATACAATGGTACCATATGGTACAATGGAACAATTTGGAACAATGGTACCATATGATACAATGGTACCATATGGTGCAATATTACCTTATGGTACCATATGGTGTAATGGTACCATATGGTACCATATGATGCAATGGTACCATATGGTACACTGTACCATACAGTACAATGATACCATATGGTTCACTGTGCCATATGGTACTATATGGTACTGTTGTATTCAACACAATAAACACACTAATATTTTCATTATTATTTTGTTTACAATAGTTGTTTACAACAAAAATATGCAAAAATGTTGTATATTAGTAATGTTCTATTATATATTTACAAGTGTACAGGAACTTGACGTGTTCCTTGTGGTGGATGACAAAGCACTTTGTCTGGGAAACTGCGGAGTCAGTAGCTAGCTTGTGTCGCCACTCACTCAGTCGTGGCTGGTGTCTCATGCCACCAACACCTATTGACCATATGGTACACGGTATCATATGTTACAGGGTGCCATATGGTACATTGTACTACAGTGGAACCTCAAAAATCGAACTTAATCCGTTCCAAGAGCTAGTTCTAAATTCAAAAAGTCTGAAATTCGGAGCAATATTTCCCATGAGAAATAATGGAAATACAATTAATCCGTTACAGAAACCCAAAAATATTCACACAAAAAAATACATTTTATAGAGATTAATTACAGTTTTATATACAACAAATACTATAGTTTTTAATTATGTATAGTAATACATATAAAATAACATTTTTACTTACCTTTATTGAAGATTGGTGATGGCATCTGGAAGATAGGGAGGAGGAGAGAGGGAGTTGGGGTTAGTGTTCGGAAGGAGAATCCCCCTCCATGAGGACTTCAGGTAAAGCCCTCTCTGGGGTTACTTCCCTTCTCTGTCTTTTAATGCCACTAGGACCAGCTTGAGAGTCACTGGACCCCTGTCTCACAAAATAACTGTCCACAGTCCTCTGTTTCTGACGCCTCTTTAACATTTCTCTAAAATGGGACATGGTTTTGTCACTGAACTTGTTGCAAAGATGGCTTGTTTCAGCTTACTCAGGGTGGTACTTCTGCACAAACATTTGGACATCATTCCACTTGGCACAAATCTCCTTAATCTTTGAAGAAGGCACCTCATCCACTCCCTATATTAACACCTTTCGCAACATCAGCTTCCTTGATTTGTTCTTTCTTTGACAGGATAGAACCGATGGTCAACTTGTTTTTCCCATACATCCTGGCGAGCTCAACAAGTCTCACATCACCCTCATACTTCTGTATTATTTCCTTCTTCACATCTATGGTGTTTCTCAATTTCTTTACCACGCGGGTACCACTAGCCAGTTTCTTTGGGCCCATGGCAGCTTATTTCACAGTCCCACAAGCACTAAACACAACGAAATAATCATAAAATGCGTGAATGAGAGCGCAGGTTAGTGTTCACTCAAGCATAAACAAAGCTAGACTGCTCACGGCGCCTGCGCAGGGACGCGGACAGAGCAGGCCGGCAGGCAGATCCCATACCCGGCGGTCCGAAAATAGGGGCACATTCGATAATAGGGACACAGTTTCTCCGAAAAAATGGTCCTATTTTCGAAACGTTCGATAAGTGATACGTACGATTTTTGAGGTTCCACTGCATATGGTATAGGGTACCATGCAGTACAGGATAACATATGGTGCAGAGTACCATATGGTACAGGGTACCATATGGTACAGGGTACCATAAGGCACAGGGTACCATATGGCACAGGGTACCATATGGCACAGGGTACCATATGGCACAGGGTACCATAGAATATCATACTTAGCAGCATATGTTTGGAGAACCTAGGATAACCCAAAAGAGTCAGACAGACTTATTTCCATTAGGGTCCCTGTACCATATGGTATAATGTACCACATGGTACAATATACTATATGGTACCATTGTACTATATGGTACCATTGTACCATATGATACCATTGTACCATATGATACCATTGTACCATATACCATTGTATCATATGATACCACTGTATGACATGGCACCATTGTACCATATGGCACAATTGTACCATACTAATGTACAGATACTAATGCCGGAAAAAAAATCCCCCCCCAGTACCAACAATACCACCAGTCCGATAACATTCTTCTTTGCAAATACACAGGGTTTAAAGCCAGCAACAAACAACAAAATACCTTTCATCCGTGGACTGCTTGCAGAGGCAAAGGCAATGTTCACGGCTTTCACTGAGACCCACATAAAGGATCACTTGGACAACGAAATATGGATCCCAGGTTACAACCTATACAGATGTGACAGAGTGAACAGGCAAAAGGGGGGGGTTGGCCTGTACATTGCAGAGTCACTTGTTTGCACAGAACTGCTAAATGCCTCAAATGATGTAGTGGAAGTTTTAGCAGTAAAGGTCGAGAACCAAAACCTAGTCATTGTGGTAGTCTACAAGCCTCCGGATGCAACATCCCAGCAATTCCAGGAACAGCTGTTAAAAATTGACCACTGTCTGGAAAATCTTCCAGCTCCTGCACCCAACATCTTGCTCCTGGGGGATTTCTACTTAAGGCACCTAAAATGGAGGAATATAGCAAATAATATTGTTGCAGTAATAACACCAGGAGGCAGCTCTGATGAAAACTCACACTCACGCGAGCTTTTAAATCTCTGCACAAAATTCAATTTAAACCAGCAAATAATAGAGCCTACTAGACTGGAGAATACACTAGACCTCATCTTCACTAACAATGATGATCTGATAAGAAATGTCACCATATCAAAAACAATATACTCAGATCACAACATAATTGAGGTTCAGACATGTATGCGTGGAGCCCCAGACCGACAAAATGAGATTAGTCACGAGGGAGCATTCACCAAATTCAACTTCAATAACAAAAACATAAAGTGGGACCAAGTAAACCAAGTCCTAACCGATATAAGCTGGGAAGATATACTAAGCAACACAGACCCCAACTTATGCCTAGAACAGATTAACTCGGTGGCACTCGATGTATGCACAAGGCTTATTCCTCTAAGAAAAAGGAGGAGTAGATGTAAAATAGAAAGAGACAGGCGCTCCCTTTACAGGCGACGGAAAAGAATAACAGAGCGGCTAAAAGAGGTCAATATATCTGAAATGCGTAGAGAGACACTGGTCAGAGAAATAGCAAGCATCGAACTTAAGCTAAAAGAATCCTTTAGGAGTCAGGAATCGCGGGAAGAACTAAAAGCCATAAATGAAATCAAAAGAAACCCAAAGTATTTCTTCTCCTATGCCAAATCAAAATCGAGAACAACGTCCAGTATTGGGCCCCTACTTAAACAAGATGGGTCCTACACAGATGACAGCAAGGAAATGAGTGAGCTACTCAAGTCCCAATATGACTCAGTTTTTAGCAAGCCGCTAACCAGACTGAGAGTCGAAGATCAAAATTAATTTTTTATGAGAGAGCCACAAAATTTGATTAACACGAGCCTATCCGATGTTATCCTGACGCCAAATGACTTCGAACAGGCGATAAATGACATGCCCATGCACTCTGCCCCAGGGCCAGACTCATGGAACTCTGTGTTCATCAAGAACTGCAAGAAGCCCCTATCACGAGCCTTTTCCATCCTATGGAGAGGGAGCATGGACACGGGGGTCGTCCCACAGTTACTAAAAACAACAGACATAGCCCCACTCCACAAAGGGGGCAGTAAAGCAACAGCAAAGAACTACAGACCAATAGCACTAACATCCCATATTATAAAAATCTTTGAAAGGGTCCTAAGAAGCAAGATCACCACCCATCTAGAAACCCATCAGTTACACAACCCAGGGCAACATGGGTTTAGAACAGGTCGCTCCTGTCTGTCTCAACTATTGGATCACTACGACAAGGTCCTAAATGCACTAGAAGACAAAAAGAATGCAGATGTAATATATACAGACTTTGCAAAAGCCTTCGACAAGTGTGACCATGGCGTAATAGCGCACAAAATGCATGCTAAAGGAATAACAGGAAAAGTCGGTCGATGGATCTATAATTTCCTCACTAACAGAACACAGAGAGTAGTTGTCAACAGAGTAAAGTCCGAGGCAGCTACGGTGAAAAGCTGTTCCACAAGGCACAGTACTCGCTCCCATCTTGTTCCTCATCCTCATATCCGACATAGACAAGGATGTCAGCCACAGCACCGTGTCTTCCTTTGCAGATGACACCCGAATCTGCATGACAGTGTCTTCCATTGCAGACACTGCAAAGCTCCAGTCAGACATCAACCAAATCTTTCAGTGGGCTGCAGAAAACAATATGAAGTTCAACGATGAGAAATTTCAATTACTCAGATATGGTAAACATGAGGAAATTAAATCTTCATCAGAGTACAAAACAAATTCTGGCCACAAAATAGAGCGAAACACCAACGTCAAAGACCTGGGAGTGATCATGTCGGAGGATCTCACCTTCAAGGACCATAACATTGTATCAATCGCATCTGCTAGAAAAATGACAGGATGGATAATGAGAACCTTCAAAACTAGGGAGGCCAAGCCCATGATGACACTCTTCAGGTCACTTGTTCTATCTAGGCTGGAATATTGCTGCACACTAACAGCACCTTTCAAGGCAGGTGAAATTGCCGACCTAGAAAATGTACAGAGAACTTTCACGGCGCGCATAACGGAGATAAAACACCTCAATTACTGGGAGCGCTTGAGGTTCCTAAACCTGTATTCCCTGGAACGCAGGAGGGAGAGATACATGATTATATACACCTGGAAAATCCTAGAGGGACTAGTACCGAACTTGCACACGAAAATCACTCGCTACGAAAGCAAAAGACTTGGCAGACGATGCACCATCCCCCCAATGAAAAGCAGGGGTGTCACTAGCACGTTAAGAGACCATACAATAAGTGTCAGGGGCCCGAGACTGTTCAACTGCCTCCCAGCACACATAAGGGGGATTACCAACAGACCCCTGGCAGTCTTCAAGCTGGCACTGGACAAGCACCTAAAGTCAGTTCCTGATCAGCCGGGCTGTGGCTCGTACGTTGGTTTGCGTGCAGCCAGCAGCAACAGCCTGGTTGATCAGGCTCTGATCCACCGGGAGGCCTGGTCACGGACCGGGCCGTGGGGGCGTTGACCCCCGGAACTCTCTCCAGGTAAACTCCAGGTATGGTTCAAAACCATAGAATTCATCTTCAGCTCCACTTCCATCAGTCTTAGAACTGTAAGTTGTGAAGAGGAGAGTCAGAATTCGCCCGGAGAGTGAGTGGGGAGTGAGAGCTTCCTTGCCGCCAGGCACTATGAACAAAGCTACTTTGCTGGCGTTCCCACAATGCCATGCGGGCATCCAGATTTTTTCTATGGTGTGCACACTGACCACCCAGACCCATTCTCTCAGATGTAGGCCTACCAGCCTTCTCGTGCTAAATTTGCCACCACTAGAATTTTGGCGTAGATCTACGGTTTGGACCCTGAACATAAAGCCATAGATCTACGGGACGGACCCTCAAAGGGTTAAAGTGCAGCCAATACACTTCCCATTTCCAGTACTCAAGTCCAACTATATAAAAATAACTGTTTTTTTTAATCCCTTCACGAAATATTGCCCTGCTCACACTCCAACAGCTCGTCAGGTCCCAAAAACCATTCATCTCCATTCACTCCTATCTAACATGCTCATGCACACTTGCTAGAAGTCCAAGCCCCTCACCCCCAAAACGTCATTTACCCCTTCTCTCCAACTTTCTCAAGGGCGACCCCTACCCCGCCTTCCTTCCCCTACAGATTTATATGCTCTCCGTGTCATTCTACTGTGATCCATTCTCTCTAAATGACCAAACCACCTCAACAATCCCTCTTCAGCCCTCTGACTAATACTTTTATTAATGCCACACCTTCTCCTAATTTCCACATTCTGGTAGAGTTATTATTGAAAGAATTAGAGGTAAGACAGAGCAGGATTGCAGAGGAGCAAGGAGGCTTTAGAATGGGTAGGGAATCTGTAGATCAAGTATTTACAATGAAGCACATTTCTGAACAGTATTTAGATAAAGATAGGTAAAAGTAGGTCTTAGACAGGGATATATAATGTCACCATGGTTGTTTAACCTGTAAACGGTCCAAACGTACACACATGTATATGTTTTTACCACTACTGCCCCAAACGTATATTTACGTTTCATTTTTCATTCCTTCAAAATTGGCACGATTGGCCTGAGTCACCTAGACGTGAAACAATGGGTGTGCGCACTCAGTGTGCGCCCTATGAAAAAAATCAGGGACACCTGGGTACTGCATGGTAGCACTAGTTACATTCAGCTCCATCTTCGGTCAACATCATGGCACATCCTCGTGATTCATTCACATCTCGTCGTATTAGCACTCTATTATTTGAGGCAAGTGATACAGAACATCAGTTTAGTGGCTTTGACACAGATGTGGCTACTAATAATCAAGGAAATAGTGAAAATATTGACGATAACCCAGATGACCCTCAGCCCACACAAGACCCTGGGCCAAGCACCTCTGGAGTGGCAAATGTTACCCATAGGCAACTACGCAAGAGAAAAGTATCATTTTCCCGGTGTTTTAGTGACAGTGAAAGTGATGTAAGTGATGACGAGACTGATTTTATGCCATTAGAGGATTCGTCTAGTGACAGTGATCATTATTCACCAGTGAAGCGTACTTTTAGGCAACATCACCTACGTTCAGGCAGTGTGCCATTTGTAGTCAGCATCAAGGGTCATGGCAGGTCATGATCCAAAACCCCAGCCACTGATAGTGAAAGTGATCATGAAGGTGAATATGCGGGGATGGAGGAAGTAGTGGTGAGTGGCACGGTGCCTGGACCACATGGTGCGGTGGGTGGACAGACAAAGGACCACCCGGCACCCCCTAACCATGTGCTGCCTCCACTTCTGTCCTCCCCCCTGCTCCCCCACGCCCCATGCCAGAGGTCCACCCTGCACCATGTGGCCAAGAGTGGAACTGGACACAAAGTATATTCGTGCCACAGCCATTTCATTTTGATGTGAGTGGAAGTGGCATCCTGCCAGAATGTCCCATAATGAATGAGTCTACAGAGTTAGACTTTTTTCAGTTATACTTTGACGAGCCTATAATGAACTTGATAAGTGACCCAGACGAACAATTATTACCGCTATATCAAGGACAATGCAGCAGAGGTTGGGGAATCGTAACGGCTGCGCAGATGGAAAGATACAACAGTGACTGAAATGCATTTATTCCTTGCCACTGTCATGCTTATGTCACATACCTATAAGAACAATATACGTAACTACTGGACCATAGACTACTTTATCAGTACTCCTGTCTTCCGTGACCTCCTTCCCTGCAACAGATTCACTCTGTTGCTATGAATGTTGCATTTCTCAGACAGGAATAGGCCCAACAGAAATGGCCTTCTATACAAAATCCGGGAAGTGTTTATCTATATGAAGAATAAATTCAGTGCATACTTTTATCCCTTCAAGAACATTGTTGTTGACGAGTCCTTGATTCTGTTCAAGGGACGCCTGTCATTCAAGCAATATATACTGAGCAAACGTCATCACTTTGTTATAAAACTTTTTGTCGTGTGTGACTGTGAGAGTGGTCTTGTGTTGGATGTCAGTGTATACACCAGGAGAAACACACTCGACGATACCAGGCGCATGTTGGGCATTTCTGGTGATGTTGTCCGAAAAATGATGGAACCATACCTTGGCAAGGGCCATACATTGTACATAGACAACTGGTATACACTGGTATACACAACCATTTAATTAACTACAGAAACTCAAGACTTATCGCCACAGAAGACAACACTCAATATCGAAGAATCCTGGAATCATCGCTTATCTCTATAACCAACAATTTCAACCAGAACAATGGCTTCTATAACATAGCTGAACCACTTGCCAAGAAACTTCTTCATCGCTATCCCACATAAGAACATAGAACACTGCTGAAGGTCTGCTCACAACTTATCCAATATCCTTTCCAAGCTACCCAAGATTTTAGACTCTATAACCCCACCCGGTAGATCATCAGATGCAGCATTCTCCACCTGACCTCAACATTCTGAACCTGACTATAAATGCTCATGTACCTTCCACCCCAGGTAGATCTGTTTGTGAATTGAAAAAGCCCACTGTGTGGGAGAAAACGTTGTCAGTAAAGGATCACATTAAACTGCATATGTGTTTATGTTTCCAGTTTGAAGGGACATCTAAACTGTCATATCTGGGTGCCTTTGCAAAGACAGTAATTATGTATGAGTGATGGTGAAAGTGTTGAATGATTTTGAAAGTTTTTCCTTTCTTTTTGGGTTTTTCTTTCTTTTTGGGTCACCCTGCCTTGGTGGGAAACAGCCGGTGTGTTAAAAAAAAATGGTATTTAATAGAAATGAGAGAAAATAAAAATCAGCCACACACAATACAAACCATGTAACAAACTAACAGACATAAGATAGTGTCATCAAACTCACCACTGACAAACTTGTCACCAGAAAACCACATAAATCAATCAGTAAGAAATGCCTCTGCAGATGAATGGAGAAATGTTGAGAGTTGTTCATCATACTTTACATCAAAACTGGAGTATACAGTGGCAGTATATTGTCTGCACCTTAAAAATATATTTAATTATATAAAAGGGGAGCAAGCAGCACAAATTTCTTAGATTAAGAACCCTTCACCAGTATAGTCACTCCTTCCCTCCCTTGAAACAAAATGGCAAGTACATTGCAATTATAATACTAATGTGGATGAGTTCAACACGTAAGGGGAAGTTAACTTAAATTCATTGGATCAAGAGATGCACATAGTATGCCTACCCCATATCTTGCTGGGTGCTATAAGAAACAGGCCTTAGGCCAGCAACTTCCCTAGCAGGAGCTAGGAAAGTTGCTGGCCAAAGGCCTGTTTCTTATAGCACCCAGCAGAGAAGTGGCACTGAGGTGAGTCTGGGCAACCAGCACTTGGCCTCATTCCAACACTGCCTTTCCTGAGGACAAAACCTGCTCTCCCCTTAGGAACCTTGGCTCTGGGTTTCCTTCATTTGCATCTGTCTGGAAAAAACTCACCTCCAATAATGCTCTAGTCTACAAGAGTTTACGTATCCTGCATTGCCCTTACATGCCAGCCTTTCAACAGCATCAAGGCACCATCCTTGAAAATAAAAAGGCAAATATAACTGTGGTGTTTCAACAGCTGCAACAATGTGAAGACAAGAATGTTACCTGTGGTGAGAGTTTCAACAGCTGCAGGAATGTGGAAGTGTGGAAGACGAGCACGCACAAGGTTCTCCTTAGTCATGTGATACAGTTTATCTGCTGTGTCAGTGAAGAGGCTGTTCTGCTTCTCCAACAATGCCATAATATGCTGCAAGTATACAACCAAGCACGAGACATGTCAGCAGGATATCACCAAAAATAATACAGAAAAACACCAGATCAAAATAATTCCATGAAGGCAGAAGCAAAACCATTTAGGATACAAATAGATTTTAATTTTATTATTTTTACTATTAACACACTGGCCGATTCCCACCAAGGCAGGGTGGCCCGAAAAAGAAAAATTTTCACCATCATTCACTCCATCACTGTCTTGCCAGAAGGGTGCTTTACACTACAGTTTTTAAACTGCAACATTAACACCCCTCCTTTTAATACAGGATAAAAAGGAAACTCTTCAACCCTGAGTCAGATGCTGGGGATGTTATAGCCATCATGGAGGAGTTTCAGAGAAGGGTTTATATTGGAATTGATTGTCCTACATACATACATATACAGTGGAACCTTGGTTTTTGCTTTTATTCGTTCCAGAGAGTCTGACGAAAACCAAATTCGATGAAAACTAAAGCAATGTTTCCCATAAGAAATAATGTATATCCAATTAATCTGTTCCAGACCCCCAAAATATTAACAAAAAATACATTTTATAGAGAATAACTATAGTTTTACATACAAAAAACAATGAGAAATAAATATAAAGAACTAATTTTAATGGATAAATGAACATTTAAATCAGCTTTACCTTCATTGAAGACTCTTGGTGTATGTAAGATGCATGGAGGGAGAGGGAGAAGAGGTTATTGTTTGGAAGGTGAATCCCCTTCCATAAAGACTTCAGGTATCAAGTCTCTATCTGGGGTTACTTCCTTTCTTTGTCTTTTACTGGCACTGGACCCCTGTCACACAAAAAATATGTCCAGAGAGGTCTGGTGTAGGTAGCTGGTAGATGTAGGTATGTATTCCACCTGAGCTACATACCTACACCTACATACCTATATAGCTACGTGATATTTAATGCAGCCCAGAGTCATATTATTACCATCGACATACCATGTTCACTTGAGTTTAATCGTTTCTAACAACTACCTTTAGATGCCATCATAAAGGAAGAAGTAATGAATAATTCATGCCGAGAATTGTAAACAAAAGCGTTATGTATTAAGGGGGGTGACTGGGCCAACGCAGATTCATACACGTTTTCTCTGGTGCTAGACCAGAGAAAACGTAATGTTTTCCCTCCACCCAACTACCATCCCTCTATAGCATATAAACATTGCATGTTTATATGCTATGTAATTTGTTTCTTATATACAGTAGACCGTCGTTTAACATGGTTTTATCTGGCACGTTTTGGTTATAGCACGACTGAAGAATTGTGGCATATTTTTGTTTAACACTTTGTAAAATTAATTTAACATGGTTCAGTTTGGGGGAGGGGAAAAATTTTGAGAGTGCGGTCGCCCGTGGGATGGGCTGTGAGTTACACCAGTGAGTCAACAGGGAAGACCTACCACCATCCCCCACCTCCCTCCGCCACCCCCACAGCCAGGTTCAGGTTCATACATTGGACAAATCTGTGCTAGGAGGGAGGAAGCTGTGTTTATTTAGATACATACTATTTTAACTGCCATATCTTAAATCTGTCAAGCAATCATGGCACCCAATAGGCATACAAGTGTTGACTGACTGACTTACTGACTTGACTGACTTACTGACTTGACTGACTTACTGCCTGATTTGACGTACTGACTTGACTGACTTACTGACTTGACTTTCTGACTGAACTGACTGACTTATTGACTTGACTGACTTACTGACTTGACTGACTGACTTCACTGACTTACTGACTGACTGACTGACTTGACTGACTTACTTGACTGACTTACTGATTTACTGACTGAATTTATGCAAACTCCAGTACACCTATCGACTTCAGTACCAGAACCGTACCATCCACTTCTGTCAACAACCAATAACCATCCATCTTGGCCCAGTAGGGCCACACCATCTATATCCACTCTCTCCACAATCATCCACAAACACCATTACCCACAATTTAATGTAAGAAATACTATTATTTCTATTGCACTTGTAGTCTTAAGCAGCAATATATCACGACAATAAACTACAATTACGTATTCACTTTTATTTTTGTAAGATCTGTTGGTCTAAATAAAAGTTGTTTGGCTTTTTGGGGGCTCCCAGAAACGTAACCCTATTTTTCCATAAGTTCTTCAGTTTGTCTAACATGGTTTCGCCTAACACGGCGTTTTCAGGAATGTAACTACCGTAATAAATGACGGTCTACTGTAATTTTGAAGAAAATATCACAGATGGATTAATGAAAATGTCTATATTAACATAAAATAAGACATTTAATGTGCCCGAGAATGATTATTATTACGTATTACTATGGCGTTAAGGCTCTTAAGGATTGTGTGGTCCCATGGATTAAGCCGTCATGAGTTTTCACCCACCATGAGGCAGGCCAAAGCAGCATGGGTTCAACTCCTTGACTAGTTGCAGTGTTGTTATTGATCAATACCACTTGTTCATGGGTACAATAATAAAGTGGTACCTCAGGATACGAACAGCTCAAAACTCGACCAATTACGTAAGTGTATTTATGCAAGTGCTTTTGAAAGTGTACTATTGGGGGTCAGAAATGGACTAATCTAATTTACATTATTCCTTATGGGAACAAATTCGTTCGGTATCGGCACTCGAGCAGCCTTCTGGAACGAAAAAAGTTCGTATCCCGAGGTACCAATACACATATATTTCTTTTTCAACACGTCAGCTGTCCCCTACTGAGGCAGGGTGACCCAAAAAAGAAACACTCTCACCATTATTCAACACTTTCACCATTTATCAACACTTTCACCATCATTCACACATAATCATCGTTTTTGCAGAGGTGCTCAGATACTCTAGTTTAGATGTCACTCCAAACAGCCCATGTCCCAAACCCCTCCTTTAATCACTATTTAATCACTACAGTTACCTAACTTTAATATCAGTATGCTCCATAACCTTTGTCAGTATAGAGTAAGAACTAGTATTAGTCTGCCCGAAATGCCTAGACACGATAGTGGCCCTCTTTGTAATTAATATTTTATAATATGTAAACCACACATTGTAATTAATATTTTATAATATGTAAACCACACATTGTAATTAAAATTTTATAATATGTAAACCACACATTGTAATCCTTACAGAGAAATAAATATTTAAATTTCAATTCAAAGTGCAGGCACTGTACTTCCCACCTCCAGGACTCGAGTCCAGCTAACCGGTTTTCCTGAATCCCTTCACAAAATATTACCCTGCTCACACTCCAATAGCTTATCAGGTCCCAAAAACCATTCATCTCTTTCACTCCTATCTAACACATTCACACATTCCTGGTGCATGTCCAAGCCCCTCCTTGTACACAAAATCTCTTTTACCCCTTCCCTCCATCCTTTCCTAGGATGACCTCTCCCCCAGTAGTATGAGTGCATATTATGCACAGCAGACTGTCATACAACATCATAGTTAATTCCTGAAAATGGAAGTTAAAACAAAAAAAAAATTTGCAAAATCGAGAACATTTTTTTTTTTTATTAACACATCGGCCAAGGCAGGGTGGCCTGAAAAAGAAAAACTTTCATCATTTACTCTTGCCAGAGGTGTGCTTACACTACAGTTATAAAACTGCAACATTAACACCCCTCCTTCAGAGTGCAGACACTGTACTTCCCATCTCCAGGACTCAAGTCCGGCCTGCCGGTTTCCCTGAACCCCTTCATAAATGTTACTTTGCTCACACTCCAACAGCACATCAAGTATTAAAAACCATTTGTCTCCATTCACACCTATCAATACATTCTCGCATGCTTGCTAGAAGTCCAAGCCCCTCGCACACAAAACCTCCTGAAGGACATATGGGGAAAAATAGGGTAATGTTCATTAGACCCCCAAAAAAGCCAACCTAACATTTTATAGGTCTCAAAATTGTAAATAACAATGATGATGGAAGGACTCATAATAAAATGTGTAATTGCAAATATGTAAAATGACCAATGTGTTAAAAAACAAAGAAAATAGGAAATAAAAACTGCAACTGAAGGTGGATGTGTAGATGTGCATTAAAGATCCTGCTACCACATCTCTGCTAGCAGAGCTGCTTAATTGTTTGCTTGACCTACTAGTTATAACTATATTTGAGTTATAAAGGACAGGTTAGAGTGGTTGAAGTGTACACAAGGGAGGTTAGAGCAGTGTGGGTGGGGGGGGGGGACCGAGGGGTAAGGATTGGGGGACTGTTGTCGTGAGTGGTGATGACTGAACAGTGGAGGGGTGGGGGCAGGAGCTGGTGTTGGGAAGTGGGAGATACTGGGTGATAAAGGGGTGTAGTGGGAGGGGAGGGTGGAGTCTGGAAGTAAAAAGGCAGTGCAATGATGACTGTGTGGCAGTACAAGTGTCCCGGGTGTGGCTGAGTGTGGGGTTGTTCGTATGGGTGATAATGAGGGTGATGGGTGGCTATATGACTAAGTGTATGGACTGTGAAAGCATGGGTAAGGTGTGGGAGTGGTGTGGGCTTGAAGGTGTGGGGAAAAGGGTGGTGAGAGTGAAAGCATGAGTATGGTATAGGAGTGGGGCCATGTAGGCGAAAAGCTGTAGGGAAGATGTTTGCATGAAAGGTATGGTTGTCAGTGACTCAGTGTGGGTAGTAGTGATTGGATGATGGGTGACTGGGTGGGTGAGTGTGTGGGGGGAATTGTATGGGTGGGTTGCATGGATGAAGGTTGTTGGTTGGGATGGTGTGGGTGAAGATGTGTGGCCTTGGGGGGATTATAGGGGCAGGTGGTATGAGTGGGGGCTGTGGGCAGTAAGGGTGAAGTTGCTGGGACATAAGGCCACTGATGGGAGGGGAAGGTTAAATGAGCAGTTAGTGTGGGCAGAGGTGTGTGTCTGGGCAAGGTATGGTACTGGCTGAATGTAGCATGAGATATAGTATTAGACATGTATGAATACAGTAGAAGGTATGGTATTGGATATAAGAACATAAGAACATAAGAAAGGAGGAACACTGCAGGAGGCCTGCTGGCCCATACTAGGCAGGTCCTTTACAATTCATCCCACTAACAAAACATTTGCCCAACCCAATTTTTTTCAATGCCACCCAAGAAATAAGCTCTGATGTGAAAGTCCCACTCAAATCCAACCCCTCCCACTCGTGTACTTATCCAACCTAAATTTGAAACTACCCAAAGTCCCAGCCTCAATAACCCAACTAGGTAGACTGTTCCACTCATCTACTACCCTATTTCCAAACCAATACAGTGGACCCCCGGTTAACGAACTTTTTTCATTCCAGTAGTATGTTCAGGTGCCAGTACTGACCGAATTTTTTCCCATAAGGTATATTGTGAAGTAGATTAGTCCATTTCAGACCCCCAAACATACACGTACAAACGCACTTACATAAATACACTTACATAATTGGTCGCATTTGGAGGTGATCGTTAAGCGGAGGTCCACTGTACTTTCCTATGTCCTTTCTAAATCTAAACTTATCTAATTTAAATCCATTACTGCGGGTTCTCTCTTGGAGAGACATCCTCAAGACCTTATTAATATCCCCTTTATTAATACCTATCTTCCACTTATACACTTCGATCAGGTCTCCC
The DNA here is from genome assembly GCF_038502225.1 of Cherax quadricarinatus. Lineage (NCBI taxonomy): Eukaryota > Metazoa > Arthropoda > Malacostraca > Decapoda > Parastacidae > Cherax > Cherax quadricarinatus. Next base: position 28,197,958 of record NC_091341.1, read on the forward strand.
CTCATTCTTCGTCTAACAAGTGAATGTAACTTAAGAGTCTTCAATCTTTCTTCATAAGGAAGATTTCTAATGCCATGTATTAATTTAGTCATCCTACGCTGAATGAGCACTTTTCCCCCAATGCCATGAGCTGCCACTTTCTTTAACAGTCTATGGTGCAGAACTCTATCAAAAGCCTTACTAAAATCTAAGTAAATAATATCAAATTCTTTATTGTGGTCAACAGCCTCAAAAGCTTTACTGAAGAAAGTTAATAAATTAGTTAGACAAGACCGGCCTCTTGTGAATCCATGCTGAGTATCATTAATCAAGCTATGCTTATCGAGATGGCTTCTTATAATCTCAGCTGTAATTGACTCTAGTAATTTGCCTACAATTGAGGTCAGGCTTACTGGGCGGTAATTTGACGGTAACGACTTGTCCCCTGTTTTAAAAATAGGAATTACATTAGCCATCTTCCACATATCAGACACTACACCTGTTTGAAGAGATAAATTAAAAATATTAGTTAATGGTTCACAGAGTTCCATTTTGCATTCCTTAAGAACCCTTGAAAAAACCTCATCAGGACCCGGCGACTTATTTTGTTTCAGTCTGTATCTGCTTCACAACCATTTCACTAGTGACTGTGATGTTACATAATTTATCTTCTTCTAGCCCACTATAAAAATTAATTACTGGAATATTGTTAGTGTCTTCCTGTGTAAAAACTGAGAGAAAATAATTATTAAAAATCGAGCACATTTCATTCTCTTTGTCAGTAAGGTGCCCATAGTTATTTTTAAGGGGACCTATCTTATCTCTTAACTTTTGTTCTATAGACCTGGAAAAAACTTTTTGGGTTAGTTTTAGAATCCCTAGCAACTTTAATTTCATAGTCCCTTTTAGCTTTTCTTATCCCCTTTTTAATGTCCCTCTTAATGTCAATATACTGATTCATAAGATGACCCTCACCTCTTTTGATACGCCTATAAATTCCTTTCTTATGCCCTAGTAGATATGTGAGCCTATTATTCATCCATTTTGGGTCATTTCTATTTGATCTAATTTCTTTATATGGGATAAACGTTCTTTGAGCAGCATGTATAGTGTTCAGAAAACTGTCATATTGATAGCTCACTTCGTTACCCCAGTCAACAGATGATAAGTGTTCTCTAAGCCCATCGTAATCTGCTAAGCGAAAATCTGGGACTGTTACTGAGTTATCGCTACTATCGTACTTCCATTCAATGCTAAATGTAATTGATTTGTGGTCGCTAGCACCCAGTTCCTCTGAAATTTCTAAATTATTAACAAGGGATTCATTGTTTACCATAACTAAGTCAAGCAGGTTATTTCCCCTTGTAGGTTCTGTCACAAACTGCTTCAAAAAACAATCCTGAACTACTTCTAAGAAGTCGTATGATTCTAAATTCCCAGTCAAGAAATTCCAATCAATATGACTAAAGTTAAAGTCTCCTAGAATTACTACATTATCGTGCCTTGTGGCCTTAACAATTTCCTCCCATAGTAGTCTCCCTTGGTCCCTATCTAAGTTTGGGGGACGGTATATCACTCCTAAAATCAGTTTTTCATGCCCCTCTGAAAATTCTATCCAAACAGACTCTGTATGTGTTACTTCAGACTTAATACCCGTTTTTATGCAACAGTTCAAGCGATCTCGGACATACAATGCCACCCCACCCCCCTTCCCGATACTTCTATCTACTTGGAACAATTTAAAACCCTGAATATGACATTCCGCAGGCATGTCCCGACTTTTTGAATTAAACCACGTCTCAGTTAAGGCAAATACATCAATGTTACCTGCACTAGCAACTAATCTCAACTCGTCCATCTTATTCCTAGCACTACGGCAATTAGCATAATAAACATTGAAAGACTCTCCTTTCTCTTTACCCTTCCTGCTCATTTCTGTTTTTCTACTAAACCTATTACTGTCCTTATCACCCAAAGTCCCTGGCTTTTCAATATCTACCTCATTCTGCTTATTGCTAGAACTCGTAATATTACTCCACTGGGACTTCACTGTTTTCCTGCCAAAACCCATACCACTAACTATTCCTAGTTTAAAGTCCTAACTCCTCCCTCCACATAACACAAGGAATGGTATTAAATATATATGAATGTAGCACTAGGTATGATATTAGACATGTATGAATGTAGCACTGAGCCTTGCTGTGCAGCCTCACTGCCAGACACTAACCTTCATCCACCAAGGCCAACAAAAACAGCTATTTTTCACACCTTTCTGCCCATTTTTACACCCCTTAGCTGATATGTTCCAGACCTCACCCACCTTGAACATCCCCTCATCCACTTTCACCCATCCCATCACACACACACACACACACACCCTCAACCTTCTGCTCATATGTTGGAAGGTGGGATGGCTGTGGACCAACACCTCCACCCAACATCAGACCCCCACCTTCACCCATCTCCCACAGTTGCCCTTCACACATAATCCCCATCAACGCTTCCCCCCCATGCTTGCACCCACCTCTCTCCCAAATACTCACCCTCACCCACATATCCTTGCCCACCTGCTTCTACCTATCTACACACCAGTGCCCATCACATCATACCCTAAGTGACTATGTTTTGTGTAAGGAGTTGAGACCCACACCAGAGTCACCTCTCGCTGGTGCCATAAAGAAAGACTGATGAACCAACATGTTCTCATGTTGAGGCCAATATTTTACTGGTAAAAGGTAATGGGGCTCTGCTGGAAATGTTTGATGTGTGATCTTTAAGTTGTAATGATACAATGAAGCTTCTGGGATGCATGTAGTGAGTGTATCTTTAATTGTATTATGTGAAGTTGCTATGACCAGTATCCTGAGTCCCACTTAGACAACCAATTGTATTATGTGAAGTTGCTATGACCAGTATCCTGAGTCCCGCTTAGACAACCAATTGTATTATGTGAAGTTGCTATGACCAGTATCCTGAGTCCCACTTAGACAACCAATTCAATTTTCCCTGAATTATAATTATTATTCTTTCTTTCAACGCACTGGCCAAACCCTACAGAGGCAGGGTGGCCCAGGGTGGCCCAGGGTGGCCCAAAATGAAAAACAAGTTTCCCAGCATTTATTCACCTCTTATGACATGCATGGCTTACGCCTATTCAACTATTTCAACTACCCCATAAAGTTATCAGAATTCGGTAATTTGACCAATTCCAAAAAAAATTAAAAAGTACCAGTTTAAAAATAAAGAGTGTCCATAATAAACAATGTAGAGTTATGAGGATTATGAGGATAAAAAGATTAGGTGATGAAAGATTGAATATCAGATTGGAGGGAGAGAGTAAGGAGGAGGTGAATGTATTCAGATATTTGGGAGTGGACGTATCAGGGGATGGGTCTATGAAAGATGAGGTGAATCATAGAATTGATGAGGGGAAAAGAGTGAGTGGTGCACTTAGGAGTCTGTGGAGACAAAGAACTTTGTCCTTGGAGGCAAAGAGGGGAATGTATGAGAGTATAGTTTTACCAACGCTCTTATATGGGTGTGAGGCATGGGTGATGAATGTTGCAGCGAGGAGAAGGCTGGAGGCAGTGGAGATGTCATGTCTGAGGGCAATGTGTGGTGTGAATATAATGCAGAGAATTCGTAGTTTGGAAGTTAGGAGGAGGTGCGGGATTACCAAAACTAAATAACAAAAAGGCACAATACCGTGACTGGAACGATACACAAATAACCCGCACATAAAAGACAGAAGCTTACGACGACGTTTCGGTCCGACTTGGACCATTGACAAAGTCACACTAACAAGTCGGACCGAAACGTCGTCGTAAGCTTCTGTCTTTTATGTGCGGGTTATTTGTGTATTACCAAAACTGTTGTCCAGAGGGCTGAGGAAGGGTTGTTGAGGTGGTTCGGACATGTAGAGAGAATGGAGCGAAACAGAATGACTTCAAGAGTGTATCAGTCTGTAGTGGAAGGAAGGCGGGGTAGGGGTCGACCTAGGAAAGGTTGGAGAGAGGGGGTAAAGGAGGTTTTGTGTGCGAGGGGCTTGGACTTCCAGCAGGCATGCGTGAGCGTGTTTGATAGGAGTGAATGGAGACAAATGGTTTTTAATACTTGACATGCTGTTGGAGTGTGAGCAAGGTAACATTTATGAAGGGGTTCAGGGAAACCAGCAGGCCGGACTTGAGTCCTGGAGATGGGAAGTACAGTGCCTGCACTCTGAAGGAGGGGTGTTAATGTTGCAGTTTAAAAACTGTAGTGTAAAGCACCCTTCTGGCAAGACAGTGATGGAGTGAATGATGGTGAAAGTTTTTCTTTTTCGGGCCACCCTGCCTTGGTGGGAATCGGCCAGTGTGATAATAAAAAAAAAAAAACATTCCTGGCACTGCAACAATATTTCTGCTGTTCATTAGTCATGTCCCCAGGCCTCTCCTATATTACAATTGCCTTCTAATTTGAATTCTTACTAACATAAAAATTTACTCTATTTCTCAGATAATAAAATATAACCAGAAAAGATTGGTCATGGTTTACAGCATTCCAGTTATTGAATCACACTTATTAAAAGCTATAAAACAGACTGAGTTGTAGAGGGGCCTTACCCATCCTCTGGAATATTGGCAAAAATCAAATATTTCTACTACTATGAGGTCAATTTCAAGCTACTTCCCGTCTGAAACCAATCAAAATAATTTCCATTACAGTAACACTGTAAGAGAAATAGCCAATAAAACCATAAAAACCATCCGAAAAGCACTGCAAAGTCACTGTTTTAAATCATACACACACACAGTTTTCATTTTTCCATCATGCACCGCATGGGACAAGATTATTTTTCATATGACGCAAGCTCACCACACAGACCCATTCTCTCATATCACAGCTTATCAGAGTCAGCTGAGTTCATGACATAGAACTGCATCAGGGACGTTGGCCTTAATGACACAGTTCTATGTGATAGACAGTGAAGGAGTGAAGAGGATGGCTATTCTAAATAAGTAATGGTAATAACTTGTAACATTTAAAATTGTTGAGCCAATCATCTATTCTTGTATTAAGTGTACTCTACTTGTTTACACAGTAATATTATTTGAAGAAAACGAACATAAATGCACCACTCACTTCAATTACATGTGCTCACAAGATCACTGGATCAATATATGTGCTCACAAGGTCACTAGATCAATATATGTGCTCACAAGATCACTGGATCAATATATGTGCTCACAAGGTCACTGGATCAATATATGTGCTCACAAGATCACTGGATCAATATATGTGCTCACAAGGTCACTGGATCAATATATGTGCTCACAAGATCAGGTAGTAGGTTGGTAGACAGCAACCACCCAGAGAAGTACTACCGTCCTGCCAGATGACTGTGAAACAGAAACCTGTAACTGTTTTGCATGATGGTAGGATTGCTGGTTTCTTTTTCTGTCTCATAAACACGCTAGATAACAGGGATATCTTCCTACTCCTACTTACACTTTGGTCACACTTCACAGACACGCACATGCATATATATATACATACATCTAGGTTTTTCTCCTTTTTCTAAATAGCTCTTGTTCTTCTTTATTTCTTCTATTGTCCATGGGGAAGTGGAAAAGAATCTTTCCTCCATAAGCCATGCGTGTCGTATGAGGCGACTGAAATGCCGGGAGCAATGGGCTAGTAACCCCTTCTCCTGTAGACACTTACTAAAACAGAGAAGAAGAAAAACTTTATAAAACTGGGATGCTTAAATGTGCGTGGATGTAGTGCGGATGACAAGAAACAGATGATTGCTGATGTTATGAATGAAAAGAAGTTGGATGTCCTGGCCCTAAGCGAAACAAAGCTGAAGGGGGTAGGAGAGTTTCAGTGGGGGGAAATAAATGGGATTAAATCTGGAGTATCTGAGAGAGTTAGAGCAAAGGAAGGGGTAGCAGTAATGTTAAATGATCAGTTATGGAAGGAGAAAAGAGAATATGAATGTGTAAATTCAAGAATTATGTGGATTAAAGTAAAGGTTGGATGCGAGAAGTGGGTCATAATAAGCGTGTATGCACCTGGAGAAGAGAGGAATGCAGAGGAGAGAGAGAGATTTTGGGAGATGTTAAGTGAATGTATAGGAGCCTTTGAACCAAGTGAGAGAGTAATTGTGGTAGGGGACCTGAATGCTAAAGTAGGAGAAACTTTTAGAGAGGGTGTGGTAGGTAAGTTTGGGGTGCCAGGTGTAAATGATAATGGGAGCCCTTTGATTGAACTTTGTATAGAAAGGGGTTTAGTTATAGGTAATACATATTTTAAGAAAAAGAGGATAAATAAGTATACAAGATATGATGTAGGACGAAATGACAGTAGTTTGTTGGATTATGTATTGGTAGATAAAAGACTGTTGAGTAGACTTCAGGATGTACATGTTTATAGAGGGGCCACAGATATATCAGATCACTTTCTAGTTGTAGCTACACTGAGAGTGAAAGGTAGATGGGATACAAGGAGAATAGAAGCATCAGGGAAGAGAGAGGTGAAGGTTTATAAACTAAAAGAGGAGGCAGTTAGGGTAAGATATAAACAGCTATTGGAGGATAGATGGGCTAATGAGAGCATAGGCAATGGGGTCGAAGAGGTATGGGGTAGGTTTAAAAATGTAGTGTTAGAGTGTTCAGGAGAAGTTTGTGGTTACAGGAAAGTGGGTGCGGGAGGGAAGAGGAGCGATTGGTGGAATGATGATGTAAAGAGAGTAGTAAGGGAGAAAAAGTTAGCATATGAGAAGTTTTTACAAAGTAGAAGTGATGCAAGGAGGGAAGAGTATATGGAGAAAAAGAGAGAGGTTAAGAGAGTGGTGAAGCAATGTAAAAAGAGAGCAAATGAGAGAGTGGGTGAGATGTTATCAACAAATTTTGTTGAAAATAAGAAAAAGTTTTGGAGTGAGATTAACAAGTTAAGAAAGCCTAGAGAACAAATGGATTTGTCAGTTAAAAATAGGAGAGGAGAGTTATTAAATGGAGAGTTAGAGGTATTGGGAAGATGGAGGGAATATTTTGAGAAATTGTTAAATGTTGATGAAGATAGGGAAGCTGTGATTTCGTGTATAGGACAAGGAGGAATAACATCTTGTAGGAGTGAGGAAGAGCCAGTTGTGAGTGTGGGGGAAGTTCGTGAGGCAGTAGGTAAAATGAAAGGGGGTAAGGCAGCCGGGATTGATGGGATAAAGATAGAAATGTTAAAAGCAGGTGGGGATATAGTTTTGGAGTGGTTGGTGCAATTATTTAATAAATGTATGGAAGAGGGTAAGGTACCTAGAGATTGGCAGAGAGCATGCATAGTTCCTTTGTATAAAGGCAAAGGGGATAAAAGAGAGTGCAAAAATTATAGGGGGATAAGTCTGCTGAGTATACCTGGTAAAGTGTATGGTATAGTTATTATTGAAAGAATTAAGAGTAAGATCTAGAATAGGATAGCAGATGAACAAGGAGGCTTTAGGAAAGGTAGGGTGTGTGTGGACCAGGTGTTTACAGTGAAACATATAAGTGAACAGTATTTAGATAAGGCTAAAGAGGTCTTTGTGGCATTTATGGATTTGGAAAAGGCGTATGACAGGGTGGATAGGGGGGCAATGTGGCAGATGTTGCAAGTGTATGGTGTAGGAGGTAGGTTACTGAAAGCAGTGAAGAGTTTTTACGAGGATAGTGAGGCTCAAGTTAGAGTATGTAGGAAAGAGGGAAATTATTTCCCAGTAAAAGTAGGCCTTAGACAAGGATGTGTGATGTCACCGTGGTTGTTTAATATATTTATAGATGGGGTTGTAAGAGAAGTAAATGCGAGGGTCTTGACAAGAGGCGTGGAGTTAAAAGATAAAGAATCACACACAAAGTGGGAGTTGTCACAGTTGCTCTTTGCTGATGACACTGTGCTCTTGGGAGATTCTGAAGAGAAGTTGCAGAGATTGGTGGATGAATTTGGTAGGGTGTGCAAAAGAAGAAAATTAAAGGTGAATACAGGAAAGAGTAAGGTTATGAGGATAACAAAAACATTAGGTGATGAAAGATTGAATATCAGATTGGAGGGAGAGAGTATGGAGGAGGTGAATGTATTCAGATATTTGGGAGTGGACGTGTCAGCGGATGGGTCTATGAAAGATGAGGTGAATCATAGAATTGATGAGGGAAAAAGAGTGAGTGGTGCACTTAGGAGTCTGTGGAGACAAAGAACTTTGTCCTTGGAGGCAAAGAGGGGAATGTATGAGAGTATAGTTTTACCAACGCTCTTATATGGGTGTGAAGCATGGGTGATGAATGTTGCAGCGAGGAGAAGGCTGGAGGCAGTGGAGATGTCATGTCTGAGGGCAATGTGTGGTGTGAATATAATGCAGAGAATTCGTAGTTTGGAAGTTAGGAGGAGGTGCGGGATTACCAAAACTGTTGTCCAGAGGGCTGAGGAAGGGTTGTTGAGGTGGTTCGGACATGTAGAGAGAATGGAGCGAAATAGAATGACTTCAAGAGTGTATCAGTCTGTAGCGGAAGGAAGGCGGGGTAGGGGTCGGCCTAGGAAAGGTTGGAGAGAGGGGGTAAAGGAGGTTTTGTGTGCGAGGGGCTTGGACTTCCAGCAGGTATGCGTGAGCGTGTTTGATAGGAGTGAATGGAGACAAATGGTTTTTAATACTTGACGTGCTGTTGGAGTGTGAGCAAAGTAACATTTATGAAGGGGTTCAGGGAAACCGGCAGGCCGGACTTGAGTCCTGGAGATGGGAAGTACAGTGCCTGCACTCTGAAGGAGGGGTGTTAATGTTGCAGTTTAAAAACTGTAGTGTAAAGCACCCTTCTGGCAAGACAGTGATGGAGTGAATGATGGTGAAAGTTTTTCTTTTTCGGGCCACCCTGCCTTGGTGGGAATCGGCCAGTGTGATAATAAAAAAATAAAAAAAAGATCACTGGATCAATATATGTGCTCACAAGGTCACTGAATTAATACATTTGCTCACAAGGTCACTGGATCAATATATGTGCTCACAAGGTCACTGGATTAATACATGTGCTCACAAGGTCACTGGATCAAAACATTTTCACTAAAGGTGTCCTAAGTTATGTATCTGTCTCCATTTTCCTCAGGTTGTCAGCAGCCTCTGACTTTATACTAACTACAGTATATATTTTTTTGCTTGTACATGTACAAGCATATATATACATACCCTTCTGGGTTTTCTTCTATTTTCTTTCTAATTCTTGTTCTTGTTTATTTCCCCTTATCTCCATTGGGAAGTGGAACAGAATCCTTCCTCCATAAGCCATGTGTGTCATAAGAGACGACTAAAATGCCGGGAGCAAGGGGCTAGTAACCCCTTCTCCTGTATAAATTACTAAATGTAAAAGGAGAAACTTTTGTTTTTTCTTTTGGGCCACCCCGCCTCGGTGGGATATGGCCGGTGTGTTGAAAGATATATATATATTTTTTTTAACACATTGGCTGTCTCCCACCGAGGCAGGGTGACCTGAAAAAAGAAACACTTTCACCATCATTCGCAGTATCCCAGTCTTGCTGGAGGTGTGCAGATACTACAGTTCAGATGTCCTTCTAAACAGCAAATATCCCTTACCCCTCCTTTATAGTGCAGGCACTGTACTCCCACCTCCAAGACTCAAGTCTGGCTAACCGGTTTCCCTGAGTCCCTTCACAAAATGTTACCCTGCTCATGCCCTAACAGCTCGTCAGGTCCCAGATACCATTTGCCTCTACGCACTCCTGTCTAACACACTCACACTTGCCTGATGGATGTTCAGGACCCTTACACACAAAACCTCCTTGACCCCCTCCCTCCATATATTTACCTTTTAACCTTAAAAGTGACTGCCAAGTAGCTATGTTCATTTTTCATCTTGTGGCATCAGCATTACCATTGTGTAATTATTTATGCCTTATCATCATTAAATTGTTAATGTGCTACCCTAGCATATAACAGGAAAGATAACAGAAAAAAGCATTCCTAAACTAACAACCTGTTTGTAATGTTAGACATCACTAAAAGTCTTTTTTATGTATAGTGTAGTCAAGTCCCAGGCTTGATTGGCAGCACACTTGCCTCATACACTGAGTGTCCATGCTTCAATCCCTGGCATGGGTGGAAATGTTGAGCATGTTTCCTTACTCCTGCCTTCTCTGTTCATGTAGCAGTAAGTAGGTACCTGGGTGTTAGTTGACTGGTGTGGGATGCATTCTGGGGGACAATAATGAAGGACCACAATGGAAATAAGACAAGACAGTCCTCGATGATGCACTGACTTTCTTGGGTTATTTTGGGTGGCTAACCCTTTGGGTTAAAAATCTAAACAAATCTAAGTCAAATTCCTGCCCACCCAATGAACTCTTCAGAGTAATTATAACAATGCTGACTAATTACACCAAACATTCTACTTGATACAGTAATCACCTCATATCAAAACTGTCACAGTATTTTAACCAGAAAAGAAACAAAGATTGGTAATTACATAACTCTAGTACTAAACATGGTATAATAAACATCAAAATTCAAAGTAGAGAATAAAAATACAAGGAAAATAAGATGAAACAGCATTTTTTCCAACATACAAGTTTTTCTTTTCACATTTAGTAATTTATACAGAAAGGGTTGCTAGCTCCTTGCTTCCGGCATGTTAGTCACCTATTACAACACACACGACTTATGGAAGAAGAATTCCTCTGCGCTTCCCCTACCAGAAGCAAACATTTTATAATCAAAATATGAACTGTAAAAAAATTGAAGTGGCACTAACACAGCACTTGTCAACTTTAGAGGCACTTGCCGCCCACTTGACTAGTGCCAGGAGACGGACATAGAGCTGTCGTGTCCTCTGCGCGTACTGCACTATGTCCACCTTCTTCTCCATGTCACTCTTCCTCGGCAAGCTGAAAATATTCAACAATTTTATTACCAATATTCTACAACTTAATACAAGACAAACATAACATTGGAACCAAAACAGCCAATAACTGACGTGACACAAGCACCTACCAGTGTTGTTATAACTACATGACACAACCACCTACCAGTGTTGTTATAACTACATGACACAACCACCTACCAGTGTTGTTATAACTACATGACACAAGCACCTACCAGTGTTGTTATAACTACATGACACAACCACCTACCAGTGCTGTTATAACTACATGACACAACCACCTACCAGTGTTGTTATAACTAGATTACACAACCATCTACCAGTGTTGTTATAACATGACACAACCACCTACCAGTGTTGTTATAACTACATGACACAACCACCTACCAGTGTTGTTATAACTACATGACACAACCACCTACCAGTCTTGTTATAACTACATGACACAACCACCTACCAGTGTTGTTATAACTACATGACACAACCACCTACCAGTGTTGTTATAACTACATGACACAACCACCTACCAGTGTTGTTATAACTACATGACACAACCACCTACCAGTGTTGTTATAACTACATGACACAACCACCTACCAGTGTTGTTATAACTACATGACACAACCACCTACCAGTGTTGTTATAACTACATGACACAACCACCTACCAGTGTTGTTATAACTACATGACACAACCACCTACCAGTGTTGTTATAACTACATGACACAACCACTTACCAGTGTTGTTATAACTACATGACACAACCACCTACCAGTGTTGTTATAACTACATGACACAACCACCTACCAGTGCTGTTATAACTAGATGACACAACCTACCAGTGTTGTTATAACTAGATGACACAACAACCTACCAGTGTTGTTATAACTACATGACACAACCACCTACCAGTGTTGTTATAACTACATGACACAACCATCTACCAGTGTTGTTATAACTACATGACACAACAACCTACCAGTGTTGTTATAACTAACTAGATGATACAACCTACCAGTGTTGTTATAACTAACTAGATGACACAACCTACCAGTGTTGTTATAACTAGATGACACAACAACCTACCAGTGTTGTTATACCTAACTAGATGACACAACCTACCATTGTTATACCTAACTAGATGACACAACCTACCAGTGTTGTTATAACTAACTAGATGACACAACCTACCAGTGTTGTTATAACTAACTAGATGACACAACCTACCAGTGTTGTTATACCTAACTAGATGACAACCTACCAGTGTTGTTATACCTAACTAGATGACACAACCTACCTGTGTTGTTATACCTAACTAGATGGCACAACCTACCAGTGTTGTTATAACTAACTAGATGACACAACCTACCAGTGTTGTTATAACTAGATGACACAACCTACCAGTGTTATAACTAACTAGATGATACAACCTACCAGTGTTGTTATAACTAGATGATACAACCTACCAGTGTTGTTATAACTAACTAGATGACACAACCTACCAGTGTTGTTATACCTAACTAGATGGCACAACCCACCAGTGTTGTTATAACTAACTAGATGACACAACCTACCAGTGTTGTTATAACTAGATGACACAACCTACCAGTGTTGTTATACCTAACTAGATGACACAACCTACCAGTGTTGTTATACCTAACTAGATGACACAACCTACCAGTGTTGTTATAACTAACTAGATGACAAAACCTACCAGTGTTGTTATAACTAGATGACACAACCTACCAGTGTTGTTATATCTAACTAGATGACACAACCTACCAGTGTTGTTATAACTAGATGACAACCTACCAGTGTTGTTATAACTAACTAGATGACACAACCTACCAGTGTTGTTATACCTAACCAGATGACACAACCTACCACTGTTGTTATACCTAACTAGATGACACAACCTACCAGTGTTGTTATACCTAACTAGATGACACAACCTACCAGTGTTGTTATAACTAGATGACACAACCTACCAGTGTTGTTATACCTAACTAGATGACACAACCTACCACTGTTGTTATACCTAACTAGATGACACAACCTACCAGTGTTGTTATAACTAACTAGGTGACACAACCTACCAGTGTTGTTATAACTAACTAGATGACACAACCTACCAGTGTTGTTATAACTAACTAGATGACACAACCTACCAGTGTTGTTATACCTAACTAGATGATGCAACCTACCAGTGTTGTTATACCTAACTAGATGACAACCTGCCAGTGTTCTTATACCTAACTAGATGACACAACCTACCAGTGTTGTTATAACTAACTAGATGACACAACCTACCAGTGTTGTTATAACTAGATGACACAACCTACCAATGTTGTTATAACTAACTAGATGATACAACCTACCAGTGTTGTTATAACTAACTAGATGACACAACCTACCAGTGTTGTTATAACTAACTAGATGACACAACCTACCGGTGTTGTTATAACTAACTAGCTGACACAACCTACCAGTGTTGTTATAACTAACTAGATGACACAACCTACCAGTGTTGTTATAACTAACTAGATGATACAACCTACCAGTTGTTATAACTAACTAGATGACACAACCTACCAGTGTTGTTATAACTAACTAGATGACACAACCTAACAGTGTTGTTATAACTAGATGATACAACCTACCACTGTTGTTATAACTAACTAGATGACACAACCTACCACTGTTGTTATAACTAACTAGATGACACAACCTACCAGTGTTGTTATAACTAACTAGATGACACAACCTACCAGTGTTGTTATACCTAACTAGATGACACAACCTACCAGTGTTGTTATAACTAACTAGATGACACAACCTACCAGTGTTGTTATAACTAACTAGATGACACAACCTACCAGTGTTGTTATACCTAACTAGATGACACAACCTACCAGTGTTGTTATACCTAACTAGATGACACAACCTACCAGTGTTGTTATACCTAACTAGATGACACAACCTACCAGTGTTGTTATACCTAACTAGATGACACAACCTACCAGTGTTGTTATAACTAACTAGATGACACAACCTACCAGTGTTGTTATACCTAACTAGATGACACAACCTACCAGTGTTGTTATAACTAACTAGATGACACAACCTACCAGTGTTGTTATACCTAACTAGATGACACAACCTACCAGTGTTGTTATACCTAACTAGATGACACAACCTACCAGTGTTATAACTAACTAGATGATACAACCTACCAGTGTTGTTATAACTAACTAGATGACACAACCTACCACTGTTGTTATAACTAACTAGATGACACAACCTACCAGTGTTGTTATAACTAACTAGATGACACAACCTACCAGTGTTGTTATAACGAGATGACACAACCTACCAGTGTTGTTATAACTAACTAGATGACACAACCTACCAGTGTTGTTATAACTAACTAGATGACACAACCTACCAGTGTTGTTATAACTAGATGACACAACCTACCAGTGTTGTTATAACTAACTAGATGACACAACCTACCAGTGTTGTTATAACTAACTAGATGACACAACCTACCAGTGTTGTTATAACTAACTAGATGACACAACCTACCAGTGTTGTTATAACTAACTAGATGACACAACCTACCACTGTTGTTATAACTAACTAGATGACACAACCTACCAGTGTTGTTATAACTAACTAGATGACACAACCTACCAGTGTTGTTGTAACTAGATGACACAACCTACCACTGTTGTTATAACTAACTAGATGACACAACCTACCAGTGTTGTTATACCTAACTAGATGACACAACCTACCACTGTTGTTATGACACAACCTACCAGTGTTGTTATACCTAACTAGATGACACAACCTACCAGTGTTGTTATAACTAACTAGATGACACAACCTACCAGTGTTGTTATAACTAACTAGATGACACAACCTACCACTGTTGTTATAACTAACTAGATGACACAACCTACCAGTGTTGTTATAACTAACTAGATGACACAACCTACCAGTGTTGTTATAACTAACTAGATGACACAACCTACCAGTGTTGTTGTAACTAGATGACACAACCTACCATTGTTGTTATACCTAACTAGATGACACAACCTACCACTGTTGTTATAACTAACTAGATGACACAACCTACCACTGTTGTTATAACTAACTAGATGACAACCTACCAGTGTTGTTATAACTAGATGACACAACCTACCAGTGTTGTTATACCTAACTAGATGACACAACCTACCACTGTTGTTATAAGTAACTAGATGACACAACCTACCAGTGTTGTTATAACTAACTAGATGACACAACCTACCACAGTTGTTATAACTAATTAGATGACACAACCTACCAGTGTTGTTGTAACTAGATGACACAACCTACCACTGTTGTTTTACCTAACTAGATAACACAACCTACCAGTGTTGTTATACCCAACTAGATGACACAACCTACCAGTGTTGTTATAACTAACTAGATGACACAACCTACCAGTGTTGTCATAACTAACTAGATGACACAACCTACCAGTGTTGTTATAACTAACTAGATGACACAACCTACCAGTGTTGTTATAACTAACTAGATGACACAACCTACCAGTGTTGTTATAACTAGATGACACAACCTACCAGTGTTGTTATAACTAACTAGATGACACAACCTAGCAGTGTTGTTATAACTAACTAGATGACACAACCTAGCAGTGTTGTTATAACTAACTAGATGACACAACCTACCAGTGTTGTTATAACTAACTAGATGACACAACCTACCAATGGACTCAAAGTTATAATAAACAAATGCCAATGAACATTTAATTTGTAAATTGTAATTTAATTTGTAATTTGTTTACTGTAATTTTTACCACTGAATATATCATTGCTTAGTTAATCTTAAGTTAAATTTAATCCTGTCCATAATGCGCTGTATACAAGAGACTTTTGGCATGTACACCCAATCACTATATTTCTTTGTACAACTATGTGTCATGTCCAAATAAAAAATAAATAAATAAATTACTTAGGTACGACATACAGAAAAACGATATTCATTAATGAAAATTATTATTATCAAGAAAAATGTTTAATTCATAGGAGTCATTTAGGATTGTACAGCAGAGATGGGAAAAAGTATGTGTGAGATGAAAAGTATGTGGTGAAAGATGGTGAGGAAAGTATGTGGTGAAAGATGGTAAGGAAAGTATGTGGTGAAAGATGGCGAGGAAAGTATGTGGTGAAAGATGGTGAGGAAAGTATGTGGTGAAAGATGGTGAGGAAAGTATGTGGTGAAAGATGGTAAGGAAAGTATGTGGTGAAAGATGGTGAGGAAAGTATGTGGTGAAAGATGGTGAGGAAAGTACATTGGACCTCCCAGATATTGTAGTCATCGGATTTCGTAATATTCAGAAATCGTAACGTTTTTTCGTTAAAATACTGGCTCAGTGATCGTCACTGAGCTTGGTAATAGTCATTCGTCCTGAACGCATCCGCGTGGCAACAGCGGCCTGACACACCATTTACAGCCAGTGTGCCATTGTTTATGATCCAGAGAGCACGATCCCACACGTACATACGATACATTTCATATTTTCCATTCTTTTTAGTGCTTGCAACTGCTAAATAAGCCACCATGGGCCCAAAGAAAGCTTCTAGTACCAGCCCTTTGGTAAAGAAGGTGAGAAACACTATAAAATTCAAGAAAGACATCATTCCAAAATACGAAAGTGGAGTACGTGTGGCAGAGCTTGCCAGGTTTTATAACAAACCCCATACAACCATCACTTCCATCGTGGCCAAGAAAAAGAAAATCAAGGAAGCTGTTGTTGCGAAAGGTGCAAATATGCTCACAAAACAGAGATCACAAATACTTGAAGATGTGGAGACTTTGTTGTTGGTGTGGAACAAGAAGAAACAATTATCAGGAGATAGTGTTATGCAGTCAATAATTTGTGAAAAGGCAAGGCAGTTGCATGCAGATCTCGTAAAGAAAACGTCTGGAACTAGTGCTGATGTTAGTGAATTTAAGGCCAGCAAAGGCTGGGTTGAGAGATTTAAAAAGCATAGTGGCATACACAGTGTGGTAAGGCATGGTGAGGCTGGAAGTTCTGACAAATATGTGGCTGAAAAATATGTTCAGGAATCCAAGGGGTACATAGAGGATGAACAATTCAAACTCCAACAAGTGTTCAATGTGACAAAACAGGTCTCTTTTGAAAGAAAATGCCAAAGAGGACCTACATCACGCAGGAGGAAAAGGCACTCCCAGGACACAAGCCTATGAAAGACAGGCTAACTCCCATGTTCTGTAATAATGCTAGTGGGGATTTCAAAGTGAAGCCTTTACTGGCATATCACTCTGAAAATCCCAGTGTTCAAGAAAAACAATGTCACCAAGAGTAACGTGTGCGATGAGGAAGGCAAACAGTAAGGCACAGGTCAAGAGGGATATTTTCCTTGATTAGTTCAATGAATTGTTTGGCCCCAGTATGAAGAAAATCATCCTGGAAAATAAATTGGAACTCAAGTGCCTCCTGGTAATGGACAATGCTCCTGCTCATCCTCCAGACTTGGAAGAGCAAATGGTGAAGAGTTTCATTTCATCACAGTGAAGTTCTTGCCACCTAATATCACTCCTCTCAACCAGCCCATGGACCAGCAGGTCATTTCAAACTTCAAAAAACTGTACACCAAAGCAATGTTTCAAAGGTGCTTTGATGTGACTTCAGACACTCAATTGACCCTCAAGTGCATAAATCTTATAGGTAAAGCTTGGGAGGGAGTGACTTCCAGGACTTTGAACTCTGCTTGGAGAAAATTGTTGCCAGAATGTGTTCAAGAGAGGGATTTTGAAGGGTTTGTGGCCGACCCTGAAGAGCCTATGGCAGTTGTGGAAAGTATTGTGGCATTGGAGAATTCCATGGGGTTGGATGCGAGTGGCCAGGATGTGGAAGAGTTGGTGGAGGACCACAATGAAGAGCTAACCACTGAAGAGCTGCAAGAGCTTCATCTGCAACAGCAACAGACCACAGCTCGGGAAATTGCTTCAGAGGAAGAGAAAGAGAGATGGAAGGTGCCTTCTTCAAAGATTAAGGACAAAGCTGTTATAGGCCGTATTGGCAACATGTACAATGACAATGTTGTGTCCCATTTTAGGGAAATTTTAAAGAAAAGCCAGATACAGAGCTCTCTGGAACAATTTTTTGAGTGACAGGGGTCCAATGGCTCTCAAGCTGGTCCTAGTGACATTAAAAAACAAAGAAGGGAAGTAACCCCAGAAAAGGACTTGGTACCTGAAGTCTTTATGGAAGGGGGTTCCCCTTCCAAACAATAGTAATTCCTCCATCCTCTCCCCTCCTCCCGTCTTCCATACATCAACACGTCTTCAATAAAGGTAAGCGTCATTTTATTACTGTTTTATTCTGCATGTCTCATTGTTTTCTGTGTAGGGAAATGTATATTTCATGTAAAAAAATTATTTTTTTTAATACTTTTGGGTGTCTGGAACAGATTAATTGGGTTTACATTATTTCTTATAGGGAAAATGAATTCGGATATCGTCAGATTCAGGTTTAGTCACTCTCTCTGGAATGGATTAATTACGATAACCAGGGGTCAAAGATGGTGAGGAAAGTATGTGGTTAGAGATGGTGAGGAAAGTATGCAGTGAAAGATGGTGAAGTATGTGGTGAAAGATGGTGAGGAAAGTATGTGGTGAAAGACAGTGGTGGAGAGGTGGCAAAGTATGGTGCCAGTGATGAAGGACATCAGCAGAGTATGGTGGTAGTGATGAAGGACATCAGCAGAGTATGGTGGTAGTGATGAAGGACATCAGCAGAGTATGGTGGTGGGGTTTGAAGGACATCAGGTAAGGGAAGAATGCTAGCATAAAGTATGGTAGACTTAAGAAAAACAAAGAAAGGGGCCCTGCTTAGTGCTCCTCAGAAATATGATACAAAGTTCTATCAGACTGCAATACAGCCTCTCCTCCCTTAGTGACGTACTCGTTTACCAACGACTTGGACTTACTACGGGCTCTCTGACCAGTATGCATAATTAAATAATGTATATTAGAGCTGATTTTTTCTATTCTGTTTATTACAATAAACAAGAGGAAGAAGTAGAAGTAGGTACAGCAGGGCCCACAAGGCTAAGAGAGAGTCTAGGATGCAGAAAGTTGAAAGGTGGTGTCAGAAGCTGAGACTGGGCCCCTGCAACCACATATACATGAGTACATAAAGTGAGCACAGGTCAGCAGACCTCCTGCTGTGCCTTCTTATGTCAAAATAACCAGCTCAGAGTAGTATTTAACCCTTTGACTGTTTTGATCATATACAGTGGACCCCCGGTTAACGATATTTTTTCTCTCCAGAAGTATGTTCAGGTGCCAGTACTGACCGAATTTGTTCCCATAAGAAATATTGTGAAGTAGATTAGTCCATTTCAGACCCCCAAACATACACGTACAAACGCACTTACATAAATACACTTACATAATTGGTCGCATTCGGAGGTGATCGTTATGCGGGGGTCCACTGTATATATGTCTTATGAGCCAGTGTTTTTTGCGTACAGTAGGGCCCACTATATGGCAGGTTATGTTCCAGGCTACTGCTGTAAAGCGGAAATTGCCGTAAAGTGGAACACCCTTTTTTTCCACTTATAAATGCTAGATAACAAGTTTACATTAACATATATTAAGTTAGCAATAGAACTAGATATTAAAAACAATAAAAAGGTAAAATACACATATAGTACACTCATTACTGACCTTAAAATATTTATAGTCTTAATCTAGGGTGAAATGAGTAGTATTTATTGTAAGAAATCAAGTGTGGTATGTATGGTAGCCAGCCAGGCTACCATACCAGGCCAACCCACCCACACATATTCTATGACATTTAGCTCTTTCAGGGTCGCCAGGCCCTCTCTGAGACTTGTTCTCAGGGTCGCCAAATTTAAAAAAAAAAAAAAATTTCTTATGAAAAGATAGAGAATCTTTTCCCGATCATAATGACACCAAAAGTATGAAATTTGATGGAAAACTTACGGAATTATGCTCTTGCGAAGTTAGCGGTCTCGATGATGTTTACACATCGGCGATTTTGCCCACTTTGAGCCCTATTTTTGGCTAATTCCAGTGTACTAGTCGACAAATATCATAACTATTTTGCTAGAATTCCATTTTTTTTTATCGAATGAGTCCAAGAAACCACCCATTTACTGATTTCAACTATCCAGTACAGTGGTCAGAATTTAGCAATTTTGCCAATGTCTCACAAATTTCAAAAGATGCCAATTTCCAAATAGGGTCCAGAATAAACAAGAAAGACATTCCTGGCACTAAAATAACATTTCCTCTGTTCATTAGTCACGTCCCCATGCCCCTCTTACATTCTTTTGCTTTCCATTTTGAATTTTTATTCTCACAAAAAATAGAAGAATTACTGTTATGCAGACTACTGTACTAGTGTAGAAATGGTATAAATAATATCGGCGCACTTGTGAAAGAATATTAGACTCACCAGTTGACGTGTATTGGACGCTTAGCATGATTTGTTTACTTTTGAACTTTGGTAAAAATCAAACATTTCTGCTACTTTGAGCTCAATTTCAAGGTACTTTTGATTGTAAAACCAGTCAAAATCATCTCAATTTCTGTAACATGCCTTCCATTCTATAAAATGAGACCAGGAAAACTAGAATACAACAATAAATACCATAAGAAAATACAGTGCAAAGTCGCTGTTTTAATCCAAAAACACGGACAAATTTTTTTTTTCCTCATTACCTGGAGTTTACCTGGAGAGAGTTCCGGGGGTCAACGCCCCCGCGGCCCGGTCTGTGACCAGGCCTCCTGGTGGATCAGAGCCTGATCAACCAGGCTGTTGCTGCTGGCTGCACGCAAACCAACGTACGAGCCACAGCCCGGCTGATCCGGAACTGACTTTAGGTGCTTGTCCAGTGCCAGCTTGAAGACTGCCAGGGGTCTGTTGGTAATCCCCCTTATGTGTGCTGGGAGGCAGTTGAACAGTCTCGGGCCCCTGACACTTATTGTATGGTCTCTTAAAGTGCTAGTGACACCCCTGCTTTTCATTGGGGGGATGGTGCATCGTCTGCCAAGTCTTTTGCTTTCGTAGCGAGTGATTTTCGTGTGCAAGTTCGGTACTAATCCCTCTAGGATTTTCCAGGTGTATATAATCATGTATCTCTCCCTCCTGCGTTCCAGGGGATACAGGTTTAGGAACCTCAAGCGCTCCCAATAATTGAGGTGTTTTATCTCCGTTATGCGCGCCGTGAAAGTTCTCTGTACATTTTCTAGGTCGGCAATTTCACCTGCCTTGAAAGGTGCTGTTAGTGTGCAGCAATATTCCAGCCTAGATAGAACAAGTGACCTGAAGAGTGTCATCATGGGCTTGGCCTCCCTAGTTTTGAAGGTTCTCATTATCCATCCTGTCATTTTTCTAGCAGATGCGATTGATACAATGTTATGGTCCTTGAAGGTGAGATCCTCCGACATGATCACTCCCAGGTCTTTGACATTGGTGTTTTGCTCTATTTTGTGGCCAGAATTTGTTTTGTACTCTGATGAAGATTTAATTTCCTCATGTTTACCATATCTGAGTAATTGAAATTTCTCATCGTTGAACTTCATATTGTTTTCTGCAGCCCACTGAAAGATTTGGTTGATGTCCGCCTGGAGCTTTGCAGTGTCTGCAATGGAAGACACTGTCATGCAGATTCGGGTGTCATCTGCAAAGGAAGACACGGTGCTGTGGCTGACATCCTTGTCTATGTCGGATATGAGGATGAGGAACAAGATGGGAGCGAGTACTGTGCCTTGTGGAACAGAGCTTTTCACCGTAGCTGCCTCGGACTTTACTCTGTTGACGACTACTCTCTGTGTTCTGTTAGTGAGGAAATTATAGATCCATCGACCGACTTTTCCTGTTATTCCTTTAGCACGCATTTTGTGCGCTATTACGCCATGGTCACACTTGTCGAAGGCTTTTGCAAAGTCTGTATATATTACATCTGCATTCTTTTTGTCTTCTAGTGCATTTAGGACCTTGTCGTAGTGATCCAATAGTTGAGACAGACAGGAGCGACCTGTTCTAAACCCATGTTGCCCTGGGTTGTGTAACTGATGGGTTTCTAGATGGGTGGTGATCTTGCTTCTTAGGACCCTTTCAAAGATTTTTATGATATGGGATGATAGTGCTATTGGTCTGTAGTTCTTTGCTGTTGCTTTACTGCCCCCTTTGTGGAGTGGGGCTATGTCTGTTGTTTTTAGTAACTGTGGGACGACCCCCGTGTCCATGCTCCCTCTCCATAGGATGGAAAAGGCTCGTGATAGGGGCTTCTTGCAGTTCTTGATGAACACAGAGTTCCATGAGTCTGGCCCTGGGGCAGAGTGCATGGGCATGTCATTTATCGCCTGTTCGAAGTCATTTGGCGTCAGGATAACATCGGATAGGCTTGTGTTAATCAAATTTTGTGGCTCTCTCATAAAAAATTCATTTTGATCTTCGACTCTCAGTCTGGTTAGCGGCTTGCTAAAAACTGAGTCATATTGGGACTTGAGTAGCTCACTCATTTCCTTGCTGTCATCTGTGTAGGACCCATCTTGTTTAAGTAGGGGCCCAATACTGGACGTTGTTCTCGATTTTGATTTGGCATAGGAGAAGAAATACTTTGGGTTTCTTTCGATTTCATTTATGGCTTTTAGTTCTTCCCGCGATTCCTGACTCCTAAAGGATTCTTTTAGCTTAAGTTCGATGCTTGCTATTTCTCTGACCAGTGTCTCCCTACGCATTTCAGATATATTGACCTCTTTTAGCTGCTCTGTTATTCTTTTCCGTCGCCTGTAAAGGGAGCGCCTGTCTCTTTCTGTTTTACATCTACTCCTCCTTTTTCTTAGAGGAATAAGCCTTGTGCATACATCGAGTGCCACCGAGTTAATCTGTTCTAGGCATAAG
The DNA here is from genome assembly GCF_038502225.1 of Cherax quadricarinatus. Lineage (NCBI taxonomy): Eukaryota > Metazoa > Arthropoda > Malacostraca > Decapoda > Parastacidae > Cherax > Cherax quadricarinatus. The sequence continues at coordinate 28,220,800 of NC_091341.1, forward strand.
TTGGGGTCTGTGTTGCTTAGTATATCTTCCCAGCTTATATCGGTTAGGACTTGGTTTACTTGGTCCCACTTTATGTTTTTGTTATTGAAGTTGAATTTGGTGAATGCTCCCTCGTGACTAATCTCATTATGTCGGTCTGGGGCTCCGCGCATACATGACTGAACCTCAATTATGTTGTGATCTGAGTATATTGTTTTTGATATGGTGACATTTCTTATCAGATCATCATTGTTAGTGAAGATGAGGTCTAGTGTATTCTCCAGTCTAGTAGGCTCTATTATTTGCTGGTTTAAATTGAATTTTGTGCAGAGATTTAAAAGCTCGCGTGAGTGTGAGTTTTCATCAGAGCTGCCTCCTGGTGTTATTACTGCAACAATATTATTTGCTATATTCCTCCATTTTAGGTGCCTTAAGTTGAAATCCCCCAGGAGCAAGATGTTGGGTGCAGGAGCTGGAAGGTTTTCCAGACAGTGGTCAATTTTTAACAGCTGTTCCTGGAATTGCTGGGATGTTGCATCCGGAGGCTTGTAGACTACCACAATGACTAGGTTTTGGTTCTCGACCTTTACTGCTAAAACTTCCACTACATCATTTGAGGCATTTAGCAGTTCTGTGCAAACAAGTGACTCTGCAATGTACAGGCCAACCCCCCCCCCCCTTTTGCCTGTTCACTCTGTCACATCTGTATAGGTTGTAACCTGGGATCCATATTTCGTTGTCCAAGTGATCCTTTATGTGGGTCTCAGTGAAAGCCGCGAACATTGCCTTTGCCTCTGCAAGCAGTCCACGGATGAAAGGTATTTTGTTGTTTGTTGCTGGCTTTAGACCCTGTATATTTGCAAAGAAGAATGTTATCGGACTGGTGGTATTGTTGGTACTGGGGGGGGATTTTTTTTCCGGCATTAGTATCTGTATCTGTTGGTTTGGAGTGGAGGCCATCGACTGTGGTTCCACTCCAGGAATGACTGGATTTGGTGTACGATTTCTGCCATTTCCTGCCAGTTTTTTTTCCTTCCTGGCACTAAAAAACCTCTCCCTCTTGAGTGGCTGTGGCTACCCAGGTTTTCCCATGGCCTGGATGTTTTGTATCTTTTTGTCCCCTTTAGATGGTATGCCTGGCAATTTAAGTTATAGCACAGTCTTTCCTGTACTGAAGAGGTACACAGTTCAGGGTGAAAAAGCTTACAGGAAGGGAGTTTGCATTTTCCTGTTGTCATATGGGCATGGCATTTTCTAGGGTGGTCATAGTTGCACGTCCCATCTGTTTTTCCAGATTTCCCATGCCAGCAGATACCGAGTGCATAGTATGTGCACAGGCTTGGTTTCCGTTTGCCTTGGGTTTCTGTGACTGTATTCCCTGTTGGTGCATGTTTCCCTGTCTTACTTCTATCCTCCCTAGCACCAACAATGGAGCTCCCACCAGTTGTTTTTGGTAATATATCCTCACTATTGCTAGTGGAGTCCTCTTGTTTGCTATTTCCTGCGGTATTTCTAGTTTGCAATATTGGTTTTATCTTATCTTTGACTACACTTGTTTCCCTACTATGGCTCCTGTCCCCTATGAGGTCATTTATATGTATTCCTTCCTGCGTATAATTCCCGACTACCTGGACAAAATCTCCAGCTTCACCATTACTGTCTCCCAGGACAGCATCTCCAGCTTCCCCATTACTGTCTCCCAGGACAGCATCTCCAGCTTCACCATTACTGTCTCCCAGGACAGCACCTCCAGCTTCACCATTACTGTCTCCCAGGACAGCACCTCCAGCTTCACCATTACTGTCTCCCAGGACAGCACTATCAGCCCCCCATTTACTGACTACCAGGACATCATCTCCAGCCTTACAGTTTCTGACTACATGGCCAGTATCAAGGGCAGTACCATTCAGCCCAGACTTTTTATGTTCCCATCTGTTGTAGAAAGCTTCCAGGTTTTCTATGAAAGCAGCTTTGATGTTGACCTCTTTTAATACCCTTGTGATTTTAGTCCACAGATTTATCTCATTTGGGCATACCCAAAAACACTTCCCTGTTTTAATACTGCTTGTAGCTAGTTCTTGGATATCTGCACAAGGGGCGTGACACCAATTTCCACAAAAATGACAATTTATGCATGTGGAAGCCCGTTTGTTTGACTGACCACAGACTACACACAGCTTCATAATGATTTGAATGGTTGATTTACTGCAATTCTACTAGCAACCTCTTGAATATTCTATTAATAACCTGCTAGGTAGTGCACAACGAAACCGTTTGAAACCAGTCCAGGGTTCGGACCAGTCAAGGGTTCGGACCAGTCAAGGGTTCGGACCAGTCAAGGGTTCGGACCAGTCTTCGGACCAGTCAAGGGTTCGGACCAGTCTGATCAGATCTGATCAGTGGTCACTTATTTAAACCATACTGGTCGGTGATTTGAGCTAACACATGAAGGATCTACTGGAAATTATCTACCCGAGTAATATGTGATTTGATTGATACAAAAGTATAACTTGCGTGTTGAAGAGCCGGTGACTGCTGGCAACTCCTACAGTGACGAACGGTCGACCTCAACCCTTGTTTATCAATCGCTGTATCTAGCTTTTCTATTTTTTTTTTTTCCGTCTCCACCACAATAAATGCTATATTATCACTATAGTTGACTGGTGCAAATTTTGGAGGAAGGACGCTTTTTCTGGAGTAATAATTGCTTCTCGTTGTGTATATTGCGACCGCTGGTAACTACAGGTTATATGAAATTCACAGTATATGTCTGGTATTTCAAGAAAAAAGAAACTAATGAAAGTCACTCCACTCCACTAAGTACCATTATAATACTGGTTAGTTGCTACTACAACACTGTATTCTGCTATTCACTGGTATCACTAGATTATATGCGAGTACACTAGCAGGCCAGGAAGATTATTAAAAACAGCTGACCTGTGGTAAGTTTCTGGCGACTTCTGGCACCTGCCTCTATAGGCTTATCACTTCATTTACAAATTCACCTGTTTTCAAATGACACTTTAGCCTTTATCATCAATATACTAGGGAGCCACTGTAGTATACACTATACACTATGTATACTCAATGTTTTCAGGGAGACTTTCTTTCCTCTGACACAAAGTTCAATTATTATTATTTTTTCACACGGGACACAGGCCTATGATTCCCCTCTGGCAGTAAACTCTGCTAGGTAGTGCACACTAATTCTCCTTTTTTGACTCAGTATATAATGTTTTCCGCCCAAGATTGGTTCCAGGCGCTAGAGGGATGTATCGTATAGGATTGATGACACAAATTAAAGTTCTAGCACGTAAGAGCCACCGTGAAAACACCAGAAAACCCGGAGCACAACGAGGCACGCTGACACTGTCACGCTACCCACATGTGAAAAAAAAAAAAAAAAAAAGGATTTTTTTTATACTGTGCACACTAACCACATAGACCCATTCTTTCGTATGTAGGCCTACCAGCTCTCTCACTAGATTTGAGGGCGCTAGAATTTAGGCGTACTAGTACGTCAAAAACCCTTGTGCGTAAGCCTTACTAGTATGGCTGAAACCCTGGAAGGGTTAAGCATCCCAGAACAATAAAATGCATATACAGTTCACTCATTACTTACCTTAAAATATTTGTAGACTTAATGTAGGGTCAGAGGTGAATAAACAAAATAAAACGAATAAATGAGAGAGAGAGAGAGAGAGAGAGAGAGAGAGAGAGAGAGAGAGAATGAGTACATGAAAGAGGACACTCACGGAGTTATGTAAACAAACAGGCATATGCGAGTTTTGTAAATAAACCAGGTGAACACGTCTGGTTTGTATACAAGTTACATTGAATACAAGCTGTCTCTACGTTGATACGGAAGAATAAATAAAGAGGAACACTCCCATTCTCATGTAACACCATTTTTAGAAGAAATGACGCTCTGAGTGAAGGCATACAAATGGAATAATTTTCTAGAGTCATGCCCAGTAACACATTTTCTCTTATGTTGGACTAGAGAAAATGTTATTCTTGCCATCACTCGTACAAGCTGTCTGGCTACCGCATTTCATATTTTTTTTTTTTTCAACAAGTCGGCTGTCTCCCACCGAGGCAGGGTGACCCAAAAAAGAAAGAAAATCCCCAAAAAGAAAATACTTTCATCATCATTCAACACTTTCACCACACTCACACATTATCACTGTTTTTGCAGAGGTGCTCAGAATACAACAGTTTAGAAGCATATACGTATAAAGATACACAACATATCCCTCCAAACTGCCAATATCCCAAAACCCCTCCTTTAAAGTGCAGGCATTGTACTTCCCATTTCCAGGACTCAAGTCTGACTATATGAAAATAACCGGTTTCCCTGAATCCCTTCACTAAATATTACCCTGCTCACACTCCAACAGATCGTCAGGTCCCAAGTATCATTCGTCTCCATTCACTCCTATCTAACACGCTCATGCACGCTTCCTGGAAGTCCAAGCTCCTCGCCCACAAAACCTCCTTTACGCCCTCTTTCCAACCCTTTCGAGGACAACCCCTACCCCTCCTTCCTTCCCCTATGGATTTATATGCTTTCCATGTCATTCTACTTTGATCCATTCTCTCTAAATGACCAAACCACCTCAACAACCCCTCTTCTGCCCTCTGACTAATGCTTTTATTAACTCCACACCTTCTCCTAATTTCCACACTCCGAATTTTCTGCATAATATTTACACCACACATTGCCCTTAGACAGGACATCTCCACTGCCTCCAACCGTCTCCTCGCTGCTGCATTTACCACCCAAGCTTCACATCCATATAAGAGTGTTGGTACTACTATACTTTCATACATTCCCTTCTTTGCCTCCATAGATAACGTTTTTTGACTCCACATATACCTCAACGCACCACTCACCTTTTTTCCCTCATGAATTCTATGATTAACCTCATCTTTCATAAATCCATCCGCCGACACGTCAACTCCCAAGTATCTGAAAACATTCACATCTTTCATACTCCTCCTCCCCAATTTGATATCCAATTTTTCTTTATCTAAATCATTTGATACCCTCATCACCTTACTCTTTTCTATGTTCACTTTCAACTTTCTACCTTTACATACATTCTCAAACTCATCCACTAACCTTTGCAATTTTTCTTTAGAATCTCCCATAAGCACAGTATCATCAGCAAAAAGTAACTGTGTCAATTCCCATTTTGAATTTGATTCCCCATAATTTAACCCCACCCCTCTCCCGAACACCCTAGCATTTACTTCTTTTCAACCCCATCTATAAATATATTAAACAACCATGGTGACATTACACATCCCTGTCTAAGACCTACTTTTACCGGGAAGTATTCTCCCTCTCTTCTACACACCCTAACCTGAGCCTCACTATCCTCATAAAAACTCTTAACAGCATTTAGTAACTTACCACCTATTCCATATACTTGCAACATCTGCCACATTGCTCCTCTATCCACTCTATCATATGCCTTTTCTAAATCCATAAATGCAATAAAAACTTCCCTACCTTTATCTAAATACTGTTCACATATATGTTTATTTATTCTACTGTGGGGTGTATTTATCATCTTTATATGTTATGTATCATGTTTATTATATAATTTTGAAAAAATATTATAGATGGATTAATGAAAATGCGTATATTAATGCAATATACGACATTTAATGAGGCTCGGTGATTATTATTGAGTATTATTATTATTATCATTACTAATATGGCATCTCGAGACACGAGACACTTACTGACTTCAATGTGTACATGCACACCAGCACAGTGTATAAGTTTATTTAGGTACAGGTATACATAAGTATAATTATCAGAGTATATATAAAACATGAAACAACTTTTAAAAACACTTGAAATTTTGGCGTTTCCAAACATAATGGAGAGACTTAGTGCTTACAGAGCTCACGGAGAATGTAAACAAACCGGGTGGGGCTCGGTGACCGTATCAGAAAATCAGGTGGGGGAGCCATATAGAGTTTTGGTCATAATTTGAAATGACCGTAACAGCGGAACGTGTGAAGCGGGGCCCTACTGTATTTATACTCCAAAATTCTAGCGCCGTCAAATCAAGCGGGAGAAAGCTGGAAGCCCCACATATGAGAAAATGGGTCTGTGTGGTCAGTGTGCACAGTATAAAAAAATCTTGCAGCACTCAGTGCACAATGAGAAAAAAAAAACTCGGTCCTTATTTTTGGATTAAAATGCCAAATTTGAGGCGCATTTTCATATAGTATTTTTGGTTGTATTCTCGTTTTCTTGGTCTCACTTGACAGAATGGAAAACTTTTTATAGAAACAGAGATGATTGTGATTGGTTTCATGATGAAAAGTATCTTGAAATTGAGCTCAAAATGGCGGAAATGTTCGATTTTTCCTGATGTTCAAGAGTAAACAAATGATGTCATTGTCCAATAAGTGTCCAATTAGCCATTCTAATACACAGTCATGAATGAGTTGACATTATTTATTCAATTATTACAATAATGCAGTAGTCTGCATAACAGTAAATCCTCTATTTTTTGTGTGAATAAAAATTCAAAATAGAAAGCAAGAGTAATATAAGAGGGGCCCTGAGATGTGATTAAAGAACAGAGAAAATGCTATTTTAGTGCCAGGAATATCTGCATTATTCATTCTGGACCCTGTTTTGAAACTGGCATCTTTTGTAATTTGCGTGAAATTGGCCAAATTGCCAATTTCTGACCACTTTAATGGGTAGTTGAAATCAGTAAATGGGCAGTTTCGTGTACTCAATCGATAGAACAAATGGAGTTCTAAAGAAATTACTATGAATTTGGTCGACTGGAACAATGGAATTGGCTGAAAATAGGGCTCAAAGTGGGCGAAATCGCCAATGTGTAAACATCACCGAGATTGCTAACTTTGTGAGAGTGTAATTCCATGAGTTTTCCATCAAATTTCATAGTTTTGGTGTCATTAACATCGGGAAAAAATTCTCTATCAATTCATAAGATTTTTCTTTTCAAAAATTTTGCGACACAGAGAGACACTTTAGGATTTGGGGTCGCGACAGTCAAAGGGTTAATAAGATAGAATTAAAAATAATTTGGTGCTTGACCTGACTGATCACATGTGAGCAGATTTATACAATATGTAGTAAACAGATAGATATAGGGACACAACACATACGTAACTTCACACAAAGTAAAACTGCATAAAGAAATAGGATTCTATGCAGAAATATTGTACATATTTCCGACAAAAAATGATGTCACACTTACATTTCTACCACAAAAAAAATCATTACTGTATACTGTACTGTATTGGTACTCTCACTTCAAGTGTGCAAAGGATAAAACTCACATTTCTGCCAAGTTGAGCAAGTCTGAGTATGTCCTCTGGTTGATGTACTGGATGAGGGCACCAAGCGATATTGTGCCCATCTGGCCTCCCATGGACCCCACAGAGTCCATGGTGCCTGCACCGCTGCCACTCTCCAATGGGATTGGGGTTGGCGTGGGCGCCATTTTGACTCGTTTGATGCGACACGTTTGTTACCTGTTGGTTACAGAAAAGTAATACAAGCATGGTAAAACTGACCTTATCTTCTTGTACTTCACATAGTAATGTTCTCCAGTATGGACTTATTTACTCCCTCCAGTACATCAAAATACTATGGCACTGTTTTTGGCTTTAACCCTTAAATGGTCCAAACGTATATATACGTTTTTTCAACATCTGAAAGTATGTAAAAAAATGTAGATCTTCTTTTTTGTTTTACATTTGAAAACGTGTAAAAAAACTTTTATCTACATTTTTTTTTTGTTATATTTGAAAATATATAAAAGAAAGTAGATCTACTTTTGTAGCACTACGAATTTGAACGTCGATCTCTTTGGACTGTTTAAGGGTTAAACTTCCTTACCTGTAGCAGAAGGTGCACATCATATCTGCTTATATTAAGAGTTGTAAGTGGACAAGATCTTTCTGGAAATAGAGAAACACACTTTTACAATGCATAATAATAATAATATTAAACCCACAAGGGTCATACAGGATAACATGAGATTAGATTGTTGCAAATATTACAAAATATAATGATGCAAAAAATGACAATAATAATAATAATAATAATAATAATAATAATAATAATAATAATAATAATAATAATAATAATAATAATAATAATAGCAACTGAAATGCATTTTAAAAAGTTTTGTGGTCAAAAGAGACAGACAACAAGATAAGCTTTTATTGAATCATTTTTACCCAGGTTTTATCATCGGTAAGTAAATGAATTTCTTATTTTTTTTGTATGTGAAATACATTTTTTTTATATCTCCTGCCTTGATAACAATCTTATCAGTCATGAGATTGTATTGAAAATTATAGTGCTCCCATTTATCTAACAAAAAAAGGTCCACACTATTTGCAGATGACACTACATACGTCTTCTCTCACCCGAGCCCAGTCACACTAGCCAATACTGTAAATACCGAATTACAGAAAATATCTACCTGGATGAGGACTAACAAACTTACACTAAACATTGACAAAACCTACTTCATTCAGTTTGGTAACAGAGCTACAGATGTCCCTCTTAACATAATGATAAACGGATCACCTATCACAAAGCTAACAGAGGGAAAATTCTTAGGAATCCACCTTGATAATAGACTCAAATTTCATACACATATACAACAAATTTCTAAGAAAATTTCCAAGACTGTAGGCATACTATCGAAGATACGGTACTATGTTCCACAGTCAGCCCTCCTGGCCCTATATCACTCTCTTATTTACCCCTATCTCACCTATGGAATTTGTGCATGGGGCTCAACAACAATTAACCATCTCAGACCACTAATTACCCAACAAAAGGCTGCAGTCAGAATGATAACAAATTCTCACTACAGGCAGCACACTCCACCAATATTCAATACACTAAACCTACTCACCATACAAAACATCCATACTTATTACTGCACCTATTACATACATAGAACACTTAACTCTGATATTAACCCTCCCCTCAAACATCTCCTTGCCAACCTCAACAGAACACATGACCATAACACAAGGCACAGATCACTCTTTGATGTTCCTCGTGTCCATCTCACACTATGCAAAAACTCAATGCACATAAAAGGCCCTAAAATCTGGAATTCATTACCTGTAAATATAAAAGAAACACTACCTGTTTATAAATTCAAGTCTCTTCTCAAAGATCACTTACTCACCCAAAACCAAATAAATACTGAATAACTGGACCTTATAAATTGTTTATCTTAAATGTTTCTCACAATTATATCACATAAATGTTAAACCTAAGACCCAATCTAACTTTGTTATTTTTTAAATACACTACCTAACAGAATACTCCATTCTACTGAATGTACAACAATGCATGCAACCATATGACCTGTCTTTGTAATACTCATTTGTGCTTTATTGTTATCTGTTTACAATAATGTTTTATCACTGATTACATCATTGCTTAGTTAATCTTAAGTTAATTTTAAGCCAGCCCATAATGCTATGCATATAAGTGGCTTTGGCATGCTGCTCTTACCTGTATTTTTTTGTACCTCTGTATGCTCAAATTACTAAATAAATAAATAAATAAATATGTAGTCAACTCCAAATGCCCTACTCTACTTACCTCCCCCCCCCCCACATTTTTTTATTATAATTATAGTTTTCTTATATACTACTGTCAATTAATAATATTAATTAGTTTTATTTGTTTTCAAATTATTGTTTGTCAGTTTATATTATTCAGCAATATTAGGTGCTAAAGCAGCTTATCCCTTAGTTACTTTTGATACTTAGTTACATTCTCCATTACTCTTATGAATGCAAATATTGATCCAGATATTAACCTCTTATTAAACACCACAAATAATCCTAACAATAATAGCCATTACTACGCTGCCAGTCAGGCTAAAGCTGTACTCAGTGCCAACAAGAACGTAACTCACGAAATCACGATGACACGCGTCAGTCTGGAGTTTTATGACTCTGATCGCGGGTTCTAACCCCACCCGTCGGATGTTTTTTTTTAACAAGAACATAACAGTACAGTGGAACCTTGAGCCAACGTGCGAGTTTTTTGAGATACGAGCATTCCCTGGGTCGATTTTTTGTTCTGAGTTACGAGCCAACATTTGAGTTATGAGCCAGCTCCCCATGCTTCCCCATCAACGCAAAACCTGGACACCTCGCTTGTTATCTATGATTTCATGCTTTAATTCCATGGAAATCATCCTCTTTTTTCTTCTCTTTCTTCTCAGCACTGTCTTTTAAACTTGCTTTCTTAGGACCCATGCTTAGAAAAATGAAATTTGGCCAAATGACTGTCAAAAATGTAAGCAAGGCATGAGAGAACTGCTCCCACAGCGAGGTAAACAGTGCACTTAGTTGGCGGCGTTCGTTATTATAATAATAATATTAATAATATTATTATTATTAGTTACTATTATTATTAGTTACTATTATTATTAGTTACTATTATTATTATTCTTATTAATACAGTGAATCCCCACCTTACGAACGCATCATGTTACGTTAAATCCGCCATACAAAGCATTTGAACGCAAAAATTTTGCCTCGCCTCACGATAAAAAACTCGCCTTACGTGATTCATCCGGGACGTGTGCTACGTGTGGCCTCAGCACCAGTGTTTACAAGCCAGCCAGTGCAGTCGCATCTACGCATACATTTGGTACATTTCACATTATCCCAGTGTTTTTAGTACTTGTAACTGCAAAATAAGTCACCATGGGCCCCAAGAAAGCTTTTAGTGCCATAAAAAGGGTGAGAATTAGTATGGAATTGAAAAAAGAGATTAAGGAAATGTGTGCAAAGTGGATTGAACTGCAAACCTTTACGGATGAAAATCACCCTGACACAGCTACTGCAAGCCGTGTTGGCAACCTGTACAATGACAATGTTATGGGCCATTTTAGGAAAGTCTAAAAGGAACAGGAGGTACAGAGCTCTATGGACAGATTTGTTGTGCGACAGAGATCCAGTGACTCTCAAGCTGGTCCTAGTGGCATTAAAAGAAGAAGGGAAGTAACCCCGGAAAAGGACTTGCTACCTCAAGTCCTAATGGAAGGGGATTCCCCTTCTAAACAATAACTTCCACACTCTCCCCTCCTCCCATCTCATCAATCATCACCAGATCTTCAATAAAGGTGAGTGTCATGTATTCTATTCTTAGTAGAGTAGTAATTGTGCATGTCTCCTTCAGTTTGTGTGTATTAAAATTAATATTTCATGTGGTAAATTTTTTTCTTCATACTTTGAGGTGTCAGGAACGGATTAATTTGATTTCCATTATTTCTTATGGGAAAATTAATTCGGCTAATGATAATTTCAGTTTACAATTAGCTCTTAGTAACGGATTAATATCGTAAGGCGGGGGTCCACTGTATTACTATTATTATTATTAATTTAGGTAACTAGAGCACAGATCCAATTCCCTAGATTAAGAGCCCCTCACCAGTGTCAAGGTTGCTTGATGCTGGTGAGGGGCTCTTGATCTAGGAAATTGGATCTGTGCTCCAGTTACTTTAATTAATAATAATAATAATAATAATAATAATAATAATAATAATAATAATAATAATAATAAAAATTATTATTATTATTATTATTATTATTATTATTATTATTATTATTATTATCATAATGACAGAGCTTCAGTTCCCTAAATTACTACTACTAATAATAATAATACATAATACGTAAGTAATAATATCAATACAGAATGGTGCCGCTAGTTGGCACAGCTGATGCCAAAGCATCCAGTAAGCAGTGAGCATATTTACATTGCTGTGGGAGCAGTTCTCTCGTGCTTGCTTGTATTTTTTAGTCATTTGGCCAAATTTCTTTTTTCTAACCATGGGTCCTACGAATATAAATGCAAAGGACAGTGCTGAGAAGAACAAGATGATGATTTCCATGGACTTAGCCAGGAAATACCAGCTTAGTACATCTACGATATGTAGTTACTGAAGCTGTGTCAGTTATGTTCTGTGATTAAACAAAACAATGTTGTTGTTTGAGGTTTACAGAGCCACTGACATCATACACTGCACCCTCAACCTCCCTCACCCTCAACCTCCCTCACCCTCAACCTCCCTCACCCTCAACCTCTCACCCTCAACCTCCCTCACCCTCAACCTCTCTCACCCTCAACCTCCCCCACCCTCAACCTCCCTCACCCTCAACCTCTCTCACCCTCAACCTCCCCCACCCTCGACCTCCCCCACCCTCAACCTCCCCCACCCTCAACCTCCCCCACCCTCAACCTCCCCCACCCTCAACCTCCCCCACCCTCAACAACCCCCACCCTCAACCTCCCTCACCCTCAACCTCCCCCAACCTCAACCCCCCCCACCCTCAACCTCTCTCACCCTCAACCTCCCCACCCTCAACCTCCCCCACCCTCAACCTCCCCCACCCTCAACCTCCAACACCCTCAACCTCTCCCACCCTCAACAACCCCCACCCTCAACCTCCCTCACCCTCAACCTCCCCCACCCTCAACCTACCCCCCCCACAACCACCCCCACCCTCAACCTCCCCCACCCTCAACCACCCACCCCCTCAACCTCCCCCACCCTCAACCTCCCCCACCCTCAACCTCCCCCACCCTCAACCTCCCCCACCCTCAACCTCCCCCACCCTCAACCTCCCTCACCCTCAACCTCCCCCACCCTCAACCTCCCCCACCCTCAACCTCCCTCACCCTCAACCTCCCTCACCCTCAACCTCTCTCACCCTCAACCTCCCTCACCCTCAACATCCCACACCCTCAACCTCCCTCACCCTCAACCTCCCTCACCCTCAACCTCCCTCACCCTCAACCTCCCTCACCCTCAACCTCCCTCACCCTCAACCTCCCTCACCCTCAACAACCCCCACCCTCAACCTCCCTCACCCTCAACCTCCCTCACCCTCAACCTCCCTCACCCTCAACCTCCCTCACCCTCAACCTCCCTCACCCTCAACTTCCCCCACTATCTCTACTCCAAGTATATAAGTACATATACACTTTATATAAACAGTTTAACATTTCTTTACATTCTGTACTGTATTATGATTTATTGTGTTTTTATATACGATATTTCTGCAATTAGCCTCACAAATACTCTCTTTTCTCTTACAATAAGAGCACGGGAAGATACTATAGTCAAAGTTAGACAGGAAATAGCGGACGCTTCCGCCACTGCCTCTGCCACCATATTAAGGCCTATTTTATTCATTCTAGAGTATATATCATGCTTCTGTGTTAATTATAATGTTTATTATGTCATATTAGATGAAAAGTGATAGATAAATAATCCGTACTTTTGATAGTAGTACCATATTCAAGTATTTTGTCTTGTCTCCAGAGTGCAGGAACAGATTAATGGTTTTTCAATTAATTTAAATGAGGAAAATTGATTTGATATACTGTATGAGTAAATTGGAACGGATTAAACTCCTAAGTCCAGGTTCCACTGTATTAAATTACAGTATCAGATCACTAAGTAAACACCATGATGACCTCCACACACTTCTTAATTCTCTAAATGTTAACATATCCTTTATCATTCTCACTGAAACCTAGCTCAAACATGATTTAACAGTCCACAGACTACCTCACACTAATACCTACACATTTAGTGACAACTTAAGAAACGTGATAACTGACTCAGAGGTGAATAAACACCACCTGTTACTTGCTGTTAACTTTAATATAAACCTCATTCAAGCAGCTGACCCCGAGTAGCTGATTTCACAAACACTATGAGCAGTTGCTTGCTACTACCATCTATAACCAAACTAACAAGAATCACACAGACAAGTGCCTCACTACTTGATCATATCTGGACCAATATTATATCCCCATTAAAAGCAGGTATAATCACAGACCACTACCCAACTTTTCTCATAACCAACTTAGGCAGACTACCTCAGGACACAACTAAGATCTCTTTTCACCTACACGATGAGACATCAGTATATAATTTTATTACTGCCTTACATAACACTGACTGGCTGGGTGAGTTAGCGGACAGCCATGATATTGATGAATGTGTCAAAATATTCCTACACAAAACCAATAACCCCTATAATAGACTTTGTCCAATGAAAACAAAGCAGATCTCAGCAAAGAGACTAAACAGCCTCTGGCTTAAAAGAGTAAGCTTAAATCCATCATCAAAAAACATCTATATGAAAAACAATTCAGACAGGGCCTAATAACAAAAGAACTAACTAAACGATACACCTCAATACTTACTAATCTAATAAGGAAGTCCAAAAAATGTATTATGTAAACAGATTTAATGAAATAAAAGGTGATATAAAAAAGACCTGGAAAACTCTCTCTGAAATTTTGGGTTCAAGGAAACTGTCTAGAAACAGAGAGATTAACTTAGCAAAACAAGACGAACCACACATACAGCCTATAGACACTGGCAACAAACTTAATGTCTTCTTTTCTACTACAGGACTAAAACTAGCAAGCAAAATCCCATAAGCAAATACTCAGCCACAAGACTACGCTCTATATATAGCACCAACAAATCCTACTGAAGTCTCACTTACAATTAAATCATTAAAAAACAAGGCAGACCAATATTTAACTTGTCTTTGCCCCCCAAAATCTTCAAAAAATAATTCATAAACAAATCTACTCCTACCTGCTATCCCATAACATACTGAACCCCTGACAGTGTGGGTTTAGGCAGAAAGAAAGCACGAATGATGCAATTATTCAGATGCTCAAAATACTACATACAGCAGTTGAAAAAATTAATATCCTCTGGGGCTCTTCACAGACCTACAGAAAGCATCTGATACAGTAGACCACAATATCTTGCACCTAAAACTAGAACATTACAGGGTCAGAGGACACTCTTTCAATTACCTAAAATCTTATCTTAGTGGTAGACACCAGTATGTATACACAAATACAGTATGTATACACCAGTACTCAGCATGTAGTTGTTGGAGTGCCACAGGGAAGTGTCGTAGGTCCTCTAATCTTTCTTATTTACATCAATGACCTCCCAACTGCATCATGACTCTTTAAAGGATCCCAATGGAAATAAGTCACTCTGACTTTTTTTTTGGTTATCGTAGGTTCTCTACACATATATACTGTTATGTATGATAACATATGTAACTGTATTTGTGTGTACCTGAATAAACATACTTACTTACTGACTAAACCTTTACAAAAATTCAATGTATGTCAAAGGCCCTAAAATCTGGAACACCCTCCCTGAAAACTCTAGAACTGCAGACACATTCATCACCTTCAAAACTACCGTTAGAAAACATCTTATCTCCCTGATCCACCCCGACAACTAACTACATGATAACCACCTGGTGGTTCAAAATTACACTCACTCACCCATTTGACTATAATCACAGAAATACGAATCTTAATCTTAAAATAATGATTCCTAACTAGTCACAAGTTTGCCTATGATACTCCAATATAGAAACAATGTATTATGCCAAAACAAAAGCATTCACATTGCTAAACTCACAAACTAGTATTTAGTCACTTAGTATTTAGTCAACTTACTCCAGAATTTGTAATAATTTGTAATAATTGGGTGGCCTGGTGGCCTGGTGGCTAAAGCTCCCGCTTCACGCACGGAGGGCCCGGGTTCGATTCCCGGCGGGTGGAAACATTTCGACACGTTTCCTTACACCTGTTGTCCTGTTCACCTAGCAGCAAATAGGTACCTGGGTGTTAGTCGACTGGTGTGGGTCGCATCCTGGGGGACAAGATTAAGGACCCCAATGGAAATAAGTTAGACAGTCCTCGATGACGCACTGACTTTCTTGGGTTATCCTGGGTGGCTAACCCTCCGGGGTTAAAAATCCGAACGAAATCTTATCTTAATCTTATCTTACGTTTGCCCAAAATGCCTAGCCATGCTAGGTGTCCTAGTGGCCCCCTCTGTACTTAGTATTTTATTACATGTAAACCACACAATAACTAAAATCTGTAAACCCCGCATTGTAATCCTTATAGAGAATAAACTTTGATTGATTGATAAACCAGTTTTATTCACAGATGAAACCACTTAAGTCTTGTACCACCCAAACCCGTCTATACTTAGTAATACCGTAAACAGCGAGCTACATAAAATATCAAACTGGATGACGATCAACAAGCTTACACTCAATACAGACAAAACTTAATTCATGTTTTTTGGAAGCAGAGCATTAAATATCCAACTAAACATATTGATAAATTGTTCACCCATTATAAAACACTGAGGGAAAATTTCTAGGTCGTCACCTTGACTCCAATCTTAAATTTCAGTTCCACATCCAGCATATAACTAAGAAATTTTCCCAAAATGTTGGCGTCCTTTCCAAGATACGATACTATGAACCCCAGACAACACTCCTAACATTAATATACCTCTACCTTACCTATGGTAGTTGTGACCGAGGATCATCCTCGGACGACCACCATTAATAACCCAACAAAACGCTGCTGTGTGATAATCACCAACTCTTGTACTCACCTAGTAGTGGTTGTGGGGGTTAAGTCGCAGCTCCTGTGCCGGACAACACACCCCACCACTCTTCACAACCTCCAACACAACTCACCAGTGTTACCTTCCTCCCTCACAACCTCCAACACAACTCACCAGTGTTACCTTCCTCCCTCACAACCTCCAACACAACTCACCAGTGTTACTTCCTCCCTCACAACCTCCAACACAACACACCAGTGTTACCTTCCTCCCTCACAACCTCCAACACAACACACCAGTGTTACCTTCCTCCCTCACAACCTCCAACACAACTCACCAGCGTTACCTTCCTCCCTCACAACCTCCAACACAACTCACCAGTGTTACCTTCCTCCCTCACAACCTCCAACACAACTCACCAGTGTTACTTCCTCCCTCACAACCTCCAACACAACTCACCAGTGTTACCTTCCTCCCTCACAACTCACCAGTGTTACCTTCCTCCCTCACAACCTCCAACACAACTCACCAGTGTTACCTTCCTCCCTCACAACCTTCAACACAACTCACCAGTGTTACCTTCCTCCCTCACAACCTCCAACATAACTCACCAGTGTTACTTCCTCCCTCACAACCTTCAACACAACTCACCAGTGTTACCTTCCTCCCTCACAACCTCCAACACAACTCACCAGTGTTACCTTCCTCCCTCACAACCTCCAACACAACTCACCAGTGTTACTTCCTCCCTCACAACCTCCAACACAACTCACCAGTGTTACTTCCTCCCTCACAACCTCCAACACAACTCACCAGTGTTACTTCCTCCCTCACAACCTCCAACACAACTCACCAGCGTTACCTTCCTCCCTCACAACCTCCAACACAACTCACCAGTGTTACCTTCCTCCCTCACAACCTCCAACACAACTCACCAGTGTTACCTTCCTCCCTCACAACCTCCAACACAACTCACCAGTGTTACCTTCCTCCCTCACAACCTCCAACACAACTCACCAGTGTTACCTTCCTCCCTCACAACCTCCAACACAACTCACCAGTGTTACCTTCCTCCCTCACAACCTCCAACACAACTCACCAGTGTTACCTTCCTCCCTCACAACCTCCAACACAACACACCAGTGTTACCTTCCTCCCTCACAACCTCCAACACAACTCACCAGCATTACCTTCCTCTCTCACAACCTCCAACACAACTCACCAGTGTTACCTTCCTCCCTCACAACCTCCAACACAACTCACCAGTGTTACTTCCTCCCTCACAACCTCCAACACAACTCACCAGCATTACCTTCCTCCCTCACAACCTCCAACACAACTCACCAGTGTTACCTTCCTCCCTCACAACCTCCAACACAACTCACCAGTGTTACTTCCTCCCTCACAACCTCCAACACAACTCACCAGTGTTACCTTCCTCCCTCACAACCTCCAACACAACTCACCAGTGTTACCTTCCTCCCTCACAACCTCCAACACAACTCACCAGTGTTACCTTCCTCCCTCACAACCTCCAACACAACTCACCAGTGTTACCTTCCTCCCTCACAACCTCCAACACAACTCACCAGTGTTACCTTCCTCCCTCACAACCTCCAACACAACTCACCAGTGTTACCTTCCTCCCTCACAACCTCCAACACAACTCACCAGTGTTACCTTCCTCCCTCACAACCTCCAACACAACTCACGTGTTACCTTCCTCCCTCACAACCTCCAACACAAATCACCAGTGTTACCTTCCTCCCTCACAACCTCCAACACAACTCACCAGTGTTACCTTCCTCCCTCACAACCTCCAACACAAATCACCAGTGTTACCTTCCTCCCTCACAACCTCCAACACAACACACCAGTGTTACCTTCCTCCCTCACAACCTCCAACACAACTCACCAGTGTTACCTTCCTCCCTCACAACCTCCAACACTTGCAGTTTAAGATAATGTTGGAGCTTCACCACCACAACAACACCTGACGTCACTCACACTGTTGCCACACCTCTCACAATACTTGCTAAAGTAGCGCAACTTACCGCTAAATGTAGCACAAGTAACTGCTAAATGTAGCTCAACTGCTAAAGTAATGTAAGTAACTGCTAAAGGAGCGCAAGTAATTGATAAAGTAGCGCACGTAACTGCTAAATGTAGCGCAAGTAACTGCTAAATGTAGTTCAACTGCTAAAGTAACGCAAGTAACTGCTGCTAAAGGAGCGCAAGTAATTGATAAAGTAGCGCACGTAACTGCTAAATGTAGCGCAAGTAACTGCTAAATGTAGTTCAACTGCTAAAGTAACGCAAGTAACTGCTACAAGAGCGCAAGTAACTGATAAAGTAGCGCAAGTAACTGCTAAATGTAGCGCAAGTAACTGCTGAAGTAGCGCAGGTAACTGCTAAATGTAGCGCAAGTAACTGCTAAATGTAGCTCAACTGCTAAAGTAATGCAAGTAACTGCTAAAGGAGCGCAAGTAACTGATAAAGTAGCGCAAGTAACTGCTAAATGTAGCGCAAGTAACTGCTAAATGTAGCTCAACTGCTAAAGGAGCGCAAGTAACTGATAAAATAGCGCAAGTTACTGCTAAATGTGGCACAAGTAACTGCAAAAGTAGCGCAAGTAACTGCTAAATGTAGCGCAAGTAACTGCTAAATGTAGCATAAGTAACTGCTAAATGTAGCGCAAGTAACTGCTAAATGTAGCTCAACTGCTAAAGTAACGCAAGTAACTGCTAAAGGAGCGCAAGTAACTGATAA
Source organism: Cherax quadricarinatus (assembly GCF_038502225.1). Taxonomy (NCBI): domain Eukaryota; kingdom Metazoa; phylum Arthropoda; class Malacostraca; order Decapoda; family Parastacidae; genus Cherax; species Cherax quadricarinatus. The sequence continues at coordinate 28,240,029 of NC_091341.1, forward strand.
AGTAGCGCAAGTAACTGCTAAATGTAGAGCAAGTAACTGCTAAAGTAGCGCAAGTAACTGCTAAATGTAGCGCAAGTAACTGCTAAAGCAGCGCAGGTAACTGCTAAATGTAGCGCAACTACACCCCTTAGTGCACGTTATATGACCAATCAATCAATCACAAATGTGTGTGTGTACTCACCTAGTGTGTGTGTGTACTCACCTAGCGTGTGTGTACTCACCTAGTGTGTGTGTGTACTCACCTAGTGTGTGTGTGTACTCACCTAGTGTGTGTGTGTGTGTACTCACCTAGTGTGTGTGTGTACTCACATAGTGTGTGTGTGTACTCACCTAGTGTGTGTGTGTACTCACCTAGTGTGTGTGTGTACTCACCTAGTGTGTGTGTGTACTCACCTAGTGTGTGTGTGTACTCACCTAGTGTGTGTGTGTACTCACCTAGTGTGTGTGTGTGTACTCACCTAGTGTGTGTGTGTACTCACCTAGTGTGTGTGTACTCACCTAGTGTGTGTGTGTACTCACCTAGTGTGTGTGTGTACTCACCTAGTGTGTGTGTGTACTCACCTAGTGTGTGTGTGTACTCACCTAGTGTGTGTGTGTACTCACCTAGTGTGTGTGTGTACTCACCTAGTGTGTGTGTACTCACCTAGTGTGTGTGTGTGTACTCACCTAGTGTGTGTGTGTACTCACCTAGTGTGTGTGTGTACTCACCTAGTGTGTGTGTGTACTCACCTAGTGTGTGTGTGTACTCACCTAGTGTGTGTGTGTACTCACCTAGTGTGTGTGTGTACTCACCTAGTGTGTGTGTGTGTACTCACCTAGTGTGTGTATGTGCTCATCTAGCGTGTGTGTACTCACTTAGTGTGTGTGTGTGTACTCACCTAGTGTGTGTGTGTATACTCACCTAGTGTGTGTATGTGCTCATCTAGCGTCTGTGTACTCACCTAGTGTGTGTGTGTACTCACCTAGTGTGTGTCCGGCTAAATCTATAGAAACTTTTAATGTACATTCAAGGGCCTAAAATCTAGAACTACCTACCTGAAAACTCTAGAATTACAGACTCAGTCACCATTTTTAAAACTGCCGTCAAAAAACATCTTATCTCCCAAACATACCCCACCGTCAGCCAACTACATGAAAAACACATATTCACACACACACATACACACACACACACACGACACTGGAGGACAGGAGGGTCAGGGGAGACATGATAACGATATACGAAATACTGCATGGAATAGACAAGGTGGAGAGAGACAGGATGTTCCAGAGATGGGACACAGAAACAAGGGGTCACATTTGAAAGTTGAAGACCCAGATGAGTCAAAGGGATGATAGGAAATATTTCTTCTGTCATAGAGTAGTCAGGAAGTGGAATAGCCTAGCAAGTGAGGTAGTGGAGGCAGGAACCATACATAGTTTTAAGATGAGGTATGATAAAGCTCATGGAGCAGGGAGAGAGAGGACCTAGTAGCACACAGTGAAGAGGCGGGGCCAGGAGCTGAGTCTCCACCCCTGCAACCACAACTAGGTGAGTACACACACACACACACACACACACACACACACACACACACACACACACACACACACACACACACACACCTAGTGTCTAATCGACATGTGCCTAGGACAAAATGGTAACTAACACACACACACACACACACACAGACTTTCTTGGGTTATCCTGGGTGGCTAATCCTCCGGGGTTAAAAATCCGAACGAAATCTTATCTTATCACACACACACACACACACGTACTCATATACAACAGGCCTAGTGTCTAATCGACATGTGCCTAGGACAAAATAGTAACTAACACAGGGAGAGTGACCTAGTAGCGACCAGTGAAGAGGCGGGGGCAGGAGCTTGGACTCGACCCCTGCAACCTCAACTAGGTGAGTACAACTAGGTGAGTACACAATACAGGAGCTTTAATAACAACTGTGTATGATGCCAACACAAAACCATTCTCATTACTAAATTTACAAATTGTTATATTCTTAAATATTGTGAACTATCTCACTATTGTGATGAATGGTTTGAAAAACCGACAAGTTGAAGATTGAGACACTTATGCAACATATGGGAATCTTTATTCAGGAAACGTTTCGCCACACAGTGGCTTCATCAGTCCTTACGCCTTTCTGCTTTGTATCGGACTGATGAAGCCACTGTGTGGCGAAACGTTTCCTGAATAAAGATTCCCATATGCTGCATAAGTGTCTCAATCTTCAACTTGTCGGTTTTTCAAACCATTCATCACAACTGTCAGACACTGCAGCATCATGGGATCTTGTTACAAAGAATTCCTCAACACTTGTCC
>NC_091341.1:28242454-28267454 GCF_038502225.1 Cherax quadricarinatus
AAGTGTTTAAACAGCATAATAATGAACTTCTGAAGAGGGACAAGGATACTGGTTAAAGCAGTTCTGCCAGACACGTTGACAACAGAAATAATAAATAATAAATCTAGGCTCGAAGTTTTTCCAGAACAGTGATGGGACTTTCCCACCAACAAATAACTGCTCACTGAATAAAATTCAAGAGGAAATTGGGAAATGGTCTTGGTGAGGAAGTGATTTGCTGATGGCTGGTCTATTCCTCTTCTACAAAGTTTGCATTTTGTATCTATTTGTCTTCTCTATTCCCGGTCAGACCATCAATCCACGTTGGAGGATAAAAGTGGATTCAACCAGTGGAAATCTCCTGAAAGGTGCTTTACCCTGGTTGAATCCCACTTCATGAAAAATTGGGCTCTCAAAGGAAGAGACGAGAAGGGACGTTTGCTTCATCTTTCATTTCCCAAAAAAATCTACACACAAAGCTTAAAAAATAAGAGCAATAATTTTTTTTTAAATAATTCATAGTGAGGTGTTCATATTCAGTGGTGAGATGTTCTTATTCAGTGGTGAGGTGTTCATATTCAGTGGTGAGATGTTCTTATTCAGTGGTGAGGTGTTCATATTCAGTGGTGAGGTGTTCTTATTCAGTGGTGAGGTGTTCTTATTCAGTGGTGAGGTGTTCATATTCAGTGGTGAGATGTTCTTATTCAGTGGTGAGGTGTTCATATTCAGTGGTGAGGTGTTCTTATTCAGTGGTGAGGTGTTCATATTCAGTGGTGAGATGTTCTTATTCAGTGGTGAGGTGTTCTTATTCAGTGGTGAGGTGTTCATATTCAGTGGTGAGGTGTTCTTATTCAGTGGTGAGGTGTTCATATTCAGTGGTGAGATGTTCTTATTCAGTGGTGAGGTGTTCATATTCAGTGGTGAGGTGTTCTTATTCAGTGGTGAGGTGTTCATATTCAGTGGTGAGATGTTCTTATTCAGTGGTGAGGTGTTCATATTCAGTGGTGAGGTGTTCTTATTCAGTGGTGAGATGTTCATATTCAGTGGTGAGATGTTCTTATTCAGTGGTGAGGTGTTCATATTCAGTGGTGAGGTGTTCTTATTCAGTGGTGAGGTGTTCATATTCAGTGGTGAGATGTTCTTATTCAGTGGTGAGATGTTCTTATTCAGTGGTGAGATGTTCTTATTCAGTGGTGAGATGTTCTTATTCAGTGGTGAGGTGTTCTTATTCAGTGGTGAGATGTTCATATTCAGTGGTGAGGTGTTCATATTCAGTGGTGAGATGTTCATATTCAGTGGTGAGGTGTTCATATTCAGTGGTGAGGTGTTCATATTCAGTGGTGAGGTGTTCATATTCAGTGGTGAGGTGTTCATATTCAGTGGTGAGATGTTCTTATTCAGTGGTGAGGTGTTCATATTCAGTGGTGAGGTGTTCATATTCAGTGGTGAGGTGTTCATATTCAGTGGTGAGGTGTTCATATTCAGTGGTGAGGTGTTCATATTCAGTGATGAGATGTTCTTATTCAGTGGTGAGATGTTCATATTCAGTGGTGAGATGTTCTTATTCAGTGGTGAGATGTTCTTATTCAGTGATGAGATGTTCTTATTCAGTGGTGAGGTGTTCTTATTCAGTGGTGAGGTGTTCTTATTCAGTGGTGAGGTGTTCTTATTTAGTGGTGAGGTGTTCTTATTCAGTGGTGAGGTGTTCTTATTCAGTGGTGAGGTGTTCTTATTCAGTGGTGAGGTGTTCTTATTCAGTGGTGAGGTGTTCAAATTCAGTGGTGAGATGTTCTTATTCAGTGGTGACGTGTTCTTATTCAGTGGTGAGGTGTTCTTGCTCAGTAATGAGGTGTTCTTGCTCAGTGTGAGGTGTTCTTGCTAAGTGATGAGGTGTTCTTGCTCAGTGTGAGGTGTTCTTGCTCAGTGCGAGGTGTTCTTGCTCAGTGATGAGGAGTTCTGGCTCAGTGTGAGGTGTTCTTGCTCAGTGTGAGGTGTTCTTGCTCAGTGCGAGGTGTTCTTGCTCAGTGTGAGGTGTTCTTGCTCAGTGCGAGGTGTTCTTGCTCAGTGCAAGGTGTTCTTGCTCAGTGCGAGGTGTTCTTGCTCAGTGCAAGGTGTTCTTGCTCAGTGCAAGGTGTTCTTGCTCAGTGTGAGGTGTTCTTGCTCAGTGATGAGGTGTTCTGGCTCAGTGTGAGGTGTTCTTGTTCAGTGCGAGGTGTTCTTGCTCAGTGCGAGGTGTTCTTGCTCAGTGCAAGGTGTTCTTGCTCAGTGCGAGGTGTTCTTGCTCAGTGTGAGGTGTTCTTGCTCAGTGCAAGGTGTTCTTGCTCAGTGCGAGGTGTTCTTGCTCAGTGTGAGGTGTTCTTGCTCAGTGTGAGGTGTTCTTGCTCAGTGTGAGGTGTTCTTGTTCAGTGTGAGGTGTTCTTGCTCAGTGTGAGGTGTTCTTGTTCAGTGTGAGGTGTTCTTGATCAGTGCGAGGTGTTCTTGTTCAGTGATGAGGTGTTCTTGTTCAGTGATGAGGTGTTCTTGCTCAGTGTGAGGTGTTCTTGTTAAGTGTGAGGTGTTCTTGATCAGTGCGAGGTGTTCTTGTTCAGTGATGAGGTGTTCTTGTTCAGTGATGAGGTGTTCTTGTTCAGTGATGAGGTGTTCTTGTTCAGTGATGAGGTGTTCTTGCTCAGTGCAAGGTGTTCTTGTTCAGTGATGAGGTGTTCTTGTTCAGTGCGAGGTGTTCTCGTTCAGTGTGAGGTATTCTTGCTCAGTGCGAGGTGTTCTTGTTCAATGATGAGGTGTTCTGGCTCAGTGTGAGGTGTTCTTGCTCAGTGCAAGGTGTTCTTGTTCAGTGATGAGGTGTTCTTGTTCAGTGATGAGGTGTTCTTGTTCAGTGATGAGGTGTTCTTGCTCAGTGCAAGGTGTTCTTGTTCAGTGATGAGGTGTTCTTGTTCAGTGCGAGGTGTTCTTGCTCAGTGCGAGGTGTTCTTGCTCAGTGTGAGGTGTTCTTGCTCAGTGTGAGTTGCTCTTGCTCAGTGTGAGGTGTTCTTGCTCAGTGCGAGGTGTTCTTGTTCAGTGATGAGGTGTTCTTGTTCAGTGATGAGGTGTTCTTGTTCAGTGCGAGGTGTTCTTGCTCAGTGCGAGGTGTTCTTGCTCAGTGCAAGGTGTTCTTGTTCAGTGATGAGGTGTTCTTGTTCAGTGCAAAGTGTCCTTGCTCAGTGCGAGGTGTTCTTGCTCAATGCAAGGTGTTCTTGTTCAGTGTGAGGTGTTCTTGCTCAGTGCAAGGTGTTCTTGCTCAGTGCAAGGTGTTCTTGCTCAGTGATGAGGTGTTCTTGCTCAGTGTGAGGTGTTTGTGCTCAGTGTGAGGTGTTCTTATTCAGTGGCAAGGTGTTCTTATTCAGTGGTGAGGTGTTCTTGCTCAGTGTGAGGTGTTTTTATTCAGTGGTGAGGTGTTCTTATTCAGTGGTGAGGTGTTCTTGATCAGTGTGAGGTGTTTGTGCTCAGTGTGAGGTGTTCTTATTCAGTGGCAAGGTGTTCTTATTCAGTGGTGAGGTGTTCTTGCTCAGTGATGAGGTGTTCTTGCTCAGTGTGAGGTGTTCTTGCTCAGTGATGAGGTGTTCTGGCTCAGTGATGAGGTGTTCTGGCTCAGTGTGAGGTGTTCTTGCTCAGTGCAAGGTGTTCTTGCTCAGCGTGAGGTGTTCTTGCTCAGTGCAAGGTGTTCTTGCTCAGTGCGAGGTGTTCTTGTTCAGTGAGAGGTGTTCTTGCTCAGTGCGAGGTGTTCTTGTTCAGTGCGAGGTGTTCTTGTTCAGTGTGAGGTGTTCTGGCTCAGTGTGAGGTGTTCTTGCTCAGTGCAAGGTGTTCTTGCTCAGTGCGAGGTGTTCTTGCTCAGTGTGAGGTGTTCTTGCTCAGTGTGAGGTGTTCTTGCTCAGTGTGAGGTGTTCTTGCTCAGTGCAAGGTGTTCTTGCTCAGTGTGAGGTGTTCTTGCTCAGTGAGAGGTGTTCTTGTTCAGTGTGAGGTGTTCTTGCTCAGTGCGAGGTGTTCTTGTTCAGTGATGAGGTGTTCTTCAGTGATGAGGTGTTCTTGTTCAGTGTGAGGTGTTCTTGCTCAGTGCAAGGTGTTCTTGTTCAGTGATGAGGTGTTCTTGTTCAGTGATGAGGTGTTCTTGTTCAGTGCGAAGTGTTCTTGCTCAGTGCAAGGTGTTCTTGTTCAGTGATGAGGTGTTCTTGTTCAGTGCGAAGTGTTCTTGCTCAGTGCAAGGTGTTCTTGTTCAGTGATGAGGTGTTCTTGTTCAGTGAGAAGTGTTCTTGCTCAGTGCGAGGTGTTCTTGTTCAGTAATGAGGTGTTCTTGCTCAGTGCAAGGTGTTCTTGCTCAGTGATGAGGTGTTCTTGTTCAGTGCGAGGTGTTCTTGCTCAGTGCGAGGTGTTCTTGTTCAGTGATGAGGTGTTCTTGTTCAGTGCGAGGTGTTCTTGCTCAGTGCAAGGTGTTCTTGTTCAGTGCGAGGTGTTCTTGCTCAGTGCAAGGTGTTCTTGTTCAGTGATGAGGTGTTCTTGTTCAGTGCGAGGTGTTCTTGGTCAGTGCAAGGTGTTCTTGTTCAGTGACGAGGTGTTCTTGTTCAGTGCAAAGTGTTCTTGCTCAGTGCAAGGTGTTCTTGTTCAGTGATGAGGTATTCTTGCTCAGTGCGAGGTGTTCTTGTTCAGTGATGAGGTGTTCTTGTTCAGTGTGAGGTATTCTTGCTCAGTGCGAGGTGTTCTTGTTCAGTGATGAGGTGTTCTGGCTCAGTGCAAGGTGTTCTTGTTCAGTGATGAGGTGTTCTTGTTCAGTGATGAGGTGTTCTTGTTCAGTGATGAGGTGTTCTTGTTCAGTGCGAAGTGTTCTTGCTCAGTGCAAGGTGTTCTTGTTCAGTGATGAGGTGTTCTTGTTCAGTGCAAGGTGTTCTTGTTCAGTGTGAGGTATTCTTGCTCAGTGCGAGGTGTTCTTGTTCAATGATGAGGTGTTCTTGCTCAGTGCAAGGTGTTCTTGTTCAGTGATGAGGTGTTCCTGTTCAGTGATGAGGTGTTCTTGTTCAGTGATGAGGTGTTATTGCTCAGTGCAAGGTGTTCTTGTTCAGTGCGAGGTGTTCTTGTTCAGTGATGAGGTGTTCTTGCTCAGTGCGAGGTGTTCTTGTTCAGTGATGAGGTGTTCTTGCTCAGTGCAAGGTGTTCTTGTTCAGTGATGAGGTGTTCTTGTTCAGTGCGAGGTGTTCTTGCTCAGTGCGAGGTGTTCTTCTCAGTGCGAGGTGTTCTTGCTCAGTGTGAGTTGTTCTTGCTCAGTGTGAGGTGTTCTTGCTCAGTGCGAGGTGTTCTTGTTCAGTGATGAGGTGTTCTTGTTCAGTGATGAGGTGTTCTTGTTCAGTGATGAGGTGTTCTTGTTCAGTGATGAGGTGTTCTTGTTCAGTGATGAGGTGTTCTTGTTCAGTGCGAGGTGTTCTTGCTCAGTGCGAGGTGTTCTTGTTCAGTGATGAGGTGTTCTTGTTCAGTGCAAAGTGTTCTTGCTCAGTGCGAGGTGTTCTTGCTCAGTGCAAGGTGTTCTTGCTCAGTGATGAGGTGTTCTTGCTCAGTGTGAGGTGTTTGTGCTCAGTGTGAGGTGTTCTTATTCAGTGGCAAGGTGTTCTTATTCAGTGGTGAGGTGTTCTTGCTCAGTGTGAGGTGTTCTTATTCAGTGGTGAGGTGTTCTTATTCAGTGGTGAGGTGTTCTTGCTCAGTGTGAGGTGTTTGTGCTCAGTGTGAGGTGTTCTTATTCAGTGGCAAGGTGTTCTTATTCAGTGGTGAGGTGTTCTTGCTCAGTGATGAGGTGTTCTTGCTCAGTGTGAGGTGTTCTTGCTCAGTGATGAGGTGTTCTGGCTCAGTGATGAGGTGTTCTGGCTCAGTGTGAGGTGTTCTTGCTCAGCGCAAGGTGTTCTTGCTCATTGTGAGGTGTTCTTGCTCAGTGCAAGGTGTTGTTGCTCAGTGCAAGGTGTTCTTGTTCAGTGTGAGGTGTTCTTGCTCAGTGCGAGGTGTTCTTGTTCAGTGCGAGGTGTTCTTGTTCAGTGTGAGGTGTTCTGGCTCAGTGTGAGGTGTTCTGGCTCAGTGTGAGGTGTTCTTGCTCAGTGCAAGGTGTTCTTGCTCAGTGCGAGGTGTTCTTGCTCAGTGTGAGGTGTTCTTGCTCAGTGTGAGGTGTTCTTGCTCAGTGCGAGGTGTTCTTGCTCAGTGCGAGGTGTTCTTGCTCAGTGTGAGGTGTTCTTGCTCAGTGTGAGGTGTTCTTGTTCAGTGTGAGGTGTTCTTGCTCAGTGCGAGGTGTTCTTGTTCAGTGATGAGGTGTTCTTGTTCAGTGATGAGGTGTTCTTGTTCAGTGCGAGGTGTTCTTGGTCAGTGCAAGGTGTTCTTGTTCAGTGACGAGGTGTTCTTGTTCAGTGCAAAGTGTTCTTGCTCAGTGCAAGGTGTTCTTGTTCAGTGATGAGGTATTCTTGCTCAGTGTGAGGTGTTCTTGTTCAGTGATGAGGTGTTCTTGTTCAGTGTGAGGTGTTCTTGTTCAGTGATGAGGTGTTCTTGCTCAGTGTGAGGTATTCTTGCTCAGTGCGAGGTGTTCTTGTTCAGTGATGAGGTGTTCTGGCTCAGTGCGAGGTGTTCTTGCTCAGTGTGAGGTGTTCTTGCTCAGTGCGAGGTGTTCTTGCTCAGTGCGAGGTGTTCTTGCTCAGTGTGAGGTATTCTTGCTCAGTGCGAGGTGTTCTTGTTCAGTGATGAGGTGTTCTTGCTCAGTGCGAGGTGTTCTTTCTCAGTGTGAGGTGTTCTTGCTCAGTGCAAGGTGTTCTTGCTCAGTGCGAGGTGTTCTTGCTCGGTGTGAGGTGTTCTTGCTCAGTGCGAGGTGTTCTTGTTCAGTGTGAGGTGTTCTTGATCAGTGCGAGGTGTTCTTGTTCAGTGATGAGGTGTTCTTGCTCTGAGGTGTTCTTGTTCAGTGCGAGGTGTTCTTGTTCAGTGATGAGGTGTTCTTGTTCAGTGATGAGGTGTTCTTGTGTGAGGTGTTCTTGCTCAGTGCGAGGTGTTCTTGCTCAGTTGTTCTTGTTCAGTGATGAGTGTTCTTGTTCAGAAGTGTTCTTGCTCAGTGTGAGGTGTTCTTGCTCAGTGCAGTGAGGTGTTCTTGTTCTTGCTCAGTGTGAGTGCTCAGTGCAAGGTGTTCTTGTTCAGTGATGAGGTGTTCTTGTTCAGTGTGAGGTGTTCTTGCTCAGTGCAAGGTGTTCTTGTTCAGTGCAAGGTGTTCTTGCTCAGTGATGAGGTGTTCTTGCTCAGTGTGAGGTGCTTGTGCTCAGTGTGAGGTGTTCTTATTCAGTGGTGATGTGTCCTTGCTCAGTGTGAGGTGTTCTTATTCAGTGGTGAGGTGTTCTTATTCAGTGGTGAGGTGTTCTTGCTCAGTGTGAGGTGTATTATTCAGTGGTGAGGTGTTCTTGCTCAGTGTGAGGTGTTCTTGCTCAGTGTGAGGTGTTCTTGCTCAGTGCGAGGTGTTCTTGCTCAGTGCAAGGTGTTCTTGCTCAGTGCGAGGTGTTCTTGCTCAGTGCAAGGTGTTCTTGCTCAGTGCAAGGTGTTCTTGCTCAGTGTGAGGTGTTCTTGCTCAGTGATGAGGTGTTCTGGCTCAGTGTGAGGTGTTCTTGCTCAGTGTGAGGTGTTCTTGCTCAGTGCGAGGTGTTCTTGCTCAGTGCAAGGTGTTCTTGCTCAGTGCGAGGTGTTCTTGCTCAGTGTGAGGTGTTCTTGCTCAGTGCAAGGTGTTCTTGCTCAGTGCGAGGTGTTCTTGCTCAGTGTGAGGTGTTCTTGCTCAGTGTGAGGTGTTCTTGCTCAGTGTGAGGTGTTCTTGTTCAGTGTGAGGTGTTCTTGCTCAGTGTGAGGTGTTCTTGTTCAGTGTGAGGTGTTCTTGATCAGTGCGAGGTGTTCTTGTTCAGTGATGAGGTGTTCTTGTTCAGTGATGAGGTGTTCTTGCTCAGTGTGAGGTGTGTTAAGTGTGAGTGTGATCAGTGCGAGGTGTTCTTGTTCAGTTGTTCTTGTTCAGTGATGAGGTGTTCTTGTTCAGTGATGAGGTGTTCTTGTTTGTTCAGTGATGAGGTGTTCTTGTTCAGTGCGAGGTGTTCTCGTTCAGTGTGTATTCTTGCTCAGTGCGAGGTGTTCTTGTTCAGTGATGAGGTGTTCTGGCTCAGTGCGAGGTGTTCTGGCTCAGTGCAAGGTGTTCTTGTTCAGTGATGAGGTGTTCTTGTTCAGTGATGAGGTGTTCTTGTTCAGTGATGAGGTGTTCTTGCTCAGTGCAAGGTGTTCTTGTTCAGTGATGAGGTGTTCTTGTTCAGTGCGAGGTGTTCTTGCTCAGTGCGAGGTGTTCTTGCTCAGTGTGAGGTGTTCTTGCTCAGTGTGAGTTGCTCTTGCTCAGTGTGAGGTGTTCTTGCTCAGTGCGAGGTGTTCTTGTTCAGTGATGAGGTGTTCTTGTTCAGTGATGAGGTGTTCTTGTTCAGTGCGAGGTGTTCTTGCTCAGTGCGAGGTGTTCTTGCTCAGTGCAAGGTGTTCTTGTTCAGTGATGAGGTGTTCTTGTTCAGTGCAAAGTGTCCTTGCTCAGTGCGAGGTGTTCTTGCTCAATGCAAGGTGTTCTTGTTCAGTGTGAGGTGTTCTTGCTCAGTGCAAGGTGTTCTTGCTCAGTGCAAGGTGTTCTTGCTCAGTGATGAGGTGTTCTTGCTCAGTGTGAGGTGTTTGTGCTCAGTGTGAGGTGTTCTTATTCAGTGGCAAGGTGTTCTTATTCAGTGGTGAGGTGTTCTTGCTCAGTGTGAGGTGTTCTTATTCAGTGGTGAGGTGTTCTTATTCAGTGGTGAGGTGTTCTTGATCAGTGAGAGGTGTTTGTGCTCAGTGTGAGGTGTTCTTATTCAGTGGCAAGGTGTTCTTTTTCAGTGGTGAGGTGTTCTTGCTCAGTGATGAGGTGTTCTTGCTCAGTGTGAGGTGTTCTTGCTCAGTGATGAGGTGTTCTGGCTCAGTGATGAGGTGTTCTGGCTCAGTGTGAGGTGTTCTTGCTCAGTGCAAGGTGTTCTTGCTCAGTGTGAGGTGTTCTTGCTCAGTGCAAGGTGTTCTTGCTCAGTGTGAGGTGTTCTTGTTCAGTGTGAGGTGTTCTTGCTCAGTGCGAGGTGTTCTTGTTCAGTGCGAGGTGTTCTTGTTCAGTGTGAGGTGTTCTGGCTCAGTGTGAGGTGTTCTTGCTCAGTGCAAGGTGTTCTTGCTCAGTGCGAGGTGTTCTTGCTCAGTGTGAGGTGTTCTTGCTCAGTGTGAGGTGTTCTTGCTCAGTGTGAGGTGTTATTGCTCAGTGCGAGGTGTTCTTGCTCAGTGTGAGGTGTTCTTGCTCAGTGCGAGGTGTTCTTGTTCAGTGTGAGGTGTTCTTGCTCAGTGTGAGGTGTTCTTGCTCAGTGCGAGGTGTTCTTGTTCAGTGTGAGGTGTTCTTGCTCAGTGCGAGGTGTTCTTGTTCAGTGATGAGGTGTTCTTGTTCAGTGATGAGGTGTTCTTGTTCAGTGTGAGGTGTTCTTGCTCAGTGCAAGGTGTTCTTGTTCAGTGATGAGGTGTTCTTGTTCAGTGATGAGGTGTTCTTGTTCAGTGCGAAGTGTTCTTGCTCAGTGCAAGGTGTTCTTGTTCAGTGATGAGGTGTTCTTGTTCAGTGCGAAGTGTTCTTGCTCAGTGCAAGGTGTTCTTGTTCAGTGATGAGGTGTTCTTGTTCAGTGAGAAGTGTTCTTGCTCAGTGCGAGGTGTTCTTGTTCAGTAATGAGGTGTTCTTGCTCAGTGCGAGGTGTTCTTGTTCAGTGATGAGGTATTCTTGCTCAGTGCGAGGTGTTTTTGCTCAGTGCGAGGTGTTCTTGTTCAGTGATGAGGTGTTCTTGTTCAGTGTGAGGTGTTCTTGCTCAGTGCAAGGTGTTCTTGTTCAGTGCGAAGTGTTCTTGCTCAGTGCAAGGTGTTCTTGTTCAGTGATGAGGTGTTCTTGTTCAGTGCGAAGTGTTCTTGCTCAGTGCAAGGTGTTCTTGTTCAGTGATGAGGTGTTCTTGTTCAGTGATGAGGTGTTCTTGCTCAGTGCGAGGTGTTCTTGTTCAGTGATGAGGTATTCTTGCTCAGTGCGAGGTGTTCTTGTTCAGTGATGAGGTGTTCTTGTTCAGTGTGAGGTATTCTTGCTCAGTGCGAGGTGTTCTTGTTCAGTGATGAGGTGTTCTGGCTCAGTGCGAGGTGTTCTTGTTCAGTGATGAGGTGTTCTTGTTCAGTGATGAGGTGTTCTTGTTCAGTGATGAGGTGTTCTTGCTCAGTGCAAGGTGTTCTTGTTCAGTGATGAGGTGTTCTTGTTCAGTGCGAGGTGTTCTTGTTCAGTGTGAGGTATTCTTGCTCAGTGCGAGGTGTTCTTGTTCAATGATGAGGTGTTCTGGCTCAGTGTGAGGTGTTCTTGCTCAGTGCAAGGTGTTCTTGTTCAGTGATGAGGTGTTCTTGTTCAGTGATGAGGTGTTCTTGTTCAGTGATGGTGTTCTTGCTCAGTGCAAGGTGTTCTTGTTCAGTGCGAGGTGTTCTTGTTCAGTGATGAGGTGTTCTTGTTCAGTGATGAGGTGTTCTTGTTCAGTGATGAGGTGTTCTTGCTCAGTGGAAGGTGTTCTTGTTCAGTGATGAGGTGTTCTTGTTCAGTGCGAGGTGTTCTTGCTCAGTGCGAGGTGTTCTTCTCAGTGCGAGGTGTTCTTGCTCAGTGTGAGTTGTTCTTGCTCAGTGTGAGGTGTTCTTGCTCAGTGCGAGGTGTTCTTGCTCAGTGTGAGGTGTTCTTGTTCAGTGATGAGGTGTTCTTGTTCAGTGATGAGGTGTTCTTGTTCAGTGATGAGGTGTTCTTGTTCAGTGATGAGGTGTTCTTGTTCAGTGCGAGGTGTTCTTGCTCAGTGCGAGGTGTTCTTGTTCAGTGATGAGGTGTTCTTGTTCAGTGCAAAGTGTTCTTGCTCAGTGCGAGGTGTTCTTGCTCAGTGCAAGGTGTTCTTGCTCAGTGATGAGGTGTTCTTGCTCAGTGTGAGGTGTTTGTGCTCAGTGTGAGGTGTTCTTATTCAGTGGCAAGGTGTTCTTATTCAGTGGTGAGGTGTTCTTGCTCAGTGTGAGGTGTTCTTATTCAGTGGTGAGGTGTTCTTATTCAGTGGTGAGGTGTTCTTGCTCAGTGTGAGGTGTTTGTGCTCAGTGTGAGGTGTTCTTATTCAGTGGCAAGGTGTTCTTATTCAGTGGTGAGGTGTTCTTGCTCAGTGATGAGGTGTTCTTGCTCAGTGTGAGGTGTTCTTGCTCAGTGATGAGGTGTTCTGGCTCAGTGATGAGGTGTTCTGGCTCAGTGTGAGGTGTTCTTGCTCAGCGCAAGGTGTTCTTGCTCATTGTGAGGTGTTCTTGCTCAGTGCAAGGTGTTGTTGCTCAGTGCAAGGTGTTCTTGTTCAGTGTGAGGTGTTCTTGCTCAGTGCGAGGTGTTCTTGTTCAGTGCGAGGTGTTCTTGTTCAGTGTGAGGTGTTCTGGCTCAGTGTGAGGTGTTCTGGCTCAGTGTGAGGTGTTCTTGCTCAGTGCAAGGTGTTCTTGCTCAGTGCGAGGTGTTCTTGCTCAGTGTGAGGTGTTCTTGCTCAGTGTGAGGTGTTCTTGCTCAGTGCGAGGTGTTCTGGCTCAGTGCGAGGTGTTCTTGCTCAGTGTGAGGTGTTCTTGCTCAGTGTGAGGTGTTCTTGTTCAGTGTGAGGTGTTCTTGCTCAGTGCGAGGTGTTCTTGTTCAGTGATGAGGTGTTCTTGTTCAGTGATGAGGTGTTCTTGTTCAGTGCGAGGTGTTCTTGCTCAGTGCAAGGTGTTCTTGTTCAGTGATGAGGTGTTCTTGTTCAGTGAGAAGTGTTCTTGCTCAGTGCAAGGTGTTCTTGTTCAGTGATGAGGTGTTCTTGCTCAGTGCGAGGTGTTCTTGTTCAGTGATGAGGTATTCTTGCTCAGTGCGAGGTGTTCTTGTTCAGTGATGAGGTGTTCTTGTTCAGTGTGAGGTATTCTTGCTCAGTGCGAGGTGTTCTTGTTCAGTGATGAGGTGTTCTGGCTCAGTGCGAGGTGTTCTTGCTCAGTGTGAGGTGTTCTTGCTCAGTGCGAGGTGTTCTTGCTCAGTGCGAGGTGTTCTTGCTCAGTGTGAGGTATTCTTGCTCAGTGCGAGGTGTTCTTGTTCAGTGATGAGGTGTTCTTGCTCAGTGCGAGGTGTTCTTTCTCAGTGTGAGGTGTTCTTGCTCAGTGCAAGGTGTTCTTGCTCAGTGCGAGGTGTTCTTGCTCGGTGTGAGGTGTTCTTGCTCAGTGCGAGGTGTTCTTGTTCAGTGTGAGGTGTTCTTGCTCAGTGCGAGGTGTTCTTGTTCAGTGATGAGGTGTTCTTGCTCAGTGTGAGGTGTTCTTGTTCAGTGATGAGGTGTTCTTGTTCAGTGCGAGGTGTTCTTGTTCAGTGATGAGGTGTTCTTGTTCAGTGATGAGGTGTTCTTGTTCAGTGCAAGGTGTTCTTGCTCAGTGCGAGGTGTTCTTGCTCAGTGCAAGGTGTTCTTGTTCAGTGATGAGGTGTTCTTGTTCAGTGCGAAGTGTTCTTGCTCAGTGTGAGGTGTTCTTGCTCAATGCAAGGTGTTCTTGCTCAGTGAGGTGTTCTTGCTCAGTGTGAGGTGTTCTTGCTCAGTGTGAGGTATTCTTGCTCAGTGCAAGGTGTTCTTGTTCAGTGATGAGGTGTTCTTGTTCAGTGTGAGGTGTTCTTGCTCAGTGCAAGGTGTTCTTGTTCAGTGCAAGGTGTTCTTGCTCAGTGATGAGGTGTTCTTGCTCAGTGTGAGGTGCTTGTGCTCAGTGTGAGGTGTTCTTATTCAGTGGTGATGTGTCCTTGCTCAGTGTGAGGTGTTCTTATTCAGTGGTGAGGTGTTCTTATTCAGTGGTGAGGTGTTCTTGCTCAGTGTGAGGTGTATTATTCAGTGGTGAGGTGTTCTTGCTCAGTGTGAGGTGTTCTTGCTTGTATGAAAACGTACTCTGTGAGCACTCTGTGAAACTAAACCAACAATGCCCTTTATTGAGCAACTCTACCAGCAACTCAAGCTGAATTAGGACAGGCTAGAGATATGGCGATTGACTGAGGACAACAAAGAGGATTCGTAGTAATGTTCCTGGTGTGAATCCTCAAGTCATGAAAGAAAGACGAGGATTAAGAGGACGGATGAAGAGGTAGAAACAACGAAGAGCCAGGAGACTGTCGTGGAAACTTCGAACCCATTTTCCATGCTACCTGACAAATGTGAGTTGACAGCAAGGAAGGTAAGAACATTGTGCTTGTTGGGGACATCAGATTAGGTACATGGATAGGGACTTCTGCTCTAAAGATAGGAATAGAAGACAGAGGGTTTGCTTTCCTGGGGCTAGGATGGAGGATATTGGTAGCTGGTTTGACATCATGAATGATAATAACAAAAAAAGGCACAATACTGTGACTGGAACAATACACAAATAACCCTCACATAGAAGAGAGGAGCTTACGACGACGTTTCGGTCCGACATGGACCATTTACAAAGTCACACTGACAAAAAGAAGAGCAGGATGGGTATATATAGGCAGGAGGTGGTAATAGCAGTAGTAGTGGTAGTAGTGGAGGGAAGGAAGTAGTAGTGGGGAGGTAGTAAGAGTAGGAGGGGCCGGTCAAATACAAAGAAAGAGGAGCACTGCAAGGAAGCTAGGTGCCCACAGAGGGTAAGAGCAAGAACACCGAGGGGGGGAAAACAAATAAATAAATAAAGAAAGAAGGAACAAATACACAGGGCAGAAGAAAGACAACCTAAAGGAGAAAAAGGAAAGAGGAAAGGGGAAGAGGGAGAAGAAGAAAAAAGGAGGAATCAGGTTAGGTTGTGAGTGTTCAGAAGTTTGGAGCATTTTACAATGTAGTGGGAGAGGAAGGCATCTATAGAGACGAAGCCAGGACTAAGATTCATACAAGGAAAGTTGTGTATTAGGGAGGATTCAACCAGATGGCGACTGTTAAAGTTGGAAGTAGGGAAGACAGTTTTAGCAGAAGACCAGTCAATAGGATGGCTGTGATCTCTGACATGACAGAAAAGAGCATTGTTAGTGTCGGCAAACCTAACACTATTTTTGTGCTCCCTAAGTCTGTCAGAAAGAGATCAACCAGTTTCTCCAAAGTATTGAAGAGGACAGGAGGAACAAGAAATAGAGTAGACACCAGGAGCATCTCTAGAGGGAGGAGAGGTACGAACGAGATTAGTGTGAAGAGTGTTAGTCTGGCGGAAAGTAAGTTTGATGTCTAAGGGACGGAGAGAGTTGTTGAGATTAGAAAAACCGGAAATGTAGGGAAGGCAGAGGACAGAAGAGTTCTCAGGAGTAGAGAGTTTGGGGGAGAAGAAACTATGTTTAGTACGTGAGAAGGCAGAGTCATTGAAATGGGAAGCGTAGCCAAGACAAGAAAATGAATTATGAAGAAACTGAGAATCACATATGCGGAGAGCACAGAGAAAGAGGGAGATACAGGCTTTGCCTTTTCCATTTACCACAAGCCTATGCACAGTGGCATGTACATTCACTACTTTTCTTATAATGCTTCCTCTGTCAAGTGTTCTTATCTCCCTCTTCCTCCATGCTCTCCCCATATGTGATCCTCAGTTCCATCAATCCGAAATTTCCACTCTTCATAATTCATTTTCCCGTCTTGGCTACCCTTCCCATTTCAATGACTGCCTTCTCACGTACTAAATGTAGTTTCTTCTTTCCCAGACTCTCTACTCCTGGGAACTCTTCTGTCCTCTGCCTTCCCTACATTTCCGGTCTTTCTAATCTCAACAACTCTCTCCGTTCCTCAGACATCAAACTTACTTTCCGCCAGACTAACACTCTTCACACTAATCTTGTTCATGCTTCTCCTCCCTCTACAGATGCTCCTGGTGTCTACTCTATTTCTTGTTCCTCCTGTCCTCTTCAATACTTTGGAGAAACTGGTCATTCTCTTTCTGACAGACTTAGGGAGCACAAAAATAGTGTTAGGCTTGCCGACACTAACAATGCTCTTTTCTGTCACATCAGAGATCACAGCCATCCTATTGACTGGTCTTCTGCTAAAACTGTCTTCCCTACTTCCAACTTTAACAGTCGCTGTCTGGTTGAATCCTCCCTAATGCACAACTCTCCTTGTATGAATCTTAGTCCTGGCTTCGTCTCTGTAGATGCCTTCCTCTCCCACTACATTGTAAAATGCTCCAAACTTCAGAACACTCGTGACCTATCCTGATTCCTCCTTTTTTCTTCTTCTCCCTCTTCCCCTTTCCTTTTTCTCCTTTGGGTTGTCTTTCTTCTGCCCTGTGTATTTGTTCCTTCTTTATTTATTTATTTATTTATTTATGTTTCCCCTCCCCCTCTCGGTGTTCTTGCTCTTACCCTCTGTGGGCACCTAGCTCCCTAGCAGTGCTCCTCTTTCTTTGTATTTGACTAGCCCCTCCTACTCTTACTACCTCCCCACTACTACTTCCTTCCTTCCACTACTACTGCTACTACTATTACTACTACTACCACCTCCTGCCTATATATACCCATCCTGCTCTCCTTTTCATTAGTGTGACTTTGTAAATGGTCCATGTCAGACCGAAACGTCGTCGTAAGCTCCTCTCTTCTATATGCAGGTTATTTGTGTAATGAATGATAATGGGATCAGTCCTGTTATCTGTGTCAGCATTGGAGGAAATGATGTAGGCAAGTATATAAGTGAGGATTTAGTTAACAGGAATAGGACAACAATTGACATAATTCGGAAGATGGGAGGTACCCTGTTATATGTTGGAAATGAATGACTGTTCATAACAATTGGTATTATAAGGACAATGCAGTACCATTCATTAACAACTGAGACCACTTCTCTGACAGAAATGACATGTATGCCAGGGATGGGGTTCACTTATCCAGGACAGGTGTGGGTGTTCTTGCTAGTTCAGCTGAGGGTGTTGTTAGGGCTTTAAACTAGGATTAGTTAGAAGTATGGGTTTAGCAAGGGAAAATGTGGAGTATATAAATATTGATTTAGGCTTCGATATCATGAATCTTAAGAATAACAGTCATCAAGTAACATTGGGTAACGATGATAACAGAAATTGTGGAAAAGTAAAGCTGAATATGAAAAAGGTGCAGAAGAAAAAACATATTAACGTATTTTATACTAATAGTCAAAGCACCAGAAATAAAATTAATGAATTACATTTGGTAGCATGTGTGGAAAACGTTGATGTTATTGCATTAACTGAAACATGGCATAATTTAAAGAGTTGAGACATTATTGCCGAGTGCCACATTCAAGGGTTGTTCTCTGTAGATAGACATACGTAACTGGAAAGGGGGTGGAGTAGCATTATATGTATGAGAAAATATAAATTGTTGCATAAAAACAGATATAAAAATAGATGGATTAGTCACAGAATTTCTAGAAAATCAAGAAAAATTTATTTTGGATGTGATATATCATCTTCCTGGCTTAGTAAACAATAGAGGGAGACTTCGGGACAAAATTGTTAGCTTCTAGACACGATAACGTAGTGATAGTAGAGGATTTCAACTTTAGTCAAATTGACTGTACTTCTTTGACCAGTAATCTGGAGTCCAGTAACTTTATGGAAATAGTTCAGGACTGTTTTCTGAAGCAGTGTGTAACAGAGCTTACCAGAGGTAATAATTTGCTTGAATTAGTCTTGTCAGATAAAGAAACACTCATGAATAATCTGGAGATCACTGAAGAACTTGGCGCAAGTGATCATAAATCTAATCATAATACCTGGGAGTACGAGAATAAGGATAATACAGTGGACCCCCGCATAACGATGGCATCACATAGCGATTTTTCCGCATACCGATTACTTTTATCGCAAAATTTTTGCCGCGCATACCGATTAAAAACCCGCTTACCGATTTTCGTCCGAGACGCGTCCAATGTGCCCTCACATGTGCCGGCCGTCCCATTGTTTACCAGCCAGCCTCCGCGGTAACATCCAAGCATACACTCGGAATATTTCGTATTATTACAGTGTTTTCGGTGCTGTTTCTGGAAAATAAGTGACCATGGGCCCCAAGAAAGCTTCTAGTGCCAACCCTGTGGTAAAAAGGGTGAGAATTAGTATGGAAATTAAGAAAGATTTTGAAGGGTTTGGGGCTAACCCTGAGAAGCCTATGCCAGTTGTGGAATCCATTGTGCCTACTTCAAAGATTAAGGAAATGTGTGCACAGTGGGTTGAACTGCAAACCTTTATAGATGAAAATCACCCTGACACAGCTGTTGCAAGCCGTGCTGGTGACTATTTCAATGACAATGTTATGGCCCATTTTAGGAAAGTCTTGAAGGAACGGGAGGTACAGAGCTCTATGGACAGATTTGTTGTGCGACAGAGGTCCAGTGACTCTCAAGCTGGTCCTAGTGGCATTAAAAGAAGAAGGGAAGTAACCCCAGAAAAGGACTTGCTACCTCAAGTCCTAATGGAAGGGGATTCCCCTTCTAAACAGTAAGAAGATAATGCTCTCCCCTCCTCCCATCCCATCAATCATCACCAGATCTTCAATAAAAGTAAGTGTCATTTAATTGTGCATGCCTTTTTCAGTTTGTGTGTATTAAAATTAACATTTCATGTGGTAAAAAAAATTTTTTTTCATACTTTTGGGCGTCTTGCACGGATTAATTTTATTTCCATTATTTCTTATGGGGAAAATTCATTCGCATAACGATTATTTCGCATAACGATGAGCCCTCTTGCACGGATTAAAATCGTTAACCGGGGGTCCACTGTACAGTGAAAGTCCCCGATTTTCATTCTGCCAATTATAATGGACTTAGGGAGGGAACACATGACGGTAACATGATTAGAGGTAATATGAATTTATTGACGATCATAAGATCATCGACTTTTTTCTTAACCCTTTCAGGGTTTTGGCCGTACTAGTACGGCTTACACCCCAGGGTTTTTGATGTACTAGTACGCCTAAATTCTAGCGCCCTCAAATCTAGTGAGAGAAAGCTGGTAGGCCTACATATGAAAGAATGCGTCTATGTGGTCAGTGTGTGCACTATAAAAAAAAATCCTGCAGTAATGAGAAAAAAAAATTTCACCGTGTTTTTGGATTAAAACAGCGACTTTGCACTGTATTTTCGTATGGTATTTATTGTTGTATTCTAGTTTTCCTGGTCTCATTTTATAGAATGGAAGACATATTACAGAAATTGAGATGATTCTGACTGGTTTTACAATGAAAAGTACCTTGAAATTGAGATCAAAGTAGCAGAAATGTTCGATTTTTACCAAAGTTCATAAGTAAACAAATCATGCCAAGCATCCAATACACGTCAACTGGTGAATCTAATATTCTTTCACAAGTGTGCTGATATTATTTATACCATTTCTACACTAATGCAGTAGTCTGCATAACAGTAAATCTTCTATTTTTTGTAAGAATAAAAATTCAAAGTGGAAAGCCAAAGAAATATAAGAGGGGCCTGGGGATGTGACTAACGAACAGAAAACTTGTTATTTTAGTGCTAGGAATGTCTTTCTTGTTTATTCTGAACTCTATTCGGAAATTGGCATCTTTTGAAATTTGTGTGAAATTGGCAAAATTGCTAAATTCTGACCACTTTATTGGATAGTTGAGATCAGTAAATGGGTGGTTTCTTGTACTCATTCGATAGAAAAAACAGAATTCTAGTGAAATAGCTATGATTTTTGTCGACTAGTACACTAGAATTGGCCGAAAATAGGGCTCAAAATGGGCAAAATCGCCGATGCATAAACATCGTCGAGACCACTAACTTCGCGAGAGCATAATTCCGTAAGTTTTCCATCAAATTTCGTACTTTTGGTGTCATTACGATCGGGAAAAGATTCTCTAGCTTTTCATAAGAAAAAAATATTTTTTTTTTTTAAATTTGGGGACCCTGAGAACAAGTCTCAGAGAGGGCCTGGGGACCCTGAAAGGGTTAATAATGTACAATGAGCCCAGAGAGAAATTAGGTCAAAAAAGAATGATCCAAAATGGATGAATAGGAGACTAAAGCATCTATTAAGAGAGAAAATAGGAATTTATAGGCACATGATAGGAGGAGAGATTAACCTTATTGTCCAATACTTTCATTTTGAAAGAGGTAAAAAAGAGATAGGAAATGTTTAATGTGACTATGAAATTAAGGTTGCTAATGAATAAAAGATTAATCCAAAAAAATTCTTTCAAGTATACAGAACAAAGGTCAGGGAAAAAGTAGGACTGCTAAGAATTAGGGATGGGTTGATAATTGACAGGAAAAGTGCTTTCTTTTTAAACGTTATTTCCTGTCAGTCTTCACACAAGAAGACATAAATGATATCCCAGTAATTAATAATTATTCAGGTCCTGAAGAAAAATTAATAATATTACTGTCATGTGGGGCATAGTTATCAAACCAATGGATAAACTGAACTACAATAAGTCCCCGGACCCCGACAAGCTGTTTTCAAGGGTTCTGATTAGTACAAGTTAGAACTTAGCAGCAAACGAGCGTGTTCAATGCGTCTACCCAAACTCGTGTTGTGCCAGAGATGTGGAAGATGGTTAATGTATTTCCTATATTCAAATCAGGGGATAAGTCCATTCCATCAAATTACCTTTCAATAAGCCTGATGTCTATAGTAAGCAAATATTAGGAGCTATGGGTGATATTATTAGAGGCCACCTTAACAAGCATAATTTGATTAACGAGTCTCAGCATGGATTCACGAGAGGTTCCTGCCTGACAAATTTACTGACGTTCTTCAATAAAGCATTTGAGGTGGTGGACAGCAATGAAGAATAAGATATTATTTATTTGGATTTCAATAAGTGACTAGTATGGTTTGATTTCAGTAAGTCTTTGATAGAGTACCTCACAAAAGATTTAAGAAAAGTGGCAGCTCATGGTATAGGGTGTGAAGTTCTAACATGGATCGAGGCATTGCTTACCAATAGAAAGCAGAGTTTGCGCTTATGGGGTCATTTGAATAGGGGACTGGTTACTAGTGGCATTCCACAGGGATTAGTTTTAGGGCCATAGCTGTTCATAATTTACATTAATGACCTTGAAGGAATTGCAAGTACCATTACACAAAAATGGGCCGAATGATTGATTCCGAGGGGGCTACCAAGGAACTCCAGAAGGATTTGGACAAATTAATGTTTTGGTCTGAAATGTGGGAGATGTAGTTCAATGTGGACAAGTGTAAATAAAGTTCTAATCCTTGAGAATGAAAATAACCCTCGAAATTATAAATTAGGTGATGCAGAGCTTGATCACAAAGAATATGAAGAGGACCTGGGAGTCATGGTAATCAGAAATCGAAAGCCAAGACAACAGTGCCTAAGTGTGCATAATAAGGTTAAGAGATTACTTGAATTTATATCAAGAAGTATAAATATCAGAAGTCAAAAAGATATTTTACACTTAGATTATGCTGCTCAGTTTTGTTCTCTTTACTGCAGAATGGATATAAATTCACTGGAGAGCATTTAGAGAAGGATGAAAAGTTATCTTGTATCATTTGAAGTGACCAAGATCCCAAGACCAAAACAAATTCAATAAATCTTGTACTAAAATCCTTTTAATCCATATCAGCGTAATTATACTTTCTACAATCATTATTCCCCATGCACTGTATGACCCATAAATATTATTATAATTACCGAAGATGGCGTTGGCAGCATTGTGGAACACGTCCTGAGCTGCCGTCATAGCCTCCTGGTAGAGCCTGGTGGCCTCTGGGTAGATGATGGCTATGCCGGAACCAGGTAGCACATCATGGAACTGGTTCAGCATTGTCTTTTTCCAGGCTCCATCCAGCGTGAGCAGACTCCTGTAACCAGGAGAAGAATATTGACAAGCACAGATGCAACTCGTCTGAAAGATGGGATCTCTTATGACTCACAAAATTGTAATGACACGATTGCAATTATTATAATAATCAAGGGGGAGCAGTAAACCTGTAGGAATATGTAGCACATGTGGGGGGGATGTGGAAGGTATCCAGGGTTAATTCAGGGAACTGGAGAACAGATCCAATTCCCTAGATCAAGAGCCCCTCACCAGCATCAAGGAACCTCCCTTGAGGGGACAAGATTGCAAGAAAACCATACCACGGGTGGGGTTAGAACATGTGATCAAAGAGTCACAAAACTCCAGACCGACGCGTTAGCCACTGGACCAGCTGGCCCAGTGGCCAATGTGTCGGTTTGGAGTTGTGTAACTCTCTGATCGTGGGTTCTAACCCCACCCATGGTATGCTTTAGATCTCTTATATGTGAGATCAGGTTTAAGAAAATGTAATAAAGAGTATGTAACTTTTCATGAAAAAATGGACGGAAATTGTGATTTAACCCCTTCAGGGTCCAAGGCCCAAATCTGAAGTGGTGCCCCAGTGTCCAAGAATTTAAAAAAAAAAAATTTTTTATTTTTTCTTATGAAATGGTAGAGAATCTTTTTGTGAAGGTAATAAAATAAAAACTACGAAATTTGATGGAAAATTGACGAAATTATGCTCTCGCGAATTTTGATGTGTCAGCGATATATACGAATTGGCGATTTTGCCAACTTTGACTCCCATTTTAGGCCAATTACATTATTCCAGTCAACCAAATTCTTAGCTATTTCACTAGTATTACTTCTATTCTATCGATTGAGCACAAGAAATCGCCAAGTCAACTGTTTCAACTACAAATTAAAGTGATCGGAAATTGTTAATTTGGCCAATTTAACACAAAGTTCAAAATATTCCAATTTCAAAATAAATTCCAGAATAAACAATGTAGGTATTCCTGGAACTAAACTAACATTTCCTCTGTTCATTAGTTATGTTTTGAGGCTTTACAAATAAATTCCATTTTGATTTTTTATTCACATAATGAATTTTTATTCACACCAAAAAATAGAAGATTTACTGTTATGCAATACTGTAATAATTGTATAAATATCATCACCATATTTGTGAATGTATATTAGACCCACCAGCTGGAGTGTATTAGACGTGTGAGGTCGTTTGTTTACTCTTGAATATCGGCAAAAATTTAACATTTCTGCTACTTTGAGCTCAGTCTCAAGCCATTTCCAGTGCTAAAACCAATCAAAATCATCTCTATTTCTGTAATATGTCTTCCATTCTGTCAAATGAGACCAAGAAATCGCAAATAGAACTATAAAAAACATACGAAAAAACACTGCAAAGTCGCTGTTTTAATCGAAAAATCATTTCAGTTTTTTTTCTCTCATTATACACAGCGTGCTGCAGGATCTGTTTTATGTGGTGCACACATACCACATAGATGTATTCTCTCATATCTAGGCCCAAATGTACCACTCACAGTTTATCAGAGTGAGCTGAGCTCATGACGTAGATCTACGGTTTGGACCCTGAACTTAAAGTCGTAGATCTATGGGACGGACCCTCAAAGGGTTAAGTTACAATAATTATGAAAAACCATTTTGTTGTAATGTTTACAGATGCTGCTGGAAGGACAATAATGTTGTTTATACGACGATAGTCATAACGACTCAATCAGAAGTCAAACAATGTCTCTAGTGGCCTGGTGGTTAACGCTCTCGCTTCACACAGCAAGGGCCTGGGTTCAATTCCCAGCCAGAGTAGAAACATTGGGCATGTTTCTTTACACCTGTTGTCTATGTTCCCCATTAGTAAAATGGGTACCTGGGTGTTATTGGACTGGTGTGGGTCGCATCCTGGGACACTGACCTAATTTGCCCAAAATGTTCAGCATAACAAGGAGTTTTCTATATAGTAGTATGTCATTGATATCAGCCAGACCTGTGTACCATGTACATGTACTTGTAGTAAATATATTATTATTATTATTATTATTATAAAAAATAGCTAATTCTTGAATCAAACATATTTTTCTAGAGCAGATCCTCACGACCAGGTGTCAATATAATAAATCCAACTGAATCTGAGTGAGTACAGCCCGGGTGACCATCCAGCCCGGGTGGCCGTCCTGAGAGGTAGTGTTGGTTCTCTCAAGGAATTTGGAAATCGGCCGAATATTCAAATGAAATTAAATAAAGTATAATAGAAGCAGTGTCGTCAGAAATTGATGAAGTTGACACCACATGTAATGTCTGCCTCATAGTGTACTAATTCTCACTACAGGTATGTTAATTTATATACTGGTCAATATAAATGTCAACCGGAAGGGAGGCGTTAGGATATGTCACCAAAATCTTAATTTGGTGAATAATATTGAAATGTCCTTTAAACTTTTCTGAATACAAAAGAAACACTGTTTATCAATTCAAGACTCTTCTTTAAAACCACTTACTCACCCACAACTAAATAAATACAGTGGACCCTCGAGTTTCGGCAGCCTCGACTTTTGTGAAACTCGACCTTCGGCGAGTTTTCTTTTGGCAAAATTTGGCCTGGAGTTTCATGATTAGACTCGTATTTCAGCGACCATCCGGTACCCATCTGCCCGTCACCGTGCACACCAAGCCAGTCTCCCACGCCACTCACGCTCAGTGTGCCATTGTTTACCAACACGTGACCATCACCCCGTGGGTTCATACAATACATTTCATAATAATCCATTGTTTTTTGTGCTTGCAACTGCTAAATAAGTCATCATGGACCCAAGGAAAGCTAGAGCAAGACCTTTCGTAAATAAAGTGAGGAACACGATCCAGAGGGATTTTGAAGGGTTTGAGGCAGACCCTGTCCCTGCCGACCCTCTGCCTGTTGTGGAAGGTGTTGTGGCATTGGGCAAGTCCATGGGGTTGGAGGTGAGTGACAGAGATGTGGAAGAGTTGGTGGAGGACCACAGGGAAGAGCTAACCACTGACGAACTGCAAGAGCTTCAACTGGAACAGCATCAGGCCACAGCTGAGGAACTTGCTTCAGAGGAGGAGGAAAAGAGAGCGAAGGGGGTTCCTTCTTCAGTGATTAAGGACATGTGTGGAATGTGGAATGAGTTGCAAAGTTTTGTTGAAAAGTATCACCCTGATCAAGCTGAAACAAGCCATATCTGCAACACATACAATGACAGTGTTGTGTCCCACTTCAGGGAAATCTTAAAGAAACGCCAGAAAAGACCTCTCTGGACAGATACACCTACCATCCGACTTACGACCTGCTCGACTTATGACCACTCGACTTACGACCGTGTTTTTTATGCCAAATTCTGGGAAATAAACAACTATTTGTGTTGTACAAAGTGTTTATCCTAAACCTTACAGTATAAAATACAGTACTAACAGCATAAAAAGTAAAATAAAACACGAAATACCAAAATAAAACAATAAAATAAAGTCATTACAAAAATGTTTTGTTGATATTCAGTAGTAAAGTTCAACTTACGACCATTTCGACTTATGACCGGTTTCTCGGAACCGAACTTGGTCGTAAGTCGGATGGTAGGTGTATTTTGTGCGACAGGGGTCCAGTGACTCTCAAGTTGTTCCCAGTGGCATTAAAAGAAGAAGGGAAGTAACCCCAGATAAGGACTTGCTACCTAAAGTCCTAATGGAAGGAGATTCTCCTTCCAAACAATAGTGTACACCTTACTCCTATCCCCTCCTCCCATCTTCCATCCACCCAGAAGTCTTCAGTAAAGGTAAGTGTAATTATTATTATCACACTGGCCGATTCCCACCAAGGCAGGGTGGCCCGAAAAAGAAAAACTTTCACCATCATTCACTCCATCACTGTCTTGCCAGAAGGGTGCTTTACACTACAGTTTTTAAACTGCAACTTTAACGCCCCTCCTTCAGAGTGCAGGCACTGTACTTCCCATCTCCAGGACTCAAGTCCGGCCTGCCGGTTTCCCTGAATCCCTTCATAAATGTTACTTTGCTCACACTCCAACAGCACGTCAAGTATTAAAAACCATTTGTCTCCATTCACTCCTATCAAACACGCTCATGCATGCCTGATGGAAGTCCAAGCCCCTCGCACACAAAACCTCCTTTACCCCCTCCCTCCAACCTTTCCTAGGCCAACCCCTACCCCGCCT
>NC_091341.1:28272454-28274954 GCF_038502225.1 Cherax quadricarinatus
GTAGGTAAGTTTGGGGTGCCAGGTGTAAATGATAATGGGAGCCCTTTGATTGAACTTTGTATAGAAAGGGGTTTAGTTATAGGTAATACATATTTTAAGAAAAAGAGGATAAATAAGTATACAAGATATGATGTAGGGCGAAATGACAGTAGTTTGTTGGATTATGTATTGGTAGATAAAAGACTGTTGAGTAGACTTCAGGATGTACATGTTTATAGAGGGGACACAGATATATCAGATCACTTTCTAGTTGTAGCTACACTGAGAGTAAAAGGTAGATGGGATACAAGGAGAATAGAAGCATCAGGGAAGAGAGAGGTGAAGGTTTATAAACTAAAAGAGGAGGCAGTTAGGGTAAGATATAAACAGCTATTGGAGGATAGATGGGCTAATGAGAGCATAGGCAATGGGGTCGAAGAGGTATGGGGTAGGTTTAAAAATGTAGTGTTAGAGTGTTCAGCAGAAGTTTGTGGTTACAGGAAAGTGGGTGCGGGAGGGAAGAGGAGCGATTGGTGGAATGATGATGTAAAGAGAGTAGTAAGGGAGAAAAAGTTAGCATATGAGAAGTTTTTACAAAGTAGAAGTGATGCAAGGAGGGAAGAGTATATGGAGAAAAAGAGAGAGGTTAAGAGAGTGGTGAAGCAATGTAAAAAGAGAGCAAATGAGAGAGTGGGTGAGATGTTATCAACAAATTTTGTTGAAAATAAGAAAAAGTTTTGGAGTGAGATTAACAAGTTAAGAAAGCCTAGGGAACAAATGGATTTGTCAGTTAAAAATAGGAGAGGAGAGTTATTAAATGGAGAGTTAGAGGTATTGGGAAGATGGAGGGAATATTTTGAGGAATTGTTAAATGTTGATGAAGATAGGGAAGCTGTGATTTCGTGTATAGGACAAGGAGGAATAACATCTTGTAGGAGTGAGGAAGAGCCAGTTGTGAGTGTGGGGGAAGTTCGTGAGGCAGTACGTAAAATGAAAGGGGGTAAGGCAGCCGGGATTGATGGGATAAAGATAGAAATGTTAAAAGCAGGTGGGGATATAGTTTTGGAGTGGTTGGTGCAATTATTTAATAAATGTATGGAAGAGGGTAAGGTACCTAGGGATTGGCAGAGAGCATGCATAGTTCCTTTGTATAAAGGCAAAGGGGATAAAAGAGAGTGCAAAAATTATAGGGGGATAAGTCTGCTGAGTGTACCTGGTAAAGTGTATGGTAGAGTTATTATTGAAAGAATTAAGAGTAAGACGGAGAATAGGATAGCAGATGAACAAGGAGGCTTTAGGAAAGGTAGGGGGTGTGTGGACCAGGTGTTTACAGTGAAACATATAAGTGAACAGTATTTAGATAAGGCTAAAGAGGTCTTTGTGGCATTTATGGATTTGGAAAAGGCGTATGACAGGGTGGATAGGGGGGCAATGTGGCAGATGTTGCAGGTGTATGGTGTAGGAGGTAGGTTACTGAAAGCAGTGAAGAGTTTTTACGAGGATAGTGAGGC
Source organism: Cherax quadricarinatus (assembly GCF_038502225.1). NCBI lineage: Eukaryota > Metazoa > Arthropoda > Malacostraca > Decapoda > Parastacidae > Cherax > Cherax quadricarinatus. The sequence continues at coordinate 28,273,945 of NC_091341.1, forward strand.
TCAAGTTAGAGTATGTAGGAAAGAGGGAAATTATTTCCCAGTAAAAGTAGGCCTTAGACAAGGATGTGTGATGTCACCGTGGTTGTTTAATATATTTATAGATGGGGTTGTAAGAGAAGTAAATGCGAGGGTCTTGGCAAGAGGCGTGGAGTTAAAAGATAAAGAATCACACACAAAGTGGGAGTTGTCACAGCTGCTCTTTGCTGATGACACTGTGCTCTTGGGAGATTCTGAAGAGAAGTTGCAGAGATTGGTGGATGAATTTGGTAGGGTGTGCAAAAGAAGAAAATTAAAGGTGAATACAGGAAAGAGTAAGGTTATGAGGATAACAAAAAGATTAGGTGATGAAAGATTGAATATCAGATTGGAGGGAGAGAGTATGGAGGAGGTAAATGTATTCAGATATTTGGGAGTGGACGTGTCAGCGGATGGGTCTATGAAAGATGAGGTGAATCATAGAATTGATGAGGGGAAAAGAGTGAGTGGTGCACTTAGGAGTCTGTGGAGACAAAGAACTTTGTCCTTGGAGGCAAAGAGGGGAATGTATGAGAGTGTAGTTTTACCAACGCTCTTATATGGGTGTGAAGCATGGGTGATGAATGTTGCAGCGAGGAGAAGGCTGGAGGCAGTGGAGATGTCATGTCTGAGGGCAATGTGTGGTGTGAATATAATGCAGAGAATTCGTAGTTTGGAAGTTAGGAGGAGGTGCGGGATTACCAAAACTGTTGTCCAGAGGGCTGAGGAAGGGTTGTTGAGGTGGTTCGGACATGTAGAGAGAATGGAGCGAAACAGAATGACTTTAAGAGTGTATCAGTCTGTAGTGGAAGGAAGGCGGGGTAGGGGTCGGCCTAGGAAAGGTTGGAGAGAGGGGGTAAAGGAGGTTTTGTGTGCGAGGGGCTTGGACTTCCAGCAGGCATGCATGTTTGATAGGAGTGAATGGAGACAAATGGTTTTTAATACTTGACGTGCTGTTGGAGTGTGAGCAAAGTAACATTTATGAATGGGTTCAG
>NC_091341.1:28279954-28421309 GCF_038502225.1 Cherax quadricarinatus
CTGTCTATTTGTCTCTCTGCCAAGCTCCCTGTCTATCTGTCTAGCTCTGTCTCAGAGAGAGCCACAAGACTGTCATCATCATGTTTACTCACATCTTCAAGCAGAGTATAGCACTTTGTCTGGATTTTTTGGGTTATCCTAGGTAATTTACACTATGTATACTTGTATTTATGTGTACCTGTGAGACAGAGATAGAGAGAGAGAGAGAAAGAGAGAGACAGATTGAAAGAGATAGAATGAGGGAGAAAGATAATTTAGCTTTAGAATATTTACTTTATTTTTTACTTAATTCTAACTATAGATTCACTACAAATCTTATGATTACAAGCATTGATCCTGATACCAACCTCTTATTTAATGACTTAAATGATTCAAACAGTTACTGTAATTACTACACAGCAGAACAATCAAAGGCACTTCTCAGAGCCAACAACAACATAACTATCTTTAACTACAATATCAGATCTTTAAGCAAGCATTATGATGACCTCCTAGCATTACTAAATTCCTTGCATGCCAATATGTCCATCATTACACTAACTGAAACCTGGCTAAAGCCTGATACTACAGATGTCTATGCCATTCCTGGTTACACAGCCATACACAACTGTAGGCCAGACCAACAAGGGGGTGGCACTGCTATATACTACTCAGACCAACTAGAATGTATCACTAATACTTGCACAAGGGATGAACATGGGGAATATATAATAGCTAAATTCAAATCCAAACACCTACAAAAACCTCTCACAGTGATAAACATCTACAGAATTCCACAATCAAACATTAGCCAATTTAGTCAAAACCTAGGAAGTATGATAACTGATGCACGCATGAACAAAGATCACTTACTACTCTCAGGTGACTTCAATATAAATCTCCTGCAAGACCAGGACCCACACGTTACTGAATTCACAAACACAATGAGTAACTGCATGTTGCTACCAACAGTAACAAAACCTACAAGAGTTACAGAGACTAGTGTTTCCCTACTTGACCACATCTGGACCAACACCATATCCCCTTTAAAACCAGGCATAATTACAGATAATACCACAGACCACTACCCTACTTTCCTCATAACAACTCTTGGTAAAATACCCCAAGACACTACTAAAGTCACCTTCAGACTTCACAATGAGGCAGCCATTAATAACTTCACAACAGCAGTAACAAACATTGACTGGCACACTGAGCTAGAAATCTATACAGATATTGACGAATGTTTTAATAATTTTCTAAAAAAGACCCAATACCTTTATAACAAGCACTGCCCTAAAAAAACTAAACAGATGACAGCTAAGAGACTGAACAGTCCCTGGCTAACACCCAGCATTCTCAAATCCATAAATACAAAACACCGATATGAAAAACAGTACAGAATGGGTCACATAACCAGAGACCAAACAAAACGTTACTCGTCAATCCTAACCAGCCTGATAAGAAGGGCAAAAAAATTGTATTATGAAAACAGATTATCCAACTTACGAGGTGATATAAAAAAGACCTGGAAGACCCCATCAGAAATTCTGGGAACAAAAAAGATATCACGACATAGCGAAATAAAATTAGCAAAATCAGATGAACCCCAACTCCCACCAACAGAAACAACAAACAGACTCAATGATTTCTTCTCCACTATAGGTCAAAACCTTGCCAATAATATCCCAAGCTCAGATACCCCACCAAATGACTACCTCACTGGCAACTACCCGAACACACTGTTCCTAGCTCCGACTAACCCACACGAAGTCTCCCTTATTACCAACGCACTGAAAAACAATGCAGGAGATTTAAATACCTTACCCCCCTTTATATACAAAAAAGCGTCACAAGTACTATCACCAATCATTGCAACACTCTTTAACAAATCCATTGAATCCTCCACCTTCCCTACAGTTCTCAAAATAGCAAGGGTCACCCCGATCCATAAAGGAGGTGACCAAACAAAGTTGAATAACTATAGGCCAATATCCAATTTACACCCTCTCTCAAAAATCTTCGAAAAATTAATTCATAAACGAATCTACTCCTACCTCATCTCCCATAACATTCTCAACCCCTGCCAATTTGGATTCAGGCCTAATAAAAATACTAATGATGCTATTATACACATGCTAGAACATATATACACTGCAATAGAGAAAAAAGAAGTCCCTCTGGGGATCTTCATTGACTTACGTAAAGCTTTTGATACAGTTGACCATGACTTGTTCCACGTAAAATTGTCACACTATGGTATTAGAGGGCACTCCCTCAACTACCTCAAGTCTTACCTCAGCAACAGAAGCCAATATGTGTACGCAAATGGGGCAAGCTCTTCCACACAACCAATTACAGTTGGTGTCCCACAGGGAAGTGTCCTTGGCCCTCTTCTCTTTCTCCTATACATAAATGACCTACCAAATGCTTCGCAATTACTCAAACCCACACTTTTTGCAGATGACACCACATACGTCTTCTCTCACCCGAGCCCAGTCACGCTAGCCAATACTGTAAATACCGAATTACAGAAAATATCTACCTGGATGAGGACTAACAAACTTACACTAAACATTGACAAAACCTACTTCATTCAGTTTGGTAGCAGAGCTACAGATGTACCTCTTAACATAACGATAAACGGATCACCTATCACAAAGCTAACAGAGGGAAAATTCTTAGGAATCCACCTCGATAATAGACTCAAATTTCATACACATACAACAAATTTCTAAGAAAATTTCCAAGACTGTAGGCATACTATCGAAGACACAGTACTATGTTCCACAGTCAGCCCTCCTGGCCCTCTATCACTCTCTTATTTACCCCTATCTTACCTATGGAATTTGTGCATGGGGCTCAACAACAACTAACCATCTCAGACCACTAATTACCCAACAAAAGGCTGCAGTTAGAATGATAACAAATTCTCAATACAGGCAGCACACTCCACCAATATTCAAAACACTCAACCTACTCGCCATACAAAACATCCATACTTATTATTGCACTTATTACATACATAGAACACTTAACTCTGATATTAACCCTCCCCTCAAACATCTCCTTGCCAACCTCAACAGAACACATGACCATAATACAAGGCACAGATCACTCTTTGATGTTCCTCGTGTCCATCTCACGCTATGCAAAAACTCAATGCACATAAAAGGCCCTAAAATCTGGAATTCATTACCTGTAAATATAAAAGAAACACTACCTGTTTATAAATTCAAGTCTCTTCTCAAAGTTCACTTACTCACTCAAAACCAAATAAATACTGAATAACTGAACCTTATAAATTGTATATCCTAAATGTTACTCACAATTATATCACACAAATGTTAAACCTAACTTTGTTATTTTTTTTAAATACACTACCTAACAGAATACTCCATTCTACTGAATGAACAGCAATGCATGCAACCATATGACCTGTCTTTGTAATACTCATTTGTATTTTATAGTTATCTGTTTACAATAATGTCTTATCACTGATTTCATCATTGCTTAGTTAATCTTAAGTTAATTGTAAGCCAGCCCGTAATGCTATGCATATAAGTGGCTTTGGCATGCTGCTCTTACCTGTATTTTTTTGTACCTCTGTATGTATGCTAAGATAGAATGGAGGGGAAGCAGCATCCGACCCCATTGTTTTGACTGGCGGGAGGGGGAGTGAGTAATGAGACAATATGTCATTTTGACAGCTGCGGACTCCTGACTCAAAACAATTATAAGCACACACTCGCACCCAAGACAAGCTTGCTGAATGGTGATAATAGCAGTTTTATGAAAGTATCTAGGGACTATATATGTGTATATATATTATAGAAACCAGAAGCAAGAAGGTAAGGCAGGAATGAAGGAAGGACTAGATGAAAGGAAAAAAGTAAGGAAGGACAGATGAAGGAATGTAGGAAGAGAGGTGGAATGCCCTCCAGGTAGCCTCCAGGTAGGAAAGGAATGAAGGAAATTAGGAAGGAAGGAATGATGACACATGACCATTTACCTAGGATAACTACATAACACAACTGCCTGCTAATACTGTGAAGAAAACTGTTCAGACGAGGTGTTTTGTCTTTGCACATAAAAAAAAACTTCAACAAAAATGCACACACTGATTTTATGTGTGAGGAGTGTAAAACACCATTGTGTATGACACCATGTTTTATGTGTGAGTGTAAAACACCACTGTGTATGACACCACGTTTTATGTGTGAGAGTGTAAAACACCACTGTGTATGACACCATGTTTTATGTGTGAGAGTGTAAAACACCACTGTGTATGACACCATGTTTTATGTGTGAGAGTGTAAAACACCACTGTGTATGACACCATGTTTTATGTGTGAGAGTGTAAAACACCACTGTGTATGACACCATGTTTTATGTGTGAGAGTGTAAAACACCACTGTGTATGACACCATGTTTTATGTGTGAGAGTGTAAAACACCACTGTGTATGACACCATGTTTTATGTGTGAGAGTGTAAAACACCACTGTGTATGACACCATGTTTTATGTGTGAGGAGTGTAAAACACCACTGTGTATGACACCATGTTTTATGTGTGAGAGTGTAAAACACCACTGTATATGACACCATGTTTTATGTGTAAGAGTGTAAAACACCACTGTGTATGACACCATGTTTTATGTGTAAGAGTGTAAAACACCACTGTATATGACACCATGTTTTATGTGTAAGAGTGTAAAACACCACTGTGTATGACACCATGTTTTATGTGTAAGAGTGTAAAACACCACTGTGTATGACACCATGTTTTATGTGTAAGAGTGTAAAACACCACTGTGTATGACACCATGTTTTATGTGTGAGGAGTGTAAAACACCACTGTGTATGACACCATGTTTTATGTGTGAGAGTGTAAAACACCACTGTGTATGACATCATGTTTTATGTGTGAGAGTGTAAAACACCATTGTGTATGACACCATGTTTTATGTGTAAGAGTGTAAAACACCACTGTGTATGACACCATGTTTTATGTGTAAGAGTGTAAAACACCACTGTGTATGACACCATGTTTTATGTGTGAGAGTGTAAAACACAACTGTGTATGACACCATGTTTTATGTGTAAGAGTGTAAAACACCACTGTGTATGACACCATGTTTTATGTGTAAGAGTGTAAAACACCACTGTGTATGACACCATGTTTTATGTGTGAGAGTGTAAAACACCACTGTGTATCACACCATGTTTTATGTTTGAGAGTGTAAAACACCACTGTGTATCACACCATGTTTCACAGAGTTCCACAAGCTGCAGAACTTCTAGGAGTATGTTCAGTGACTGTATATTGGTATATATATTATAGAACAATAATAATAAACAATTTTTTGTATTGTTTGTTTTTGTAAACAAGTTTTGTAAACAATATATTGATAATTATGTTTGTGTGCTTATTGTGTTGTATACAACGAGTGTATATATGTACATTGCACCTTACTTTGGTCTCACAGGCCACATAAGTTATGTGAAAAATAAAATAGTGAAAAAAAACAACAAACCTTCAAGTACAAGTAAACTAAAGTTTACGGGTGAGCGGCAGTCGCTGCTGTTGCCATACGCGGCTCATTTTCTGCAAACTTCATGCCTCTATATCTGGGTAAGGACTGATGGGAAAATTTTTTGGGGGGGACTAAAACAATCAGAAAAATAATCTTAACATTTTCATAAGAAAAAATAATTTTTTTTTCGAATATTTTGCGACACCAGGAGACACTTCAGGATTGGGCCTTTCGACAGTCAAAGGGTTAAAGATATATTTTTTTCATTAATGTTGATGTAAAAATTTATAATTTTGCACCAAAAGGAACTTAGAAAACTTACCTAACCTTATTTTGACAAGAACAATTTATTTTAGCCTAACCCAACTAAATATATTTTAGATTTGTTTACAATAATTTACAGTGCACCCTCGCATACCATTGGCATCACATAACGTTAAATCCGCATACCGATACATTTTATCACTAAAATTTTGCCTCGCATACCGCTAAAAAACTCGCTCAACGCTATTCGTCCGAGACGCTTCTAGTGTGCGGCCTGAGCCAGCTTCACATGTTCCGCCAGTGGCATTGTTTACAAGCCAGCCTCTGCGGTAACATCCAAGCATACAATCGGAACATTTCGTATTACAGCGTTTTTTATTTCATCTGCAAAATAAGTGACCATGGGCCCCAAGAAAGCCTCTAGTGCTAACCCAGTGGTAAAAAGGGTGAGAACTACTATCATACCACAGTCAGCTGCTGCTGCACCACGGTCAGCTGTTGCTTGACCAGTCAGCTGTTGCTGGATCAGTCAGCTGCTGTTGCACCTCGATCAGCTGTTGCTGGACCAGTCAGCTGTTGCTGGATCAGTCAGCTGCTTCTGCACCACGATCAGCTGTTGTTGGACCAGTCAGCTGTTGCTGAATCAGTCAGCTGCTGCTGCACCATGATCAGCTGTTGTTGGACCAGTCAGCTGTTGCTGGATCAGTCAGCTGCTGCTGCACCACGATCAGCTGTTGTTGGACCAGTCAGCTGTTGCTGAATCAGTCAGCTGCTGCTGCACCATGATCAGCTGTTGTTGGACCAGTCAGCTGTTGCTGAATCAGTCAGCTGCTGCTGCACCACGATCAGCTGTTGTTGGACCAGTCAGCTGTTGCTGGATCAGTCAGCTGCTTCTGCACCATGATCAGCTGTTGCTGGATCAGTCAGCTGTTGCTGGACCAGTCATCTGTTGCTGGATCAGTCAACTGTTGCTGGACCAGTCAGCTGTTGCTGGATCAGTCAGCTGTTGCTGGATCAGTCAGCTGTTGCTGGATCAGTCAGCTGTTGCTGGATCAGTCAGCTGTTGCTGGACCAGTCAGCTGTTGCTGGATCAGTCAGCTGTTGCTGGATCAGTAAGCTGTTGCTGGATCAGTCAGCTGTTGCTGGACCAGTCAGCTGTTGCTGGACCAGTCAGTTGTTGCTGGATCAGTCAGCTGTTGCTGTATCAGTCAGCTGTTGCTGGATCAGTCAGCTGTTGCTGGACCAGTCAGTTGTTGCTGGATCGGTCAACTGTTGCTGGACCAGTCAGCTGTTGCTGGATCAGTCAGCTGTTGCTGGATCAGTCAGCTGTTGCTGGACCAGTCAGCTGTTGCTGGATCAGTCAGCTGTTGCTGGATCAGTCAGCTGTTGCTGGATCAGTCAGCTGTTGCTGGACCAGCCAGCTGTTGCTGGACCAGTCAGCTGTTGCTGGATCAGTCAGCTGTTGCTGTATCAGTCAGCTGTTGCTGGACCAGTCAGCTGTTGCTGGATCAGTCAGCTGCTGCTGCACCACGGTCAGCTGCTGTTGCACCATCAGCTGTTTCTGAACATGACTCATCCCGAACCTGTCCGAAACTTGTCCGTCCAGCCTGAGCGCCTGCCTTGCCGTCATTGTTTACAAGCCAGGGTGGCCGGTTGCATGCATACATTCGATACATTTTGTATTATTCCATTATTTATAGTGCTTGTAACTGCTAAATAAGCCACCATCGGCCCAAAGAAAGCTTCTAGTGCCAACCCTGTGGTAAAAAGGGTGATAAATACTATCGTACCACAGTCAGCTGCTGCTGCACCACGGTCAGCTGATAAATTGGACCAGTCAGCTGTTGCTGCACCACAGCTGCAGCTGCACCATGGTCAGCTGTTGCTGCACCCAGCTGCTGCTGCACCACGGTCAGCTGATAAATTGGACCAGTCAGCTGCTGCTGCACCACAGCTGCTGCTGCACCATGGTCAGCTGCACCACAGCTGTTGTTGTTGCTGCACCACCATCAGCTGTATTACTCGAAGATGTGGAGAGTGTGTTGTTGGTGTGGCTTAACGTGAAACAATTACCGAGAAACAATTAACCCCAGAGGGTTAGCCACGCAGGATAACCCAAGAAAGTTAGTGCATCATCGAGGACTCTAACTTATTTCCATTGGGGTCCTTAATCTTGTCTCCCAGGATGCAACCCACACCAGTCGACTAACATCCAGGTGAACAGGGAAAAACGCCTGGAACTAGTGTTCATATTGGTGAATTTAAAGCCAGCAAAGGTTGGTTTGAGAGATTTAACCCTTTGACTGTTTCAGGCCCCTCTCTGAAACTGTCATTCTATGTCGCTCAATTTTTGAAAAAAAAAAAATTATTTTTTCTTATGAAATGATAGAGAATCTTTTCCCGATGGTAATGACACCAAAAGTTCGAAATTTGGTCGAAAACTCGTGGAATTATGCTCCCGCGAAGTTAGCGGTCTCGGCGACATATGCGTATTGGCGATTTCGCCGACTTTGAGCCCTATTTTCAGCCAATTCCATTGTTCCAGTTGACCAAACTCATAGCTATTTCTTTAGAACTCCATTTTATCTATCAGCTGAGTACAAGAAACCTCCCATTTACTAATTTGGACTACCCAATATGGTGGTCAGAAATTGGCAATTTGGCCAATTTCACGCAAAATAAAAAAGATGCCAATTTCAAAATAGGGTCCAGAATAAACAAGGTAGACATTCGTGGCACTAAAATAACATATGCTCTGTTCATTAGTCACATCTCTAGGCCCCTCTTATATTATTATTGCTTTCTATTTTGATTTTTTATTCATACAAAAAAATACAAAATTTACTGTTATGCAGACGACTGCATTATTGTAAAAATGGTATAAATAATATCAGTGCACTAGTGAAAGAATATTAGACTCCCCAGTTGACGTGTATTGGACGTGTGGTGTGATTTATTTACTCTTGAACATTGGTAAAAATCGAACATTTCCGCTACTTTGAGCTCAGTTTCAAGGTCGTTTTCATCGTAAAAGTAATGAAAATCATCTCTATTTCTGTAATATGTTTTCCATTTTATCACCTAAGACCATGAAAACGCGAATACAACGATAAATACTATACGAAAATACACCTCAAAGTCGGCGTTTTATTCCAAAAAAACGATCAGAGTTTTTTTTTTCTCATTATGCAATGTGTGCTGCAGGATTTTTTTTATGTGGTGCACACTGACCACACAGACCCATTCTCTCACATGTGGGCCTACCAGCTTTCTCCCACTTGATTTGAAGCCGCTAGAATTATTGAGTATATATACGTCAGAAACATTGGCTCGTAAGACGTATTTATACGTCGAAAACAGTCAAAGGGTTAAGAATTGTAGTGGCATACACAGTGTGATAAGGCCTGTTCTGGAAGAAAATGCCAAACAGGACCTACAGTACTCAGGAGGAAAAGGCACTCCAAGGACACAGTGTCTCATCAGTCATTGCTGCATCTTCAATAAAGGTAAGTGTCATTTATTCTTCATTTAGTAGAGCAGTACATGCACAATATATACTGTGCATGTACTACTCTACTATTGTGCATGTATCCTTCTCTTTGTGTGTAGGAAAATGTATATTTCATGTTGTAAAAATTTTTTTTTCATACTTTTGGGTGTCTTGCACAGATTAATTTAATTTACATTATTTCTTATGGGGAAAATTCATTCGCATAACGATAATTTCGCATAACAATGAGCTCTCATGAACAGATTAATATCGTTATGCGGGGGTCCACTGTATTACTAAACAAACCCAGTGAAATATATTTTTTTCGTTAGGTTCAGAATGATTTTGGCGAAATTATTGCATACACAAATTTTCACTTGTCCTATATGGCAAGACGAGCGTTGCTCTTTAAGCCAAGATCGCAAGTTCTGCCTATTCGGCACGACATATGTGTGTGTGTGTGTATATATATATATATATATATATATATATATATATATATATATATATATATATATATATATATATATATATATATATATATATATATATTATATATATATATATATATATATCGCACACAAAACCTCCTTTATATACAGTGGACCCCCGGTTAACGATATTTTTTCATTCCAGAAGTATGTTCAGGTGCCAATACTGACCGAATTTGTTCCCATAAGGAATATTGAGAAGTAGATTAGTCCATATCAGACCCCCAAACATACACGTACATATCCACCCTGTCATACGCCTTTTCCAAATCCATAAATGCCACAAAGACCTCTTTAGCCTTATCTAAATACTGTTCACTTATATGTTTCACTGTAAACACCTGGTAAGCCTCCTTGTTCGCACAGGTTATCCCCCTATAATTTTTGCATAAATACAATCCCTAGGTACACTTACATAATTGGTCGCATTCACGAACTTCCCCCACACTCACAACTGGCTCTTCCTCACTCCTACAAGATGTTATTCCTCCTTGCCCTATACACGAAATCACAGCTTCCCTATCTTCATCAACATTTAACAATTCCTCAAAATATTCCTTCCATCTTCCCAATACCTCTAACTCTCCATTTAATAACTCTCCTCTCCTATTTTTAACAGACAAATCCATTTGTTCTCTAGGCTTTCTTAACTTGTTAATCTCACTCCAAAACTTTTTCTTATTTTCAACAAAATTTGTTGATAACATCTCACCCACTCTCTCATTTGCTCTCTTTTTACATTGCTTCACCACTCTCTTAACTTCTCTCTTTACCCTAACTGCCTCCTCTTTTAGTTTATAAACCTTCACCTCTCTCTTCCCTGATGCTTCTATTCTCCTTGTATCCCATCTACCTTTTACTCTCAGTGTAGCTACAACTAGAAAGTGATCTGATATATCTGTGGCCCCTCTATAAACATGTACATCCTGAAGTCTACTCAACAGTCTTTTATCTACCAATACATAATCCAACAAACTACTGTCATTTCGCCCTACATCATATCGTGTATACTTATTTATCCTCTTTTTCTTAAAATATGTATTACCTATAACTAAACCCCTTTCTATACAAAGTTCAATCAAAGGGCTCCCATTATCATTTACACCTGGCACCCCAAACTTACCTACCACACCCTCTCTAAAAGTTTCTCCTACTTTAGCATTCAAGTCCCCTACCACAATTACTCTCTCACTTGGTTCAAAGGCTCCTATACATTCACTTAACATCTCCCAAAATCTCTCTCTCTCCTCTGCATTCCTCTCTTCTCCAGGTGCATACACGCTTATTATGACCCACTTCTCGCATCCAACCTTTACTTTAATCCACATAATTCTTGAATTTACACATTCATATTCTCTTTTCTCCTTCCATAACTGATCATTTAACATTACTGCTACCCCTTCCTTTGCTCTAACTCTCTCAGATACTCCAGATTTAATCCCATTTATTTCCCCCCACTGAAACTCTCCTACCCCCTTCAGCTTTGTTTCGCTTAGGGCCAGGACATCCAACTTCTTTTCATTCATAACATCAGCAATCATCTGTTTCTTGTCATCCGCACTACATCCACGCACATTTAAGCAACCCAGTTTTATAAAGTTTTTCTTCTTCTCTTTTTTAGTAATTGTATACAGGAGAAGGGGTTACTAGCCCATTGCTCCCGGCATTTTAGTCGCCTCATACGACACGCATGGCTTACGGAGGAAAGATTCTTTTCCACTTCCCCATGGACAATAGAAGAAATAAAAAAGAACAAGAGCTATTTAGAAAAAGGAGGAGGTGATCGTTATGCGGGGGTCCACTGTATGCAATCCTACCATATGTATGTATATACCTATACCTATATATATATATATATATATATATATATATATATATATATATATATATATATATATATATATTATATAGGTACCTATTACATAAGGTACCTAGGGATTGGCAGAGAGCATGCATAGTTCCATAGGGGGATAAGTCTGTTGAGTATACCTGGTAAAGTGTATGGTAGAGTTATTATTGAAAGAATGAAGAGTAAGACGGAGAATAGGATAGCAGATGAACAAGGAGGCTATAGGAAAGGTAGGGGGTGTGTTGACCAGGTGTTTACAGTGAAACATATAAGTGAACAGTATTTAGATAAGGCTAAAGAGGTCTTTGTGGCATTTATGGATTTGGAAAAGGCATATGACAGGGTGGATAGGGGGGCAATGTGGCAGATGTTGCAGGTGTATGGTGTAGGAGGTAGGTTACTGAAAGCAGTGAAGAGTTTTTACGAGGATAGTGAGGCTCAAGTTAGAGTATGTAGGAAAGAGGGAAATTATTTCCCAGTAAAAGTAGGCCTTAGACAAGGATGTGTGATGTCACTGTGGTTGTTTAATATATTTATAGATGGGGTTGTAAGAGAAGTAAATGTGAGGGTCTTGGTAAGAGGCGTGGAGTTAAAAGATAAAGAATCACACATAAAGTGGGAGTTGTCACAGTTGCTCTTTGCTGATGACACTGTGCTCTTGGGAGATTCTGAAGAGAAGTTGCAGAGATTGATGGATGAATTTGGTAGGGTGTGCAAAAGAAGAAAATTAAAAGTGAATACAGGAAAGAGTAAGGTTATGAGGATAACAAAAAGATTAGGTGATGAAAGATTGGATATCAGATTGGAGGGAGAGAGTATGGAGGAGGTGAATGTATTCAGATATTTGGGAGCGGACGTGTCAGCGGATGGGTCTATGAAAGATGAGGTGAATCATAGAATTGATGAGGGGAAAAGGGTGAGTGGTGCACTTAGGAGTCTGTGGAGACAAAGAACTTTGTCCTTGGAGGCAAAGAGGGGAATGTATGAGAGTATAGTTTTACCAACACTCTTATATGGGTGTGAAGCATGGGTGATGAATGTTGCAGCGAGGAGAAGGCTGGAGGCAGTGGAGATGTCATGTCTGAGGGCAATGTGTGGTGTGAATATAATGCAGAGAATTCGTAGTTTGGAAGTTAGGAGGAGGAGCGGGATTACCAAAACTGTTGTCCAGAGGGCTGAGGAAGGGTTGTTGAAGCGGTTTGGACATGTAGAGAGAATGGAGCAAAACAGAGTGACTTCAAGAGTGTATCAGTCTGTAGTGGAAGGAAGGCGGGGAAGGGGTCGGCCTAGGAAACGTTGGAGGGAGGGGGTAAAGGAGGTTTTGTGTGCGAGGGGCTTGGACTTCCAGCAGGCATGCGTGAGCGTGTTTGATAGAAGTGAATGGAGACAAATGGTTTTTAATACTTGACGTGCTGTTGGAGTGTGAGCAAAGTAACATTTATGAAGGGGTTCAGGGAAACCGGCAGGCCGGACTTGAGTCCTGGAGATGGGAAGTACAGTGCCTGCACTCTGAAGGAGGGGTGTTAATTAATGTTGCAGTTTAAAAACTGTAGTGTAAAGCACCCTTCTGGCAAGACAGTGATGGAGTGAATGATGGTGAAAGTTTTTCTTTTTCGGGTCACCCTGCCTTGGTGGGAATCAGCCGGTGTGATAATAAAAAAAAAAAAAAAAATATATATATATATATATATACAGTGGACCCCCGCACAACGATTACCTCCGAATGTGACCAATTATGTAAGTGTATTTATGTAAGTGCGTTTGTACGTTTATGTTGGGGGTCTGAAATGGACTAATCTACTTCACAATATTTCTTATGGGAACAAATTCGGTCAGTACTGGCACCTGAACATACTTCTGGAGTGAAAAAATATCGTTAACCGGGGGTCCACTGTATATATATATATATATACAATTTTTTTTTTTTCCAACAAGTCGGCCGTCTCCCACCGAGGCAGGGTGACCCAAAAAAGAAAGAAAATCCCCAAAAAGAAAATACTTTCATCATCATTCAACACTTTCACCACACTCACACATTATCACTGCTTTTGCAAAGGTGCTCAGAATACAACAGCTTAGAAGCATATACGTATAAAGATACACAACATATCCCTCCAAACTGCCAATATCCCAAACCCCTCCTTTAAAGTGCAGGCATTGTACTTCCCATTTCCATGACTCAAGTCCGACTATATGAACATAACCGGTTTCCCTGAATCCCTTCACTAAATATTACCCTGCTCACACTCCAACAGATCGTCAGGTCCCAAGTATCATTCGCCTCCATTCACTCCTATCTAACACGCTCATGCACGCTTGCTGGAAGTCCAAGCCCCTAGCCCACAAAACCTCCTTTACCCCCTCTTTCCAACCCTTTCAAGGACGACCCCTACCCCTCCTTCCTTCCCCTATAGATTTATATGCTTTCCATGTCATTCTACTTTGATCCATTCTTTCTAAATGACCAAACCACCTCAACAACCCCTCTTCTGCCCTCTGACTAATGCTTTTATTAACTCCACACCTTCTCCTAATTTCCACACTCCGAATTTTCTGCATAATATTTACACCACACATTGCCCTTAGACAGGACATCTCCACTGCCTCCGTCTCCTCGCTGCTGCATTTACCACCCAAGCTTCACATCCATATAAGAGTGTTGGTACTACTATACTTTCATACATTCCCTTCTTTGCCTCCATAGATAACGTTTTTTGACTCCACATATACCTCAATGCACCACTCACCTTTTTTCCCTCATCAATTTTATGATTAACCTCATCCTTCATAAATCCATCCGCCGACACTTCAACTCCCAAGTATCTAAAAACATTCACTTCTTCCATACTCCTCCTCCCCAATTTGATATCCAATTTTTCTTTATCTAAATCATTTGATACCCTCATCACCTTACTCTTTTCTATGTTCACTTTCAACTTTCTACCTTTACACACATTCTCAAACTCATCCACTAACCTTTGCAATTTTTCTTTAGAATCTCCCATAAGCACAGTATCATCAGCAAAAAGTAACTGTGTCAATTCCCATTTTGAATTTGATTCCCCATAATTTAATCCCACCCCTCTCCCAAACAACCTAGCATTTGCTTCTTTTACAACCCCGTCTATAAATATATTAAACAACCATGGTGACATTACACATCCCTGTCTAAGACCTACTTTTACCGGGAAGTATTCTCCCTCTCTTCTACATACCCTAACCTGAGCCTCACTGTCCTCATAAAAGCTCTTTACAGCATTTAGTAACTTACCACCTATTCCATATACTTGCAACATCTGCCACATTGCTCCTCTATCCACTCTATCATATGCCTTTTCTAAATCCTTAAATGCAATAAAGACTTCCCTACCTTTATCTAAATACTGTTCACATATATGCTTCAATGTAAACACTTGATCTACACATCCTCTACCCACTCTGAAGCCTCCTTGCTCATCCGCAATCCTACAATCTGTCTTACCTCTAATTCTTTCAATTACAACCCTTCCGTATACTTTTCCTGGAATACTCAGTAAACTTATTCCTCTATAATTTTTACAATCTCTTTTGTCCCCTTTCCCTTTATATAAAGGGACTATACAAGCTCTCCGCCAATCCCTAGGTACCTTCCCCTCTTTCATACATTTATTAAACAAAAGTACCAACCACTCCAACACTATATCCCCCCCCCTGCTTTTAACATTTCTGTCATGATCCCATCAGTTCCAGCTGCTTTACCCCCTTTCATTCTACGTAATGCCTCACGTACCTCCACCACACTTACATTCTGCTCTTCTTCACTCCTAAAAGATGGTATACCTCCCTGGCCAGTGCATGAAATTACCGCCTCCCTTTCTTCCTCAACATTTAAAAGTTCCTCAAAATATTCTCGCCATGTACCTAATACCTCCCTCTCCCCATCTACTAACTCCCCTACTCTGTTTTTAATGGACAAATCCATACTTTCCCTAGGCTTTCTTAACTTGTTTAACTCACTCCAAAATTTTTTCTTATTTTCATTAAAACTTCTTGACAGTGCCTCTCCCACTCTTTCATCTGCTCTCCTTTTGCACTCTCTCACCACTCTCTTCACCTTTCTTTTACTCTCCATAAACTCTGCTCTTCTTATAACACTTCTGCTTTGTAAAAACCTCTCATAAGCTAACTTTTTCTCTTTTATCACACCCTTTACTTCATCATTCCACCAATCACTCCTCTTTCCTCCTGCCCCCACCCTCCTATAACCACAAACTTCTGCCCCACATTCTAATACTGCATTTTTAAAACTATTCCAACCCTCTTCAACCCCCCCACTACTCATCTTTGCACTAGCCCACCTTTCTGCCAATAGTCGCTTATATCTCGCCCGAACTTCCTCCTCCCTTAGTTTATACACTTTCACCTCCCTCTTACTTGTTGTTGCCACCTTCCTCTTTTCCCATCTACCTCTTACTCTAACTGTAGCTACAACTAAATAATGATCCGATATATCAGTTGCCCCTCTATAAACATGTACGTACATATATATATATATATTTTTATTTTTTATTATCACACTGGCCGATTCCCACCAAGGCAGGGTGGCCCGAAAAAGAAAAACTTTCACCATCATTCACTCCATCACTGTCTTGCCAGAAGGGTGCTTTACACTACAGTTTTTAAACTGCAACATTAACACCCCTCCTTCAGAGTGCAGGCACTGTACTTCCCATCTCCAGGACTCAAGTCCGGCCTGCCGGTTTCCCTGAATCCCTTCATAAATGTTACTTTGCTCACACTCCAACAGCACGTCAAGTATTAAAAACCATTTGTCTCCATTCACTCCTATCAAACACGCTCACGCATGCCTGCTGGAAGTCCAAGCCCCTCGCACACAAAACCTCCTTTACCCCCTCCCTCCAACCCTTCCTAGGCCGACCCCTACCCCGCCTTCCTTCCACTACAGACTGATACACTCTTGAAGTCATTCTGTTTCGCTCCATTCTCTCTACATGTCCGAACCACCTCAACAACCCTTCCTCAGCCCTCTGGACAACAGTTTTGGTAATCCCGCACCTCCTCCTAACTTCCAAACTACGAATTCTCTGCATTATATTCACACCACACATTGCCCTCAGACATGACATCTCCACTGCCTCCAGCCTTCTCCTCGCTGCAACATTCATCACCCACGCTTCACACCCATATAAGAGCGTTGGTAAAACTATACTCTCATACATTCCCCTCTTTGCCTCCAAGGACAAAGTTCTTTGTCTCCACAGACTCCTAAGTGCACCACTCACTCTTTTTCCCTCATCAATTCTATGATTCACCTCATCTTTCATAGACCCATCCGCTGACACGTCCACTCCCAAATATCTGAATACGTTCACCTCCTCCATACTCTCTCCCTCCAATCTGATATTCAATCTTTCATCACCTAATCTTTTTGTTATCCTAATAACCTTACTCTTTCCTGTATTCACCTTTAATTTTCTTCTTTTGCACACCCTACCAAATTCATCCACCAATCTCTGCAACTTCTCTTCAGAATCTCCCAAGAGCACAGTGTCATCAGCAAAGAGCAGCTGTGACAACTCCCACTTTGTGTGTGATTCTTTATCTTTTAACTCCACGCCTCTTGCCAAGACCCTCGCATTTACTTCTCTTACAACCCCATCTATAAATATATTAAACAATCACGGTGACATCACACATCCTTGTCTAAGGCCTACTTTTACTGGGAAAAAATTTCCCTCTTTCCTACATACTCTAACTTGAGCCTCACTATCCTCGTAAAAACTCTTCACTGCTTTCAGTAACCTACCTCCTACACCATACACTTGCAACATCTGCCACATTGCCCCCCTATCCACCCTGTCATACGCCTTTTCCAAATCCATAAATGCCACAAAGACCTCTTTAGCCTTATCTAAATACTGTTCACTTATATGTTTCACTGTAAACACCTGGTCCACACACCCCCTACCTTTCCTAAAGCCTCCTTGTTCATCTGCTATCCTATTCTCCGTCTTACTCTTAATTCTTTCAATTATAACTCTACCATACACCTTACCAGGTACACTCAACAGACTTATCCCCCTATAATTTTTGCACTCTCTTTTATCCCCTTTGCCTTTATACAAAGGAACTATGCATGCTCTCTGCCAATCCCTAGGTACCTTACCCTCTTCCATACATTTATTAAATAATTGCACCAACCACTCCAAAACTATATCCCCACCTGCTTTTAACATTTCTATCTTTATCCCATCAATCCCGGCTGCCTTACCCCCTTTCATATATATATAGATATATATATATATATATATATATATATATATATATATATATATATATATATATATATATATATATATATATATATAAATTTACCCAAGCAAATTACTCAGGTCAAGTAACTGATATTACCAAATATATATAATCGACACATGTCAGTGTTACTGGCATAATTTTTCAAATAATTTTAAGAACTATGTATTGTAATATTAATTTAAGATGCAGATGTGTGAGATGTGATGACCTGAGAAGTTGGACACGAAGGAGGGATATTATTGTGACCTGGTGACCTTAAAGTCCCACACGAAGGAGGGATATTATTGTGACCTGGTGACCTTAAAGTCCCACATGAAGGAGGGATATTATTGTGACCTGGTGACCTTAAAGTCCCACTTGACTCTCAGCAGTATTAATATCAGTGTTTGATATATCAAAGTTTCTTCATAATTATGGGGTAAAATGTTAATTCAGGACATTACCTCTAAAATTTCCCCACATAATTTTTCACATGCTCACTACCAGGTGTCAGTGTAATAAATCCTCACCACCAGGTGTCAGTGTAATCCTCACCACCAGGTGTCAGTGTAATCCTCACCACCAAGTGTCAGTGTAATAAATCCTCACCACCAGGTGTCAGTGTAATCCTCACCACCAGGTGTCAGTGTAATCCTCACCACCAGGTGTCAGTGTAATCCTCACCACCAGGTGTCAGTGTAATCCTCACCACCAGGTGTCAGTGTAATCCTCACCACCAGGTGTCAGTGTAATCCTCACCACCAGGTGTCAGTGTAATCCTCACCACCAGGTGTCAGTGTAATAAATCCTCACCACCAGGTGTCAGTGTAATCCTCACCACCAGGTGTCAGTGTAATAAATCCTCACCACCGGGTGTCAGTGTAATCCTCACCACCAGGTGTCAGTGTAATAAATCCTCACCACCAGGTGTCAGTGTAATCCTCACCACCAGGTGTCAGTGTAATAAATCCTCACCACCAGGTGTCAGTGTAATCCTCACCACCAGGTGTCAGTGTAATAAATCCTCACCACCAGGTGTCAGTGTAATAAATCCTCACCACCAGGTGTCAGTGTAATCCTCACCACAAGGTGTCAGTGTAATAATCAAGTTCTCATCTTGGAAAGCTGATATAGTGAATGCATCAGAGAAATCATGAATGATAAAAATGTTATTTCCTTAACTTCTGCACATGACCGAGTGACGTGAGTCAGATTTATCACAATGACTGTTGGCGGCAACAATTTCAACTGTGAAAACTTATAATTAATATAGTATATTTATTTCTACAAGTACATTTTCAAGGTATACAGACCATAGCTGACATCAATGACATACTACTATATAGAAAGCCGCTTGTTATGCTGAGCAGTTCCTGCAAATTAGGTTAGTTTTGTCCCAGGATGCGACCCACACCAGTCCACTAACACCCAGGTACCCGTTATTACTGATGGGTGAACATGGACAACCGATGTAAGGAAACACACCCAATGTTTTCACCCCTTGCCGCTAATCAAACAACGTACCCTCAGCGTGTGAAGGGAGAGCCTTGCCTACCAGGCCATGGGCCACCAGATTGATACAAGAATTAAAAGCATCTGCAGACATTACAAAATTATATATGTACTAATCTCTTGTGACAACAACACGAGTCCAGAGGTAGAGTGTAAACATAACTCACAAAATTGTAATGACATGATTGATATTATCCCTTGGAGGTTCGTCGTCTCCGTAACAACGACCGCTACACACTCATGTGAAGTTTTATTGCTCCTGTCTACTTTCTGTAATTGACTGAAGAAGCCTACTGCGTAGGCGAAATGCTTCGGATTAATGATGCCTAACTGTTGTCTATGTGTCTTACTTACCACCCTGTCTGTATTGTATACCATTTTGATATTCAACTTTGCTTGTTGCCCTATATGTACTCACGATGTCTATTTCTAGCTCTAATGCAAATTATGCCCTATTCCTTCCTTATTCCAAACCTGATAGAGCCTCTATCGATGTTGCTAACCTTATATTCCAAATTACTCAAGCTTCTTTTGTCGACCTTGTTAGGACTAACACTGGCTTTAAAATTATTCTTGACCCTGCCTCCTATAAAATCTATTGCTTCAAAGATATTAGAGCTAAGCTTTCTGAGGCTGGCTTTGTGATCAGCTGGACTCGCAAACATAGAGCCAGGAGCACAGTTGTCGCAAGGCATGTCGACAACTCTATTCTTGCTGCCTACAACACTGATTGCAATGACCTAAAACTCGACCCTGCTAACAAAAATAATGGTTACCATTGGAGATATTTACAGACCGTCCTCACACATCACTGTTCTACGTCTGAGGAAGCTGCATATCTCCTACAGTATGGCATTCGTGCCAAGATCTACATTATTCCTGCTACCTCTCTCTTCATAACTAACTACATACCTACTTTGCAATGTCTAAAGTGCTATGAATTTGATCATGATAAACCCTCCTGCTCAAAACACCAAATTTGCTCCAAATGCTTCTCCTCTGAACATTACTGGACTAACTGCTCTCGCCCACTAAAATATCCAAACTACCAACAACCTCACCCTGCCACTTCCTATCAATGCCCTCAACGCAAGGAATAAGCCTTCTCTCTACGATTTGACAAACCAATTCTCCTAACCCTCTCTTCGCAACCTCAACCTTCTCCCACTTCCACAAGCTTCCCACCTCTACCCACTACAACCTCCCCTTCTACCTCTCCTACCACATCCCACACATACTCAAATACCACCAGGGGATTCGCTACATCATTGCCTTCAATTACAGTTCCTAGCCAAAACAGTCTGATTTCTTCCATCGTCCACACATCCGTTATCCTTGCCAAATACTTCGACATCAACTTCCAAAAACTTCTGAATGGCCTCTTCTCAGCACATGGCCTAACCTACCACATCCCACACATACTCAAATATCACCAGGGGACTCGCTACATCATTGCCTTCAATTACAGTTACTAGCCAAAACAGTCCGATTTCTTCCATCGTCCACACATCCGTTATCCTTGCCAAATACTTCGACATCAACTTCCAAAAACTTCTGAATGACCTCTTCTCAGCACATGGCATAACCTACCACATCCCACACATACTCAAATATCACCAGGGAACTCGCTACATCATTGCCTTCAATTACAGTTCCTAGCCAAAACAGTCCGATTTCTTCCATCGTCCACATATCCGTTATCCTTGCCAAATACCTCAACATCAACTTCCAAAAACTTCTGAATGATCTCTTCTCAGCACATGGCCTAACCCCTCTGAACTTCTCTCTTGACTTTACCTTACCTCCCCCACGTCAGGACAATGATCTATCTATCTACTGTAGATGGATAATGAACATAAGAGAATACGTACTGCTGCAGGAGACTCGAGGCCGCAGCTGGGCCAAGGACTGCCACAGCTTGTGAAAGAAGGAATTCTGCGTCACGCAGTTTGAACTCTGTCTCCCGACACAGTCGCTTCATGTCTGCCTGAGTGGTGTAGGTGCCATTGTGACGCTCCAAGAACAGCTCTCCGACCCAGCGACACAGGTTGTGCTGATCTTTTTCCAACCGTCCGAAGAGCTCGTCAGGGTTCATCATCTGCATCCTGCATATGTATTTTATGATGTAAAAACTTAGTGTTACAAGATGTTAGTGTTAGAGTGTATACTTAGTGTTTGGGTGTCTTGAGATGATTGACTTAGCGTTTATGGGTTTTGTGCATGTGAGTGAAGGCTGAGATGATTCCATTTTCAACAATGATTGTTTAATTCACTTCACTTTAACATAAATAAACACGTATATTATTTTTTCTGGAAAAGAAAAAAATTATTTTATCATCCAGCTATATACAAGGGGTAACAGCTGGAAGTTGAAGACTCAGATGAGTCTCTCAGATGCTAGGAAGTTTTTCTTTAGTCAAATAGCTGTCTGGAAGTGGAACAATATGGAGAGTGATATAGTGGAGGCAGATTCCATACATAACTTTTAGAAGAGGTATGGTAAAGCTCATGGAGCAGGGAGTGTGTATACCAGGAGAGGGTTTCAGGGGTCAATGCCCCCTCGGAGCGGGCTGTAACCAGGCCTCATGGTGAATCAGGGCCTGATCAGCCAGGCTTTTACTGTTGGCTGCACGCAACCCAACGTACAAACCACAGTCCAGCTGGTCAGGTACTGACTTTAGGTGCCTGTCCAGTGCGTGCTTGAATACAGCCAGGGGTCTATTGGTAATCCACCTTATGTATACTGGGAAGCAGTTGAACAGTCTCGGGCCCCTAACACTTATTGTATTGTCTCTTAACGTGCTAGTGACACCCACTGCTTTTCATTGGGGGAATGTTGCATCGTCTGCCGAGTCTTTTGCTTTCATAGGGAGTGATTTTCATTTGCAAATTTGGTACTAATCCCTCTAGGATTTTCCAAGTGTATATAATCATGTATCTCTCCTGCCTGCATTCTAGGGAGTACAGGTTGAGGGAACTTCAAGCGTTCCCAGTAACTGAAGTGTTTTATCGCAGTTATGTGCTCCATGAAGGTTCTCTGTACATTTTTTAGGTCAGCAATTTTACCTACATTGAAAGATGCTGTTAGTGTGCAGCAATATTTCAGCTTAGATAGAACAAACGACCTGAAGAGTGTCATCATGGGCTTGGCATCCCTAGTTTTGAAGGTTCTCATTATCAATCCTGTCATTTTTCTAGCAGATGCTTTTGATACAATGTTGTGGTCTTTGACAGTGAGATCCTCTGACATTATCACTCCCAGGTCTTTTACAATAATTTTTCGCTCTATTGTGTGGTTGGAATTTGTTTTATACTCCTATGAAGTTTTAATTTCCTCACATTTTCCATATTGGAGTAAATGAAATTTCTCATCACTGAACTTCATATTGCTTTCTGTAGCTCATTTAAATTTGGTTGATGTCCACCTGGAGTCTTGCAGTGTCTTCAATGGAGGACACTGTCATGCAAATTTGGGTGTCATCTGCAAAGGAAGACATGGCACTGTAGCTGTAGCTACATATGAGTTTGAAAAACAGGATGGGAGCAAATACTGTGTCTTGTGGAACATAGCTTTTCACAGTAGCTGCCTCAGACTTTACTTTATTTGCCAATACTCTTTGTGTTCAATTTGTTAGGAAATTAAAGATCCATCTACCAACTTTTCCTGTTATTCCTTTGTCACGCATTTTGTGCTCTATAACTCCATGGTCACACTTGTCAAAGGCTTTTTGCAAAGTCTGTGTATAATACATCTGTGTTTTGTTTGTATTCTAGAGCATCCAGGACCTTGTCATAGTGATCCAATAGTTGGGACAGGCAGGAGCGATCTACTTTAAACCCGTGTTGCCCTGGGTTATGTAAGTGATGGGTATCTAGATGAGTGGCTATCATGCTTCTTAGAACCCTTTCCAAGATTTTTTGATATGGGATGTTAGCGCTATCGGTCTGTAGTTCTTTGCTATTACTTTGCTGCCACCTCTGTGAAGCGGGGCTATCTCTGTTGTTTTTAGCAGCTGTGCAATGACCCCTGTGTCCATGATCTTTCTCCATAGGATGTTAGAAGCACATGATAAGGGTTTCTTGCAGTTCTTGATGAACACAGAGTTCCATGACATGCCCATGCACTCTGCCCCAGGCAGAGTGCATGGGCATGTCATGATGGGCATGTCATTTGGCATCAGAAAAACATCAGATAGGTTTGAGTCTACCAAATTCTGAGTCTCGCTCATAAAAAATTCATTTAGGTCTTCGACTCTCTGTCTGGTTAGCGGCTCGCTAAAAACTTAGTCACATTGGGACTTCAGTAGCTCACTCATTTCCTTGCTGTCATCTGCGTAGGACCCATCTCATTTAAGAAGGGGCCCAATACTGGATGTTGTTCTCGACTTAGATTTGGCATAAGAAAATAAATATTTTGGTTTCTTTCAATTTCATTTATGGCTTTTAGTTCTTCCTGTGTTTCTTGACTCTTGTAACATTCCTCTAGCTAAAGTTCGATGTTTCCTACTTCTCTAACCAGTGCCTCCCTTCGCATTACAAAAATATTGGCCTCTTTTAGCAGAGCTGTTATTATTTGCCTTTGCCTGTATAGGGAGCGCCTTTCTCTTTCTAGTTTACATCTTCCTTTTCCTTAAAGGAATATGTCTTGAGCATACCTCGAGTGCCTCAGAGTTAATTTGTTCTAGACATAGGTTTGGATCCGTGTTGCTTAGGATATCTTCCCAGTTTATCATTTAGGACCTGGTGAATTGGTCCCACCTTATGTTTTTGTTATTGAGGTTGAGCTTGGTGATGGCTCCCTCGTGACCCTACACATACATGTCTGAACCTCTATTATGTTGTGATCTGAGTATATTGTTTTTGATATGGTAATATTTCATATCAGATCATCATTGTTAGTGAAGATGAGGTCCAGTGTATTCCTCAATCTAGTAGGCTCTATTATTTGTTGGTTTAAGGTGAATTTGGTGCAGAGATTTAAAAGCTCGTGTGTGTGTGAGTTCTCATCTGAGCTGCCTCCTGGTGTTATCTCTGCTACATTATTTGCTATATTCCTCCATTTTAGGTGACTTAGATTGAAATCCCCCAGGAACAAGATGCTTGGGAGCAGGAGCTGGAAGATTTTCCAGACAGTGGTCTATTTTCAGAAGCTGTTCCTGGAATTGTTGGTACGTTGCATCCGGAGGCTTGTATACAACCACAATGACCAGGTTTTGGTTCTCAATCTTTACTGCTAAAACTTCAACTACATCATTTGAGGCATTTAGTATTTCCAAGCATATCAGTGACTCTGTGCCGTACAGGCCAAACTCTCCCCCATCCCTTCCCTTTTGCCTGTTCACTCTGTTACATCTGTTTAGGTTATAACCTGAGATCCATATTTCATTGTGCAAGTGATTCTTTATGTGAGTCTCTTTGAAAACCGCAAACACTGCATTTGACTCTGTAAGCAGTCCATGGATGAAAGGTATTTTGTTGTTCGTTGCTGGCTTTAGACCCTGTATATTTACAAAGATGAATGTCATCGTATTGGTGGTATGGGGGTGGGAGACTTTTTTTCCTGGCACTAATATCTGTTGTTTTGGAGTGGTCATTGACTGTGATTCTACTCAAGAAATGATTGGAATTGGTGTACGATTTCTGTCATTTCCTGCCAGCTTTTTCTTCCTGGTGCTAAAAAACCTCTCTAGAGTGGCTGTGGCTACCCAAGTTTTCCCATGATCTGGATGTTCTATATCTTCTTGTTCCCTTTAGTTGGTGTGCCTGACAATATTGTCTTTCCTGAACTGAAGGGTGACACATTTCAGGGTGGTAAAGCTTACACAAAGGAAGGCTGCATTTTCCTGTGGGCACGGCATTTTCTGGGGTGGTGAAAGTTGCATGTCCCATCTGTTTTTCCAGGTATTCCATGCCTGCAGATGCCTAATGCATAGAATCTGCAAAAGTCTGATTTCTGCTTGCCTTGGTTTTTCATGACTGCATTCCCTACTGGTGCGTATTTTTCTGTCTCTTTACTATCTTCAGCACATGTACTAACAATGGTGCCTTCTCCAGTGGACCTAGTAGCGACCACTGAAGAGGCAGGCCCAGGAGCTGTGACTCCACCCCAGCAACCACAAATAGGTAAGTAGACACACACATTAGAGTTATGATCAAAACTGAAGAAAGTTAGTTTAATTACTACAGACGTGAAAGAATCAGGGGAGACACAATTCTGAT
Organism: Cherax quadricarinatus; assembly: GCF_038502225.1. Lineage (NCBI taxonomy): Eukaryota > Metazoa > Arthropoda > Malacostraca > Decapoda > Parastacidae > Cherax > Cherax quadricarinatus. The sequence continues at coordinate 28,305,589 of NC_091341.1, forward strand.
ATTCCAGATCCTCAGAGAACTTTCTCATGTTCTTATGATTTGACAGTATGGATAGTGAAGGATCAGTTTTCTGCTCAATGAACCTGGATATCAGGTATAAGGAGCTAGGTGAACCAGGGTATCAGGAACAAGGAGCTAGGTGAACTAGGATATCAGGTATAAGGAGCTAGGTGAACCAGGATATCAGGTATAATGATCTTGGTGAACCAGGGTATCGGGTATAAGGAGCTAGGTGTACCAGGGTATCAGATATAAGGAGCTAGGTGAACCAGAGCATCAGGTATAAGGAGCTAGGTGAACCAGGGTATCAGGTATAATGATCTTGGTGAACCAGGGTATTGGGTATAAGGAGCTAGGTGAACCAGGGTATCAGGTATAAGGAACTAGATGAACCAGGGTATCAGGTATAAGGAGCAAGGTTAACCAGGGTATCAGGTATAATGATCTAGGTGAGCCAGGGTATTGGGTATAAAGAGCTAGGTGAGCCAGGGTATCAGGTATAAGGAACTAGGTGAACCAGGGTATCAGGTATAAGGAGCTAGGTGAACCAAGGCATCAGGTGTAAGGAACTAGGTGAACCAGGGTATCAGGTATGAGGAGCTAGGTGAACCAGGGTATCAGGTATGAGGAGCTAGGTGAACCAGGGTATCAGGTATAAGGAGCTAGGTGAACCAGGGTATAAGGCATAAGGAGCTAGGTGAACCAGGGTATCAGGTATAGGAAGCTAGGTGAACCAGGATATTATCTATCAGGAGAATTGTGTGTACATCTGTCCTCACATATGTTCTTCTTAGTGTCACCCATTGACCTTTACACCTATTTAGCGTTTAAACTTTGCCACCATCTCCTTCCTCTGGACATACCTTGGACATCCGTCTGTGTCCTTAAGTCGACGTGCCCTCTCCAGCATGTCCTGGGTAGGCCCACCACCGCCGTCCCCATATCCAAAGAGGAAAGCAGAGGTCCCAGCCCGTCCCTTGTCTTGTAGATTGTTGACAGTGTGGAGAGCTTCTGTCACCCTGGAAGATATGGCTAGTGTTACTGTGTGATACATGCAGGACACGTGGCTAGTGTTACTGTGTGATACATGCAGGACACGTGGCTAGTGTTACTGTGTGATACATGCAGGACACGTGGCTAGTGTTACTGTGTGATACATGCAGGACACGTGGCTAGTGTTACTGTGTGATACATGCAGGACACGTGGCTAGTGTTACTGTGTGATACATGCAGGACACGTGGCTAGTGTTACTGTGTGATACATGCAGGACACGTGGCTAGTGTTACTGTGTGATACATGCAGGACACGTGGCTAGTGTTACTGTGTGATACATGCAGGACATGTGGCTAGTGTTACTGTGTGATACATGCAGGACACGTGGCTAGTGTTACTGTGTGATACATGCAGGACACGTAGCTAGTGTTACTGTATGATACATGCAGGACATGTGGCTAGTGTTACTGTGTGATACATGCAGGACACGTGGCTAGTGTTACTGTATGATACATGCAGGACACGTGGCTAGTGTTACTGTGTGAAACATGCAGGACACGGGGCTAGTGTTACTGTGTGATACATGCAGGATATGTGGCTAGTGTTACTCTGTGATACATGCAGGACACATGGCTAGTGTTACTGTGTGATACATGCAGGACACATGGCTAGTGTTACTGTGTGATACAGGCAAGACATGTGGCTAGTGTTACTGTGTGATAGATTCAGGTCATGTGGCTAGTGTTACTGTGTGATAAATGCAGGATATGTGACAAGTGTTACTGTATGATACATGCAGGACACGTGGCTAGTGTTACTGTGTGAAACATGCAGGACACGTGGCTAGTGTTACTGTGTGATACATGCAGGACACGTGGCTAGTGTTACTGTGTGATAGATGCAGGACATGTGACTAGTGTTACTGTGTGATACATGCAGGACACGTGGCTAGTGTTACTGTGTGAAACATGCAGGACACGGGGCTAGTGTTACTGTGTGATACATGCAGGACACGGGGCTAGTGTTACTGTGTGATACATGCAGGACACATGGCTAGTGTTACTGTGTGATACATGCAAGGCATGTGGCTAGTGTTACTGTGTGATAGATGCAGGACATGTGACTAGTGTTACTGTGTGATACATGCAGGACACGTGGCTAGTGTTACTGTATGATACATGCAGGACACGTGGCTAGTGTTACTGTGTGAAACATGCAGGACACGGGGCTAGTGTTACTGTGTGATACATGCAGGATATGTGGCTAGTGTTACTCTGTGATACATGCAGGACACATGGCTAGTGTTACTCTGTGATACATGCAGGACACATGGCTAGTGTTACTGTGTGATACATGCAGGACACATGGCTAGTGTTACTGTGTGATACATGCAAGGCATGTGGCTAGTGTTACTCTGTGATACATGCAGGACACATGGCTAGTGTTACTGTGTGATACATGCAGGACACATGGCTAGTGTTACTGTGTGATACATGCAAGACATGTGGCTAGTGTTACTGTGTGATACATGTAGGACACGTGGCTAGTGTTACTGTGTGATACATGCAGGACACGTGGCTAGTGTTACTGTGTGATACATGCAGGACACGTGGCTAGTGTTACTGTGTGATACATGCAGGACACATGGCTAGTGTTACTGCATGATACATGCAGGACACATGGCTAGTGTTACTGTGTGATACATGCAGGACACATGGCTAGTGTTACTGTGTGATACATGCAGGACATGTGGCTAGTGTTACTCTTTCATACATGCAGGACACGTGGCTAGTGTTACTGTATGATACATGCAGGACACATGGCTTGTGTTACTGTGTGATACATGCAGGACATGTGGCTAGTGTTACTGTGTGATACATGCAGGACACATGGCTAGTGTTACTGTGTGATACATGCAGGACATGTGGCTAGTGTTACTGTGTGATACATGCAGGACACATGGCTAGTGTTACTGTGTGATACATGCAGGACACGTGGCTAGTGTTACTGTGTGATACATGCAGGACAAATGGCTAGTGTTACTGTGTGATACATGCAGGACACGTGGCTAGTGTTACTGTGTGATACATGCAGGACATGTGGCTAGTGTTACTGTGTGATACATGCAGGACATGTGGCTAGTGTTACTGTGTGATACATGCAGGACACATGGCTAGTGTTACTGTGTGATACATGCAGGACACGTGGGTAGTGTTACTCTGTGATACATGCAGGACACATCACTAGTGTTACTGTATGATACATGCAGGACACGTGGCTAGTGTTACTGTGTGAAACATGAAGGACACGGGGCTAGTGTTACTGTGTGATACATGCAGGATATGTGGCTAGTGTTACTCTGTGATACATGCAGGACACATGGCTAGTGTTACTGTGTGATACATGCAGGACACATGGCTAGTGTTACTGTGTCATACATGCAGGACATGTGGCTAGTGTTACTGTGTGATACATGCAGGACACGTGGCTAGTGTTACTGTGTGATACATGCAGGACACATGGCTAGTGTTACTGTGTGATACATGCAAGACATGTGGCTAGTGTTACTGTGTGATACATGTAGGACACGTGGCTAGTGTTACTGTGTGATACATGCAGGACACGTGGCTAGTGTTACTGTGTGATACATGCAGGACACGTGGCTAGTGTTACTGTGTGATACATGCAGGACACATGGCTAGTGTAACTGCATGATACATGCAGGACACATGGCTAGTGTTACTGTGTGATACATGCAGGACACATGGCTAGTGTTACTGTGTGATACATGCAGGACATGTGGCTAGTGTTACTCTTTCATACATGCAGGACACGTGGCTAGTGTTACTGTATGATACATGCAGGACACATGGCTTGTGTTACTGTGTGATACATGCAGGACATGTGGCTAGTGTTACTGTGTGATACATGCAGGACATGTGGCTAGTGTTACTGTGTGATACATGCAGGACATGTGGCTAGTGTTACTGTGTGATACATGCAGGACACATGGCTAGTGTTACTGTGTCATACATGCAGGACATGTGGCTAGTGTTACTGTGTGATACATGCAGGACACATGGCTAGTGTTACTGTGTGATACATGCAGGACACGTGGCTAGTGTTACTGTGTGATACATGCAGGACACGTGGCTAGTGTTACTGTGTGATACATGCAGGACACGTGGCTAGTGTTACTGTGTGATACATGCAGGACATGTGGCTAGTGTTACTGTGTGATACATGCAGGACACATGGCTAGTGTTACTGTGTGATACATGCAGGACACATGGCTAGTGCTACTCTGTGATACATGCAGGACACATGGCTAGTGTTACTCTGTGATACATGCAGGACACATGGCTAGTGTTACTCTGATACATGCAGGACACGTGGCTAGTGTTACTCTGTGATACATGCAGGACACATGGCTAGTGATATTGTGTGATACATGCAGGACACATCACTAGTGTTACTGTGTGACACATGCAGGACACATGGCTAGTGTTACTCTGTGATACATGCAGGACACGTGGCTAGTGTTACTCTGTGATACATGCAGGACACATGGCTAGTGTTACTGTGTCATACATGCAGGACATGTGGCTAGTGTTACTGTGTGATACATGCAGGACACATGGCTTGTGTTACTGTGTGATACATGCAGGACATGTGGCTAGTGTTACTGTGTGATACATGCAGGACACGTGGCTAGTGTTACTGTGTGATACATGCAGGACATGTGGCTAGTGTTACTGTGTGATCCATGCAGGACACATGGCTAGTGTTACTGTGTCATACATGCAGGACATGTGGCTAGTGTTACTGTGTGATACATGCAGGACACATGGCTAGTGTTACTGTGTGATACATGCAGGACACGTGGCTAGTGTTACTGTGTGATACATGCAGGACACGTGGCTAGTGTTACTGTGTGATACATGCAGGACACGTGGCTAGTGTTACTGTGTGATACATGCAGGACATGTGGCTAGTGTTACTGTGTGATACATGCAGGACACATGGCTAGTGTTACTGTGTGATACATGCAGGACACGTGGGTAGTGTTACTCTGGTACATGCAGGACACGTGGCTAGTGTTACTCTGTGATACATGCAGGACACATCACTAGTGTTACTGTGTGATACATGCAGGACACATGGCTAGTGTTACTCTGTGATACATGCAGGACACGTGGCTAGTGTTACTCTGTGATACATGCAGGACACATGGCTAGTGATATTGTGTGATACATGCAGGACACATGGCTAGTGCTACTCTGTGATACATGCAGGACACATGGCTAGTGTTACTGTGTGATCCATGCAGGACACATGGCTAGTGTTACTGTGTCATACATGCAGGACATGTGGCTAGTGTTACTGTGTGATACATGCAGGACACATGGCTAGTGTTACTGTGTGATACATGCAGGACACGTGGCTAGTGTTACTGTGTGATACATGCAGGACACGTGGCTAGTGTTACTGTGTGATACATGCAGGACACGTGGCTAGTGTTACTGTGTGATACATGCAGGACATGTGGCTAGTGTTACTGTGTGATACATGCAGGACACATGGCTAGTGTTACTGTGTGATACATGCAGGACACGTGGGTAGTGTTACTCTGGTACATGCAGGACACGTGGCTAGTGTTACTCTGTGATACATGCAGGACACATCACTAGTGTTACTGTGTGATACATGCAGGACACATGGCTAGTGTTACTCTGTGATACATGCAGGACACGTGGCTAGTGTTACTCTGTGATACATGCAGGACACATGGCTAGTGATATTGTGTGATACATGCAGGACACATGGCTAGTGTTACTCTGTGATACATGCAGGAAACATGGCTAGTGTTACTCTGTGATACATGCAGGACACATGGCTAGTGATACTGTGTGATACATGCAGGACACATGGCTAGTGTTACTCTGTGATACATGCAGGAAACATGGCTAGTGTTACTCTGTGATACATGCAGGACACATGGCTAGTGATACTGTGTGATACATGCAGGACACATGGCTAGTGTTACTGTGTGATACATGCAGGACACGTGGCTAGTGTTACTCTGTGATACATGCAGGAAACATGGCTAGTGTTACTCTGTGATACATGCAGGACATATGGCTAGTGATACTGTGTGATACATGCAGGACATGTGGCTGGTGTTACTGTGTGATACATGTAGGACATGTGGCTGGTGTTACTGTGTGATACATGCAGGACACATGGCTAGTGTTACTCTGTGATACATGCAGGACACATGGCTAGTGTTACTGTGTGATACATGCAGGACACATGGCTAGTGTTACTTTGTGATACATGCAGGACACATGGCTAGTGTTACTGTGTGATACATGCAGGACATGTGGCTAGTGTTACTGTGTGATACATGCAGGACACGTGGCTAGTGTTACTGTATGATACATGCAGGACACGTGGCTTGTGTTACTCTGTGATACATGCAGGACACATGGCTAGTGTTACTCTGTGATACATGCAGGACACATGGCTAGTGTTACTGTGTGATACATGCAGGACATGTGGCTAGTGTTACTGTGTGATATATGCAGGACACGTGGCTAGTGTTACTGTGTGATACATGCAGGACACGTGGCTAGTGTTACTGTATGATACATGCAGGACACGTGGCTAGTGTTACTGTATGATACATGCAGGACACGTGGCTAGTGTTACTGTGTGATACATGCAGGACACGTGGCTAGTGTTACTGTGTGATACATGCAGGACACGTGGCTAGTGTTACTGTATGATACATGCAGGACACGTGGCTAGTGTTACTGTGTGATACATGCAGGACACGTGGCTAGTGTTACTGTATGATACATGCAGGACATGTGGCTAGTGTTACTGTGTGATACATGCAAGACTGGTGTTACTGTGTGATGCACCTGTTGTCTATGTATCCTATCAGTAAAATGGGTACCTGGGTGTTAGTGGACTGGTGTGGGTCGCATCCTGGGACAAAAATTGCCTAATTTGTGGGATATGCTCAGCATAACAAGCAACTTTCTATATAGTAGTATGTCATTGATTTCAGCTATGACTGTATACCTTGTACATGTACTTGTAAAAATAAAGATAGTATTATTATTATTATTATTATAAATTCAAGGATTATGTGGATTAAAAAAAGGATGCAAAAAGTAGGTTATATAGTATTACGTGTTTATGCACCTGGAGTGTAGAGGAGAGGGAGATTTTGGGAGACGTTGAGTGAGTGTTTAGGGAGTTTGGGAACCAAGAGAGAGTAATTGTTGTGAGGGACCTAAATGCTAGTGGAGAAAACTGTTGTAGAGGAAGTGGTAGGTAAGTCTGGGGTGCTGGGAGTAAATAATAATAGGGCTCATTAATTGAACTTTGTATAGAAAGAGGCTTGGTAACAGAAAATTCTCATGAAAAATTAGGAAAAAAAAGAACGTGGGAGACGGCCGACTTGTTGAAAAAAAAAAAAAAAAAAAAAAAAATGACAGCAGTTTGTTAATGTGTATTAGTAGGTAAAAGGCTGATGAGTAGACTTCTAGATGGGCATGTTTATAGAGTAACAGGTAGTTGAGGTTTGTAAAAGGGAACACTAGGATATCAGGGAGAGGTGTAGCATTAAAATATAAAGAAACTAACTATACCATGGGTGGGGTTAGAACCCACGATCAGAGAGTCACAAAACTACAGACCAATCGCGGGTTCTAACCCCACCTGTGGTATGGTTTGCTTGCAATCGTGTCATTACAATTTCGTGAGTCATAAAGAATGTAATATAAAGCGGGAGTTGTCACGGCTGTTTTTCTCCAGTGACATTGTGTTTCTGGAAGATTATGAAGTTGCAAAGATTTGTGAATGAACTTGGAGTGTGTGTAAAGGAAGGAAATTAAAAGTGAACATAGAAATGAATAAGGTGATGAGAATAACTAAAAATTTAATTAATGAAGGATTTAATATCAGACTGGAATGAGAGAGTATGGAGGAAGTGAATGTGTTTAAATATTTGGGAGTGGAACTGTCAGCAGATGGGTCTACAAAACACGAGGTGAACCATCGAGCTGATGAGGTAAAATGTGCGAGTGATGCACTTGAGGAGTCTGTGTAGACAAAGAACGTTATTCATAGGGGCAAAAATGGGAGTGTATGACTATAGTGGTACCAACACTATTTTATAAGTGAAGCGTGGGTTGTGAATGTTGCAGCGAGGAAAAGGCTGGAGGCAGTGGAGATGTTGTGTCTGAGGGCTTTGTGTTACCTGGAGTTTACCTGAAGAGGGTTTCAGGAGTCAATGCCTCCGCGGCTCGGCCTGTGACCAGGCCTCACAGTGGATCAGGGTCTGATCAACCAGGCTGTTACCACTGGGTGCACGCAAGTTGACGTATGAACCACAGCCCGGTTCGGCAGGTACTGACTTTAGGTGCTTATCCAGTGCCTTCTTAAAGACAGCCAAGGATGGTGTGTGGCATGAATCTTATAGAGAATCCATACTTTGGAGGTTAGGAGGTGCGGGGTTACTAAAAGTATTATCCAGAATGCTGAAGACGGGTTAGCGAGGTCGTTTGGACATTCTGAAAGGATGGAGCAAAAATGGATGACTGGGAGGGTGTATAAATCTGTTGTGGAGGGAAGGCAGATTAGGAGTTCTCCTAGGAAAGACTGGATGGAGGAGACTATGGAGGTTTTGTATATAATGAGGGGGTTTGTATATTCAACAAAAGTGTAAGAGCATGTTAGGAGTGAGTAGAGGCAAGTTATTTTTATGGTTTGATGAGCTGTTGGAGTGTGAGTAGAGGCAAGTTATTTTTATGGTTTGATGAGCTGTTGGAGTGTTAGCAAGGCAGCATTTATGAAGGGATTCAGAGGGAAAAAGTTAGCCGGACTTGAGTCCTGGAGGTGGCTAGCAGAGTGCCTGACTCTGGAGGGTTGTGAATATTTGCAGCTTGGAAGGGCATCTGAACTGTAATGTCGATACATTTCTGGCAAAATGGTGATGAAGTGAGTGACTGTGAAAGTGTTTCCTCTTTCTTGGGTCACCCAACCTTTGTGGGAGAGGGCCGGTGTGTTAAAATATTTTAAACAGCGTGTTTAAAATAATTATAATGAAGTAATGTTAGCGATGAAAGTTGAATGTTTAGTGTTGACAAGGTCAGGATTGGTATGTTGTTGGAGCCCGGTGTGTTGTGTCACACCAACAACACTCAGGTGTGTTGTGTCACACCAACAACACTCAGGTGTGTTGTGTCACACCAAAAAACACTCAGGTGTGTTGTGTCACACCAAAAAACACTCAGGTGTGTTGTGTCACACCAACAACATTCAGGTGTGTTGTGTCACACCAACAACACTCAGGTGTGTTGTGTCACACCAAAAAACACTCAGGTGTGTTGTGTCACACCAACAACACTCAGGTGTGTTGTGTCACACCAACAACACTCAGGTGTGTTGTGTCACACCAAAAAACACTCAGGTGTGTTGTGTCACACCAACAACACTCAGGTGTGTTGTCACACCAAAAAACACTCAGGTGTGTTGTGTCACACCAACAACACTCAGGTGTGTTGTGTCACACCAAAAAACACTCAGGTGTGTTGTGTCACACCAAAAAACACTCAGGTGTGATGTGTCACACCAACAACACTCAGGTGTGTTGTGTCACACCAAAAAACACTCAGGTGTGTTGTGTCACACCAAGAACAATCCAGTGTGTTGTGTCACACCAAAAAACACTCAGGTGTGTTGTGTCACACCAAGAACAATCCAGTGTGTTGTGTCACACCAAAAAACACTCAGGTGTGTTGTGTCACACCAACAACACTCAGGTGTGTTGTGTCACACCAAAAAACACTCAGGTGTGTTGTGTCACACCAAAAAACACTCAGGTGTGTTGTGTCACACCAACAACACTCAGGTGTGTTGTGTCACACCAAAAAACACTCAGGTGTGTTGTGTCACACCAAAAACACTCAAGTGTGTTGTGTCACACCAAAAAACACTCAGGTGTGTTGTGTCACACCAAGAACAATCCAGTGTGTTGTGTCACACCAACAACACTCCAGTGTGTTGTGTCACACCAAAAAACACTCAGGTGTGTTGTGTCACACCAACAACACTCAGGTGTGTTGTGTCACACCAAAAAACACTCAGGTGTGTTGTGTCACACCAACAACACTCAAGTGTGTTGTGTCACACCAAAAAACACTCAGGTGTGTTGTGTCACACCAAAAAACACTCAGGTGTGTTGTGTCACACCAACAACACTCAGGTGTGTTGTGTCACACCAAAAAACACTCAGGTGTGTTGTGTCACACCAAGAACAATCCAGTGTGTTGTGTCACACCAACAACACTCCAGTGTGTTGTGTCACACCAAGAACAATCCAGTGTGTTGTGTCACACCAACAACACTCCGGTGTGTTGTGTCACACCAAGAACACTCCAGTGTGTTGTGTCACACCAAGAACACTCAGGTGTGTTGTGTCACACCAAAAAACACTCAGGTGTGTTGTGTCACACCAAAAAACACTCAGGTGTGTTGTGTCACACCAACAACACTCAGGTGTGTTGTGTCACACCAAAAAACACTCTGGTGTGTTGTGTCACACCAACAACACTCTGGTGTGTTGTGTCACACCAACAACACTCTGGTGTGTTGTGTCACACCAACAACACTCAGGTGTGTTGTGTCACACCAAAAACACTCAGGTGTGTTGTGTCACACCAACAACACTCCAGTGTGTTGTGTCACACCAAGAACACTCCAGTGTGTTGTGTCACACCAACAACACTCCAGTGTGTTGTGTCACACCAACAACACTCCAGTGTGTTGTGTCACACCAACAACACTCCAGTGTGTTGTGTCACACCAACAACACTCCAGTGTGTTGTGTCACACCAACAACACTCCAGTGTGTTGTGTCACACCACCACCACCACTCCAGTGTGTTGTGTCACACCACCACCACTCCAGTGTGTTGTGTCACACCACCACCACCACTCCAGTGTGTTGTGTCACACCAACAACACTCCAGTGTGTTGTGTCACACCAAGAACACTCCAGTGTGTTGTGTCACACCACCACCACCACCACTCCAGTGCGTTGTGTCACACCAAGAACACTCCAGTGTGTTGTGTCACACCAACAACACTCCAGTGTGTCGTGTCACACCACCACCACTCCAGTGTGTTGTGTCACACCAACAACACTCCAGTGTGTCGTGTCACACCACCACCACTCCAGTGTGTTGTGTCACACCAACAACACTCCAGTGTGTCGTGTCACACCAACAACACTCCAGTGTGTCGTGTCACACCACCACCACTCCAGTGTGTTGTGTCACACCAACAACACTCCAGTGTGTTGTGTCACACCAACAACACTCCAGTGTGTTGTGTCACACCACCACCACTCCAGTGTGTTGTGTCACACCAACAACACTCCAGTGTGTCGTGTCACACCACCACCACCACTCCAGTGTGTTGTGTCACACCAACAACACTCCAGTGTGTTGTGTCACACCAAGAACACTCAGGTGTGTTGTGTCACACCAAAAAACACTCAGGTGTGTTGTGTCACACCAAAAAACACTCAGGTGTGTTGTGTCACACCAACAACACTCAGGTGTGTTGTGTCACACCAAAAAACACTCAGGTGTGTTGTGTCACACCAACAACACTCAGGTGTGTTGTGTCACACCAAGAACACTCCAGTGTGTTGTGTCACACCAAGAACACTCAGGTGTGTTGTGTCACACCAACAACACTCCAGTGTGTTGTGTCACACCAAGAACACTCAGGTGTGTTGTGTCACACCAAGAACACTCCAGTGTGTTGTGTCACACCAACAACACTCCAGTGTGTTGTGTCACACCAACAACACTCCAGTGTGTTGTGTCACACCAACAACACTCCAGTGTGTTGTGTCACACCAACAACACTCCAGTGTGTTGTGTCACACCACCACCACCACTCCAGTGTGTTGTGTCACACCACCACCACTCCAGTGTGTTGTGTCACACCACCACCACCACTCCAGTGTGTTGTGTCACACCAACAACACTCCAGTGTGTTGTGTCACACCAAGAACACTCCAGTGTGTTGTGTCACACCACCACCACCACCACTCCAGTGCGTTGTGTCACACCAAGAACACTCCAGTGTGTTGTGTCACACCAACAACACTCCAGTGTGTCGTGTCACACCACCACCACTCCAGTGTGTTGTGTCACACCAACAACACTCCAGTGTGTCGTGTCACACCACCACCACTCCAGTGTGTTGTGTCACACCAACAACACTCCAGTGTGTCGTGTCACACCACCACCACTCCAGTGTGTTGTGTCACACCAACAACACTCCAGTGTGTCGTGTCACACCAACAACACTCCAGTGTGTCGTGTCACACCACCACCACTCCAGTGTGTTGTGTCACACCAACAACACTCCAGTGTGTTGTGTCACACCAACAACACTCCAGTGTGTTGTGTCACACCACCACCACTCCAGTGTGTTGTGTCACACCAACAACACTCCAGTGTGTCGTGTCGCACCACCACCACCACTCCAGTGTGTTGTGTCACACCAACAACACTCCAGTGTGTTGTGTCACACCAACAACACTCCAGTGTGTCGTGTCACACCACCACCACCACTCCAGTGTGTTGTGTCACACCAACAACACTCCAGTGTGTTGTGTCACACCAACAACACTCCAGTGTGTTGTGTCACACCAACAACACTCCAGTGTATTGTCACACCAACAACACTCCAGTGTGTTGTGTCACACCAACAACACTCCAGTGTGTTGTGTCACACCAACAACACTCCAGTGTGTTGTCACACCAACAACACTCCAGTGTGTTGTCACACCAACAACACTCCAGGGAGGTATGAATGAGCTTAGTCTTATTTATCAGAAGGTTACTTTAAGTCTTGCTATTATGATCCTGAATGAGGATCAGGTCAATTAGACTTCTTGTAGGATAGACATTTTAGGTTGGTCAAGGAATGAAGTGTAAAGAGTGTTGGCCAGGTGTCCTGGGGGAGATATTTTGTTCTGTGGAACAGTTATTGGCTAGACTCCTACATGACTGTTTGGTCAGCTATAGAGAACTCACAATGAATGTAAAAGAGAAGCTTGTGACATTTTAAGAATGAAAGAGGTTCAGTATTCGACGGGATGATTGAACTGTAATGTAATTATTTAATACTGAGATTTCTTTTATTATTATATTCACTAGCTCCTTTATTTTAGCTGTAAATATCTACCGTAGTTCATAAATTCACATTTGCTAAAATAATTAAGGTTCTATTAGATGCTTAAGTGTATAACTGAATTATCTATTCTGTAATAATCCCTTTTTCTTTTAAATTTTTACAAGGTTTAGAATAATTACAGAGTCTTTTTCATAAGTCTAGTTGTTGATTCAATATAAATTTTATATCATTACTCAGAAAATCTAGTTTGTAAAATTACTCTCATCCTATGATTACAGGCATAGATCCTGATGTAAACTTTTTACTAAATGAATTAAACGAATCAACCAGTAACTGTAATTACTACACAGCAGACCAAGCAAAGACATTACTCAGTGCAAACAATAACATAACCATCTTTAACTACAATGTCAGATCCTTGAGCAAACATTATGATGACCTCACAGCATTACTCAGTTCCCTTCATTCCAATATATCAATCATCACACTCACAGAAACCTGGCTTAAGCCTGATATTACAGATTTCTATACCATTCCTGGCTACATGGCCATACACAACTGTAGAACAGACCAGCAAGGGGGAGGAACAGCTATACACTACTCAAATCAACTCGAATGTATCAATAAATATTGCACAAGGGATGAACATGGAGAATATATCATAACCAAGTTTAAATCAAAAGACCTGCAAAAACCCCTCACAGTTATAAACATCTACAGAGTACCATAGTCAAACATTTATCATTTTAGTGAAAAACTAGGAAACATGATTACTGATGCACACATGAATAAAGACCACTTACTACTAACAGGAGATTTCAACATAAACATACTACACAACCAGTACCTACAAGTAACTGAATTCACAAACACAATGAGTAACTGCTTCTTGCTACCAGCAATATCTAAACTGCCACAAAACATCACTAAAGTAACCTTCAGACTACATAACGAGACAGCAGTTAACAACTTTATCGCAGCTATGAAAATAACATCGATTGGCAAAATGAGCTCAAAACATATACAGATATGAATGAATGAATAAATAATTTTCTAAAAACAGCCCAAAGCCTCTATAACAAACATTGCCCCCCAAAAAATAACAGATCACAGCAAAGAGACTGAATAATCCCTGACTAGCACCAAGCATCCTCAAATCAATTAACACAAAGCACAAATATGAAAAAGAGTATAGAATGGGACAAATAACTAGAGAACAGTCTAAACGTTACTCGTCAGCTCTTACCAGCCTGATAAGAAGGTCTAAAAAATTGTATTATGAAAACAGATTACAAAACATCAAAGGTGATATGAGAAAAACCTGGAAAACTCTATCTGAAAATCTTGGAACTAAAAAGTTATCCAAAAACAAAACAATCAAACTAACAAAATCAGATGAACCCCTACTCACTCCAACTGAAACAGCAAACAGACTCAATGTTTTCTTCTCCACCATAGGAAAAAAATCTAGCGGACAAAATACCAAGCGCAAACACCTGTCCATCAGACTACCTCATAGGTACCTACCCAAATATGCTATTCCTAGCTCCAACCAACCCCATAGAAGTTACGCTCATCATAAACACCCTTACGAACAAGGCAGGAGACATTACCAACTTGCCTAATTTTATGTGCTAAAAAGCTTCTCAAGTATTGTCATCAATTATTGCAACGCTCTTTAACAAATCCATTGAATCATCTACCTTCCAAACAATCCTCAAAATAGCGAGGGTCACTCCGATCCACAAAGGAGGTGACCAAGCTGACTTGAATAACTATAGACCAATATCTAACTTACCACTGCTCTCTAAAATCTTTGAAAAGTTAATTCATAGACGGAGCTATTCCTACCTCGTTTCACACAACATATTAAACCCTCGTCAGTTTGGATTCAAAAATAATAAAAGCACAAATGATGCTGTCATACACATGCTAGAACTAATATATACCGCACTTGAAAAGAAAGAAGTCCCGCTGGGCATTTTCATTGATTTACATAAACCTTTCAATACAGTCGACCATGAACTACTGTACTCCAAATTAATGCACTATGGTATCAGAGGTCACTCCCTCAACTACCTAAAATCATACCTTAGTAACAGAACTCAATATGTGTATGCAAATGATGCAAACTCTTCCACCCAACCAATCACAGTAGGAGTCCCACAAGGAAGTGTCCTTAGACCACTCCTCTTTCTCATCTACATCAATGATCTACCGAATGCATCACAGCTACTCAAACCCATATTATTTGCAGATGACACTACATATGTCTTTTTCCACCCAAACACAGTCATACTAGCAAACACAGTCAATGCCGAAATGCAGAAAATATCTGCCTGGAAGATGACTAATAAACTTACCCTGAATACTGATAAAACCTATTTCATTCAGTTTGGAAACAAAGCTGCAAATGATCCAATTAACATAACGCTAAACGGATCATCAGTCACAAGACTGTAGGCATACTATCAAAGATAAGGTGCTACGTTCCACAATCAGCTCTCCTGGCACTGTACCATTCACTCATATACCCTTACCTTACATATGGAATTTGTGCATGGGGATCAACAACATCAAATCACCTAAAACCCCAAATAACCCAGCAAAAGGCAGCAATAAGAAAGATAACAAATTCCCACTCCTGCCAGCATACTTCACCAATTTTCAAAAGTCTAAATCTGCTCACCATTAAGAATGTCCATACTTATTCATGCGCCTACTACATACACAGAACAATACACGCAAATATAAACCCTCCACTCAAACTTCTCCTCACCAACCTAAGTAGGACACATGACCACAACACAAGACACAGAACACTTTTTGATATACCTCGTGTCCATATCACACTGTGCAAAAATTCTGTGCACATACAGGGTCCAAAAATATGGAATTCATTACCAGAAGATATTAAAGTAACCCGGTCTGAAAATCAATTTAAGACTCTTCTCAAAAACCACTTAATCACCCTAGACTAAATGCTAAATACTCAGTACACATTTACTCACTTATGTACTCCCACATCATAACTTCAACAATCACTTTGAACCTTTTATCCATTGTTGACAGGAATATAACTGAATCATTGTTTTCACAAAAAGCATTTTTGATTATTTGAATACATCTTTTGTCTTATACAAATTTTGATTCACTTATAATTAAAAATCTACTGTATAACTATGAAATAATTACTATCCTGCTGTACAAACTATGATATAATTCTAAATGTTAAGTAGTCTGTAAGCCAATAATGTTAAGTAGGCCCATAATGCCTAGGCATAATAGAGGCTCTCTTTGCATTGCAACCCACTATTGTAAATACAAAATTTCAGTGTACTGTTTGCAAAGACATAAAATAAATAAATAAATAAATTTAGGTAGTAGGTTGGTAGACAGCAACCACCCAGGGAGGTACTACCGTCCTGCCAAGTGAGTGTAAAACGGAAGCCTGTAATTGTTTTACATGATGGTAGGATTGCTGGTGTCTTTTTTCTGTCTCATGAACATGCAAGATTTCAGGTACATCTTGCTACTTCTACTTACACTTAGGTCACACTACACATACATGTACAAGAATACATATACACACCCCTCTGGGTTTTCTCCTATTTTCTTTCTAGTTCTTGTTCTTGTTTATTTCCTCTTAACTCCAAGGGGAAGTGGAACAGAATTCTTCCTCCGTAAGCCATGCGTGTTGTAAGAGGCGACTAAAATGCCAGGAGCAAGGTGCTAGTAACCCCTTCTTCTGTATATATTACTAAATTTAAATAGCGAAACTTTCGTTTTTCTTTTTGGGCCACCCCACCTCAGTGGGATATGGCCGGTGTGTTGAAAGAAAGAATATACATATACATATATCCTAGGTAGTAGGTTGGTAGACAGCAACCGCCCAGGGAGGTACTACCGTCCTGCCAAGTGAGTGTAAAACAAAAGCCTGTAATTGTTTTACGTGATGGTAGGATTGCTGGTGTCTTTTTTTTTCTGTCTCATAAACATGTAAGATTTCAGGTAGGTCTTGCTACTTCTTCTTACACTTAGGTCACACTACACGTACATGTACAAGCATATATACATATATATATATATATATATTTTTTTTTTTTCAACAAGTCGGCTGTCTCCCACCGAGGCAGGGTATATATATACACACACACACCCCTCTGGGTTTTCTTCTATTTTCTTATTAGTTTTTGTTCTTGTTTATTTCCTGTTATCTCCATGGGGAAGTGGATCAGAATTCTTCCTCCATAAGCCATGCGTGTTGTAAGAGGCGATTAAAATGCCAGGAGCAAGGGGCTAGTAACCCGTTCTCCTGTATATATTACTAAATGTAAAAGGAGAAACTTTTGTTTTTCCTTTTGGGCCACCCCGCCTCGGTGGGATATGGCCGGTGTGTTGAAAGAAGAAAGATATATAGTATATATACAGTGAAACCTCAAATTTCGAACGTATCACTTACCGAACTTTTCGAAAATAGAACGCTTTCTTCGAACCAACTTTGTCCCTATTGTCGAACTCGCCCCTATTTTCGAACTGCCGGGTACCAAACCTGTACGGCAGCCCGCGTCCCGACGCAGGCGCCGTGAGCCAATCTGGTTTTTGTTGATGCCTGAGTGAACACTAACCTGCGCTCCCATTCAAACATTTTACGATTATTTCATTGTGTTTAGTGCTTGTGGGACTGTGAAATAAGCTACCATGGGCCCAAAGTAACTTGCTAGTGGTACCCCTGTGGTAAAGAAAGTGAGAAACACCCAACTCCCTTTCTCCTCCTCCCTATCTTCCAGATGCCGTCACCAGTCTTCAATAAAGATAAATAAAAATGTTATTTTACATGTTTACTTAAAATTATTAATATATAATTGAGCACTATATTTGTTGTGTGTATGTAAAACTATAATTAATCTCTATAAAATGTATTCTTTTGTGAATATTTTGGGGTTTCCGGAACGGATTAATTGTATTTTCATTATTTCTTATGGGAAATATTGCTTCGCTTTTCAGACTTTTCGAATTTAGAACTAACTCCTGGAACGGATTAAGTTCGATATTTGAGGTTCCACTGTATAGTATTCTTTTTTTTTTTTAACAAGTCGGCCATCTCCCACCAAGGCAGGGTGACCCAAAAAGAAAGAAAATCCCCCAAGAAGAAAATACTCTCATCATTCAACACTTTCACCTCACTCACACAATATCACTGTTTTTGCAGAGGTGCTCAGAATACAACAGTTTAGAAGTATATACGTATAAAGATACACAACATATCCCTCCAAACTGCCAGTATCCCAAACCCCTACCCTCTGTCAGAAGTCTGATGCCACTAGGTGGATGAGTGCTGCCTGCCCACCATGGACTGGCCTAACCTTTAAGTATACATCCATCAGGAGTCCCCAGATGAGAGTGAGCTGTGCACCCATACAATGGACTGGTACAACCTTCAAGACCAACCTCCTTCAGGAGTCCAACTACAGAGATGAAGCTTCATAGATCATACCTCTGAGGCTTCATGCCGGGAGAAACTCTTATAGGAGGAACCCCTGAAAATAAGGCCATACAAACAGAGTACTAAAGGAATATGAGCACTGCTCTTACTTGTCTATTTACTGTTGGGTAACAAGGGCATTAAGTGCAAGGATACATACCCATGCTCAGGAAAAGACCTGAATACAAATCATGGAAGGAGTGGGGCTAGAACCCATGGCAAGTGAGTCCTACACCTCACATGTTGTGAGCTGAACATTCTATAGCCACAGTGCCAGGAGGGATCATCATAAACTTACGTCACAGACATACTGTAGGAGTCCCCAGGAGGGAAGTGGGCGAGGACGGTGGTGCCATCTATGCCCTCCCAGAGGAAGCTGTGATGGGGAAACTTGTTGACAGTATTCCAGCTCAACTTCTGCGTCAGGAACCTTGTCAGTCCCACATGCTGAAAAAGTAAGTTAATTTAGGTACAGGTACACATAAGTACAATTTATCATACAGATGTGTAGTAGGTTGGTAGACAGCAACCACCCAGGGAGGTACTACCGTCCTGCCAAGTGAGTGTAAAACGAAAGCCTGTAATTGTTTTACATGATGGTAGGATTGCTGGTGTCTTTTGTCTGTCTCATAAATATGCAAGATTACAGGCATGTCTTGCTACTTCTACTTACACTTAGGTCACACTACACATACATGTACACGTTTATTTATACACACTCATCTGAGTTTTCTTTGATTTTATCTTAATAGTTCTTGGTCTTATTACTTTTCCTTTTATATCCATGGGGAAGTGGAATAAGAATCTTTCTTCCGTAAGCCATGCGTGTTGTAAAAGTCAACTAAAATGCCGGGAACAATGGGCTAGTAACCCCTTTTCCTGTAAAGATTACTAAAAAGAATAAGAAGAAAATTGTCAAAGTGGGAAGTCTGAATGTGCATGGATGTTGTGCAAATGATAAGAAAGAGATGATTGTGGATATTATGAATGAGAAGAAACTGGATGTTCTGGCTTTAAGTGAAACAAAGCTGAAGGGGGTGGGAGAGTTTCACTGGAGAGGAATAAATGGGATTAGGTCAGGGGTTTCAAATAGAGTTAGAGCTAAAGAAGGAGTAGCAATAATGTTGAAGGATAAGCTATGGCAGGAAAAGAGGGACTACAAATGTATAAATTCAAGGATTATGTGGAGTAAAATAAAGATTGGATGTGAAAAGTGGGTTATAGTAAGCGTGTATGCACCTGGAGAAGAGAGAAGTGGAGAGGAGAGAGAGAGATTCTGGGAAATGTTGAGTGAATGCATGGGGAGTTTTAAATCAAGTGTGAGAGTAATGGTGGTTGGGGATTTCAATGCTAAAGTGGGTAAAAATGTTATGGAGGGAGTAGTAGGTAAATTTGGGGTGCCAGGGGTAAATGTAAATGGGGAGCCTTTAATTGAGCTATGTGTAGAAAGAAATTTGGTAATAAGTAATACATATTTTATGAAAAAGAGGATAAATAAATATACAAGGTATGATGTAGCACGTAATGAAAGTAGTTTGTTAGATTATGTATTGGTGGATAAAAGGTTGATGGGTAGGCTCCAGGATGTACATGTTTATAGAGGGGCAACTGATATATCGGATCATTATTTAGTTGTAGCTACAGTTAGAGTAAGAGGTAGATGGGAATAGAGGAAGGTGGCAACAACAAGTAAGAGGGAGGTGAAAGTGTATAAACTAAGGGAGGAGGAAGTTCGGGCGAGATATAAGCGACTATTGGCAGAAAGGTGGGCTAGTGCAAAGATGAGTAGTGGGGGGGGGGTTGAAGAGGGTTGGAATAGTTTTAAAAATGCAGTATTAGAATGTGGGGCAGAAGTTTGTGGTTATAGGACGGTGGGGGCAGGAGGAAAGAGGAGTGATTGGTGGAATGAAGAAGTAAAGGGTGTGATAAAAGAGAAAAAGGTAGCCTACGAGAGGTTTTTACAAAGCAGAAGTGTTATAAGAAGAGCAGAGTACAGTGGACCCCCGGTTAACGAACTTTTTTCATTCCAGTAGTATGTTCAGGTGCCAGTACTGACCGAATTTTTTCCCATAAGGAATATTGTGAAGTAGATTAGTCCATTTTATAAGAAGAGCAGAGTATATGGAGAGTAAAAGAAAGGTGAAGAGAGTGGTGAGAGAGTGCAAAATGAGAGCAGATGAAAGAGTGGGAGAGGCACTGTCAAGAAATTTTAATGAAAATAAGAAAAAATTTTGGAGTGAGTTAAACAAGTTAAGAAAGCCTAGGGAAAGTATGGATTTGTCAGTTAAAAATAGAGTAGGGGAGTTAGTAGATGGGGAGAGGGAGGTATTAGGTAGATGGCGAGAATATTTTGAGGAACTTTTTAAATGTTGAGGAAGAAAGAGAGGCGGTAATTTCATGCATTGGCCAGGGAGGTATACCATCTTTCAGGAGTGAAGAAGAGCAGAATGTAAGTGTGGTGGAGGTACGTGAGGCATTACGTAGAATGAAAGGGGGTAAAGCAGCTGGAACTGATGGGATCATGACAGAAATGTTAAAAGCAGGGGGGGATATAGTGTTGGAGTGGTTGGTACTTTTGTTTAATAAATGTATGAAAGAGGGGAAGGTACTTAGGGATTGGCAGAGAGCATGTTTAGTCCCTTTATATAAAGGGAAAGGGGACAAAAGAGATTGTAAAAATTATTGAGGAATAAGTTTACTGAGTATACCAGGAAAAGTATACGGTAGGGTTATAATTGAAAGAATTAGAGGTAAGACAGAATGTAGAATTGCGGATGAGCAAGGAGGCTTCAGAGTGGGTAGAGGATGTGTAGATCAAGTGTTTACATTGAAGCATATATGTGAACAGTATTTAGATAAAGGTAGAGAAGTTTTTATTGCATTTATGGATTTAGAAAAGGCATATGATAGAGTGGCTATAGAGGAGCAATGTGGCAGATGTTGCAAGTATATGGAATAGGTGGTAAGTTACTAAATGTTGTAAAGAGCTTTTATGAGGACAGTGAGGCTCAGGTTAGGGTATGCAGAAGAGAGGGAGAATACTTCCCGGTAAAAGTAGGTCTTAGACAGGGATGTGTAATGTCACCATAGTTGTTTAATATATTTATAGATGGGGTTGTAAAAGAAGTAAATGCTAGGGTGTTCGGGAGAGGGGTGGGATTAAATTATGGGGAATCAAATTCAAAATGGGAATTGACACAGTTACTTTTTGCTGATGATACTGTGCTTATGAGAGATTCTAAAGAAAAATTGCAAAGGTTAGTGGATGAGTTTGAGAATGTGTGTAAAGGTAGAAAGTTGAAAGTGAACATAGAAAAGAGTAAGGTGATGAGGGTATCAAATGATTTAGATAAAGAAAAATTGGATATCAAATTGGGGAGGAGGAGTATGGAAGAAGTGAATGTTTTCAGATACTTGGGAGTTGAAGTGTCGGCGGATGGATTTATGAAGGATGAGGTTAATCATAGAATTGATGAGGGAAAAAAGGTGAGTGGTGCGTTGAGGTATATGTGGAGTCAAAAAACGTTATCTATGGAGGCAAAGAAGGGAATGTATGAAAGTATAGTAGTACCAACCAACACTCTTATATGGATGTGAAGCTTGGGTGGTAAATGCAGCAGCGAGGAGACGGTTGGAGGCAGTGGAGATGTCCTGTCTAAGGGCAATGTGTGGTGTAAATATTATGCAGAAAATTCGGAGTGTGGAAATTAGGAGAAGGTGTGGAGTTAATAAAAGCATTAGTCAGAGGGCAGAAGAGGGGTTGTTGAGGTGGTTTGGTCATTTAGAGAGAATGGATCAAAGTAGAATGACATGGAAAGCATATAAATCTATAGGGGAAGGAAAGAGGGGTAGGGGTCGTCCTCGAAAGGGTTGGAAAGAGGGGGTAAAGGAGGTTTTGTGGGCGAGGGGCTTGGACTTCCAGCAAGCGTGCATGAGCATGTTAGATAGGAGTGAATGGAGACGAATGATACTTGGGACCTGACGATATGTTGGAGTGTGAGCAGGGTAATATTTAGTGAAGGGATTCAGGGAAACCGGTTATTTTCATATAGTCGGACTTGAGTCCTGGAAATGGGAAGTACAATGCCTGCACTTTAAAGGAGGGGTTTGGGATATTGGCAGTTTGGAGGGATATGTTGTGTATCTTTATACGTATATGCTTCTAAGCTGTTGTATTCTGAGCACCTCTGCAAAAGCAGTGATAATGTGTGAGTGTGGTGAAAGTGTTGAATGATGATGAAAGTGTTTTCTTTTTGGGGATTTTCTTTCTTTTTTTGGGTCACCCTGCCTCGGTGGGAGACGACCGACTTGTTGAAAAAAAAAAAAAAAATTTAAATTATTTTATTTTATTATCACACTGGCCGATTCCCACCAAGGCAGGGTGGCCCGAAAAAGAAAAACTTTCACCATCATTCACTCCATCACTGTCTTGCTAGAAGGGTGCTTTACACTACAGCTTTTAAACTGCAACATTAACACCCCTCCTTCAGAGTGCAGGCACTGTACCTCCCATCTCCAGGACTCAAGTCCGGCCTGCCGGTTTCCCTGAACCCCTTCATAAATGTTACTTTGCTCACACTCCAACAGCACGTCAAGTATTAAAAACCATTTGTCTCCATTCACTGCTATCAAACACGCTCACGTACGCCTGCTGGAAGTCCAAGCCCCTCGCACACAAAACCTCCTTTACCTACTCCCTCCAACCTTTCCTAGGCCGACCCCTACCCCGCCTTCCTTCCACTACAGACTGATACACTCTTGAAGTCATTCTGTTTCGCTCCATTCTTTCTACATGTCCGAACCACCTCAACAACCCTTCCTCAGCCCTCTGGACAACAGTTTTGGTAATTACGCACCTCCTCCTAACTTCCAAACTACGAATTCTCTACATTATATTCACACCACACATTGCCCTCAGACATGACATCTCCACTGCCTCCAGCCTTCTCCTCGCTGCAACATTCATCACCCATGCTTCACACTCATATAAGAGCATTGGTAAAACTATACTCTCATACATTCCCCTCTTTGCCTCCAACGACAAAGTTCTTTGTCTCCACAGACTCCTAAGTGCACCACTCACCCTTTTCCCCTCATCAATTCTATGATTCACCTCATCCTTCATAGACCCATCCGCTGACACGTCCACTCCCAAATATCTGAATACATTCACCTCCTCCATATTCTCTCCCTCCAATCTGATATCCAATCTTTCATCACCTACTCTTTTTGTTACCCTCATAACATTACTCTTTCCTGTATTCACTTTTAATTTTCTTCTTTTGCACACCCTACCAAATTCATCCACCAATCTCTGCAACTTCTCTTCAGAATCTCCCAAGAGCAAAGTGTCATCAGCAAAGAGCAACTGTGACAACTCCCACTTTATGTGTGATTCTTTATCTTTTAACTCCACGCCTCTTGTCAAGACCCTCGCATTTACTTCTCTTACAACCCCATCTATAAATATATTAAACAACCACGGTGACATCACACATCCTTGTCTAAGGCCTACTTTTACTGGGAAATAATTTCCCTCTTTCCTACATACTCTAACTTGAGCCTCACTATCCTCGTAAAAACTCTTCACTGCTTTCAGTAACCTACCTCCTACACCATACACCTGCAACATCTGCCACATTGCCCCCCTATCCACCCTGTCATACGCCTTTTCCAAATCCATAAATGCCACAAAAACCTCTTTAGCCTTATCTAAATACTGTTCACTTATATGTTTCACTGTAAACACCTGGTCCACACACCCCCTACCTTTCCTAAAGCCTCCTTGTTCATCTGCTATCCTATTCTCTGTCTTACTCTTAATTCTTTCAATAATAACTCTACCATACACTTTACCAGGTATACTTAACAGACTTATCCCCCTATAATTTTTGCACTCTCTTTTGTCCCCTTTGCCTCATACTAAAGAACTATGCAAGCTCTCTGCCAATCCCTAGGTACCTTACCCTCTTCCATACATTTATTAAATAATTGCACCAACCACTCCGAAACTATATCCCCACCTGCTTTTAACATTTCTATCTTTATCCCATTAATCCCGGCTGCCTTACCCCCTTTCATTTTACCTACTGCCTCACGAACTTCCCCCACACTCACAACTGGCTGTTCCTCACTCCTATAAGATGTTATTCCTCCTTGCCCTATACACGAAACCACAGCTTCCCTATCTTCATCAACATTTAACAATTCCTCAAAATATTCCCTCCATCTTCCCAATACCTCTAACTCTCCATTTAATAACTCTCCTCTCCTATTTTTAACTGACAAATCCATTTGTTCTCTAGGCTTCCTTAACTTGTTAATCTCACTCCAAAACTTTTTCTTATTTTCAACAAAATTTGTTGATAACATCTCACCCACTCTCTCATTTGCTCTCTTTTTACATTGCTTCACCACTCTCTTAACCTCTCTCTTTTTCTCCATATACTCTTCCCTCCTTGCATCACTTCTACTTTGTAAAAACTTCTCATATGCTAACTTTTTCTCCCTTACTACTCTCTTTATCATCATTCCACCAATCGCTCCTCTTCCCTCCCGCACCCACTTTCCTGTAACCACAAACTTCTGCTGAACACTCTAACACTGCATTTTTAAACCTACCCCATACCTCTTCGACCTCATTGCCTATGCTCTCATTAGCCCATCTATCCTCCAATAGCTGTTTATATCTTTCCCTAACTGCCTCCTCTTTTAGTTCATAAACCTTCACCTCTCTCTTCCCTGATGCTTCTATTCTCCTTGTATCCCATCTACCTTTTACTCTCAGTGTAGCTACAACTAGAAAGTGATCTGATATATCTGTGGACCCTCTATAAACATGTACATCCTGAAGTCTACTCAACAGTCTTTTATCTACCAATACATAATCCAACAAACTACTGTCATTTTGCCCTACATCATATCTTTTATATTTATTTATCCTCTTTTTCTTAAAATATGTATTACCTATAATTAAACCCCTTTCTATACAAAGTTCAATCAAAGGGCTCCCATTATCATTTACACCTGGCACCCCAAACTTACCTACCACACCCTCTCTAAAAGTTTCTCCTACTTTAGCATTCAGGTACCCTACCACAATTACTCTCTCACTTGGTTCAAAGGCTCCTATACATTCACTTAACATCTCCCAAAATCTCTCTCTCTCCTCTGCATTCCTCTCTTCTCCAGGTGGATACATGCTTATTATGACCCATTTCTCGCATCCAACCTTTACTTTAATCCACATAATTCTTGCATTTACACATTCATATTCTCTTTTCTCCTTCCATAACTGATCATTCAACATTACTGCTACCCCTTCCTTTGCTCTAACTCTCTCAGATACTCCAGATTTAATCCCATTTATTTCCCCCCACTGAAACTCCCCTACCCCCTTCAGCTTTGTTTCGCTTAGGGCCAGGACATCCAACTTCTTTTCATTCATAACATCAGCAATCATCTGTTTCTTGTCATCCGCACTACATCCACGCACATTCAAGCACCCCAGTTTTATAAAGTTTTTCTTCTTCTCTTTTTTAGTAAATGTCTACAGGAGAAGGGGTTACTAGCCCATTGCTCCCGGCATTTTAGTCGCCTCATACGACACGCATGGCTTACGGAGGAAAGATTCTTTTCCACTTCCCCATGGATAATAGAAGAAATAAAGAAGAACAAGAGCTATGTAGAAAAAGGAGAAAAACCTAGATGTATGTATATATATATGCATGTGCGTGTCTGTGAAGTGTGACCAAAGTGTAAGTTGGAGTAGCAAGATATCCCTGTTATCTAGCGTGTTTATGAGACAGATAAAGAAACTAGTACTTATATCCACAACACTGGCTCCTACTGTCTCTCTCTCTCTATCTCCTTGTCACTGATGAAGGTGCTTTGTTGCTGGTGAGGAGATCTTGATCCAAGGACAGGGTGCTACCATCTGCTGCATCAAATCTGATTGTCTCTCAATCCAATTATCCAAAATAATAATGATCGTTTCCTGTTGGCCAGACTTAGTGTGAGTCTTCTGGTTTACCACTTCCTGAATATACTGTCCCTTAAGTCTGTACATAATATTATTAATATTAATTATATAATAATAATAATAATAATAATAATAATAATAATAATAATAATAATAATAATAATAATAATGATAATAATGATAATAATTTAAAGATAAAATTAAAAAAATATATAGGTAATGAAAGACTAGATATGAGATTGGAGGGAAGGATCATGGAGGAAATATTTGTGTTTAAATATTTATGAGTGGACTTGTTGATGCACGAGTTTATGACAGACTAGATGAACCGTGGAACAGACGAGGAAGAAGGTGAGTGGTGCACCAGAACATCAGTAGAAAAAGAACTTAATCTTGATCCACCACATATTGGTCCATGACCTGGCCTCGTTTTGAATCAGGGCCTGATCAACCAGGCTGTTACTGCCATCCCCACATTAACCGACATACGAACCACAGCCCAGCTGGTCAGATACTTGAAGATAGCCAGGGGTTGTTTAGTATTCCCCCTTATTTATATTGGGAGACAGTTGAAAGCTCTTGGACCCCTGCCACTTATTGTGTTGTCTTCTAGCATACTCATGGCACCCCTGCTTTTCAATGAAGGGGAGGATGTTGCATCTTCAGCCTAGTCCTTTACTTTCATAGGAAGCGATTTTCGTGTGCAGATTTGGGACTAGTCTCTCTACGATTTTCCAAGTATATATGTATATATTATCATATATCTTTCTCCCCTGCATTCCAGGGAGTACAAATCAAGGGACTTCAACAGCTCCTAGTAATTTAGAAGTCTTATCATACTCATACCTGTCCTGAAAGTTTTCTGTATATCTTCAAGATCTGCAATTTCGCCTGCCTTGAAAGGAGCCATTAATGTTCATCGATATTCCAGCTGAGAGAGAACAAGCAATTTGAAGATATCATGGGATTGGCATCTGTAGTTTTGAAGGTTCTCATTATCTATCGTGCCATTTTCCTAGTATGACTAACTAAATGCTTTAGTATCTCACTCATTTCTTTGCTCTCATCTGTGTAAGTCCCATCTTGTTTAAGCAGGGGTCCATTACTGGAGTTTGCTTTTGCTCTAGATTCAGCATAAAAAAGAAATATTTTGATTTTTTTTCCAGTTTTAGTTATGGCTTAAAGTTCTTCCTTCGTTTCTTGTCACCTGTATGATTCTTTAAGCTTAAGTTTGATGTTTGCTATTTCTCTGATCAGTGCCTCCTTTCCTATTTCAGATATACTGACCCCTTTCAGAAACTGACTCTTTGCCTCCACTGGCATAGGGAGCGTCTCTCTCTTTCTAGTTTAAATTTTCTCTTTTTTCTTATATGGTGCAGACATTTAGAGAGGATGGAACAAAATAGGATGACTACTAAGAGTGCATACAACATGTTTTCTCTTTTTTTTTTTTTCTTTTTTTTTGCTCTTCTTCCCTTTCTGGCAGACGACTAGTGATATAAAAATAATAATAACAAAAATAAGGATATTAATAATAATAATAATATGATTAGTAATAATAATAATAATGATAATAATTTTAATATAATAACAATATAACAATAACAACAACAACAAAAATAATAATAATAATAATAATAAAATAATAATAATAATAATAATAATAATAATAATAATAATAATAATAATAATAATAATAAAATAATAATAATAAGTATAATTATAATGACCTTCATAAGAGCAGGTATCTGTGCAGAGTAACCAAAGGTGTCAGGAAGCCAGAACTCCTTACAAGTGATGCCCAGCTCCTGCTGGTAGAACTTCTGACCATGAAGGTATTGTCTGATGAAGGACTCCCCACTGGGTATGTTACCATCCATCTCTACCCAGGTGCTGCCCACAGGCAGGAACCTGCCCTCTGCTACCCGGCTCTTGATCCTGGTAAAGAGCTCTGGGAAGTACTGCTTGCACCACGACCACTGCTGTGCCTGCAAGAGTCGTCAGAGAGGCATTCTGTTTGTCTTTCACACTTATGACAAGAGGGTAGCACTGTCCCTGGATGGGAGGCTAGTACTGTCCCTGGATGGGAAGGTAATACTGTCCCTGGATGGGAAGGTAATACTGTCCCTGCATGAGAGGGTAATACTGTCCCTGGATGGGAGGGTAGTACTGTCATTGGATGGGAGGGTAGTGCTGTCCCTGGATGGGAGGGTAGTACTGTCCCTGGATGGGATGGTAGTACTGTCCCTGTATGGGAGGGTAGTACTGTCCTTGGATGGGAGGGTAGTACTGTCCCTGGATGGGAGGGTAGTACTGTTCCTGGATGGGAAGGTAATACTGTCCCTGGATGGGAAGGTAATACTGTCCCTGCATGGGAGGGTAATACTGTCCCTGGATGAGAGAGTAGTACTGTCATTGGATGGGAGGGTAGTGCTGTCCCTGGATGGGGAGGGTAGTGCTGTCCCTGGATGGGAGGGTAGTACTGTCCCTGGATGGGAGGGTAGTACTGTCCCTGCATGGGAGGGTAATACTGTCCCTGGATGGGAGGGTAATACTGTCCCTGGATGGGAGGGTAGTACTGTCATTGGATGGGAGGATAGTGCTGTCCCTGGATGGGAGGGTAGTACTGTCCCTGAATGGGAGGGTAGTACTGTCCCTGTGTAGGAGGGTAGTACTGTCCTTGGATGGGAGGGTAGTACTGTCCCTGGATGGGAGGGTAGTACTGTTCCTGGATGAGAGGGTAGTGCTGTCATTGGATGGGAGGGTAGTGCTGTCCCTGGATGGGAGGGTAGTACTGTCCCAGGATGGAAGGGTAGTACTGTCCCTGGATGGGAGGGTAGTCCTGTCCCTGTATGGGAGGGTAGTACTGTCCCTGGATGGGAGGCTAGTACTGTCCCTGGACAGGAGGGTAGTACTTTCCCTGGAGGGGAGGGTAGTACTGTCCCTGGATGGGAGGTTAGTACTGTCCCTGTATGGGAGGGTAGTACTGTCCCTGGATGGGAGGGCAGTACTGTCCCTGGGAGGGTAGTACTGTCCCTGGATGGGAGAGTAGTGCCATCCCTGGATGGGAGGGTAGTACTGTCCCTGGATGGAAGGGTAGTACTGTCCCTGGATGAGAGGGTAGTGCTGTCCTTGGATGAGAGGGTAGTGCTGTCCCTAGATGGGAGGGTAGTACTGTCCCTGGATGGGAGGGTAGTACTGTCCCTGGATGGGAGGGTAGTACTGTCCCTGGATGGGAGGGAAGTGCTGTCCCTGGATGGGAGGGTAGTGCTGTCCCTGGATGGGAGGGTAGTACTGTCATTGGATGGGAGGGTAGTACTGTCCCTGGATGGGAGGGTAGTACTGTCCCTGGATGGGAGGGTAGTGCTGTCATTGGATGGGAGGGTAGTACTGTCATTGGATGGGAGGGTAGTGCTGTCATTGGATGGGAGGGTAGTGCTGTCATTGGATGGGAGGGTAGTACTGTCATTGGATGGGAGGGTAGTGCTGTCATTGGATGGGAGGGTAGTACTGTCCCTGGATGGGAGGGTAGTACTGTCATTGGATGGGAGGATAGTACTGTCCATGAATGGGAAGGTAGTATTGCCCCTGGATGAGAGGGTAGTACCATCAATGAATGGGAGGGTAGCACTGTCCCTGGATGGAAGAGTAGTACTGTCCGTGGATGGTATATAATACCGACCAGTTGATGGACACATTTATGCATATTTATTGACCGGTGGATCTTTACTTTTCGTCAAAATATATGCCTAAGTGTTTTACTCGCCATTATATAACCCAGACAGAACTCCAACACCGCAGATTCAAACTGACAAATCCATTCTGTAAATTACTGAGGAAAGCATTGTTGGTAACAATCATAATCACTAATTACTAATGTTGAGGTTAATGATGAGCTTGGGGAAAGTGATCACAAATCACTCAGTTTTAACATATACGTAATGGAATTACCCTGATAATGGTAATCAAGTCTCTGTCCCTGACTTCCGTTTGGCCGATTTCACAGGACTGAGAAATTCCCTGGGAGGGTTGAACTGATATGATCTGAGTATGGGTCAGGTAGGTGATATTGGTCAAATGAAACAAAAATTATCCTAAATGGATAAATAATAGATTACAACATCTCATTAGTCAAAAGAGAGGTATATACAGACAAATCAGAAGAGGAGAGGGGAAGTTAAGAAATCAATATATTCAGTTAAGGAGAGAAAAAAAAAAAGGGAATAAGAAAAGCAAAGAGAGATTATGAGGTTAAAGTTGCAAGGTAATCGAAGACTAACCCAAAAGAATTCTTTCAGGTATACAGAAGTAAGATTAAGGACAAGATAGGCCCACTCAAAAGTTACTCGAGTAAGCTCAGTGATAAGGTAATGTGTAGAATTTTTAACACTTCCTCTCAGTTTTTACAAAGGAAGACACTAGCGATATTCCAAAAATAATAAATTATGTAGAACAGGACGATAATAAACTATATACAATTAGGGTCACAAGTGACTTGGTCCTTAGACAAACAGATAAATTGAAACCTATTAACTCCCCAGGCCCTGATGAACTGTATGCAGAGGTTTTAAAGGAATGTAAAGAGGAACTCAGCAAACCTTTGGCTAATCTTTTCAACATATCACTACAAACTGGCATAGTGTCAGATAAGTGGAAAATGACAAATGTAATACCTATTTACAAAGCAGGTGACAGGTCCTTAGCTTCGAACTATAGACCAATAAGCCTAATCTCCACAGTGGGAAAATGTATGGAATCAATAATTGCCGAGGCAATTTGTAGCCATCTTGAAAGGCATAAATTGATTAATGAAACTCAGCACGGTTTTACAAAAGGGCATTCCTGCCTTACAAATTTATTAACTTTTTTCACTAAGGTATTTGACGGAGGTAGAGCATGGTAATGAATATGATACTGTGTATATGTACTTCAGTAAGGCTTTCGATAGAGTCCCACATCAGAGACTATTGAGAAAAATTAAGGCACACGGAATAGGAGGGGAAATTTTTTCCTGGAGAGAGGCGTGGTTGACAGATAGGCAGCAGAGAGTTTGCATAAATGGGGAGAAATCAGAGTTGGGAAGCATCACGAGTGGTGTTCCACAGGGGTCCTTGTTGGGCCCATTGTTGTTCACAATCTATATAAACGACATAGGTGAGGGAATAAACAGCGACATAAGCAAGTTTGCCGATGACACCAAAATAGGCTGTCGAATTCATTCTGATGAGGACATTAGTGCACTCCAGGAAGATTTGAATAGACTGATGCAGTGGTCGGAAAAGTGGCAGATGCAGTTTAATATAGACAAATGCAAAATACTCATGCCACATATAAACTAAATAATGCAGATCTTAATATTACTGATTGCGAAAGGGATTTGGGAGTTCTTGTTAGCAGTAATCTAAAACCAAGACAACAGTGCATAAGTGTACGCAATAAAGGGAACAGAATCCCTGGTTTCATATCAAGAAGCATAAATAGCAGGAGTAATCAGGTTGTTCTTCAACTCTATATATCTTTGGTTAGACCTCATTTAGATTATGTTGCCATTTTGGTCACTATATTACAGAATAGATATAAATACACTGGAAAACATACAATCCCATGTATCAGAAATCTTCCCTATGAGGATAGACAGAGGGCTCTGAATCTGCACTCTGTTGAAAGGCATAAAATTTGGGGGGATTTGATTGAGGTGTATAAATGGAAAATAGGAATAAATAAAGGGTATGTTAATTGTGTGCCAAAAATATCTAGCCAAGACAGGATTCAAAGCAATGGTTTTAAGTTGGAAAAATTCATATTCAGGAAGGATATAGAAAAGCATAGGTTTAGTAATAGAGTTGTGGATGAGTGGAACAAACTCCCGAGTACTGTCATAGAAGCTTAAAAAATTGTGTAGTTTTAAAAATAGCTTCGATAAATACATGAGTGAGTGTGGGTGGGTGTAAGTTGGACCTGACCAGCTTGTGCTAATGGGTCTGATGCCGTGCTCCTTAAGTGGATGTGACCTGACCTGACTAGGTTGAGTCATTGGCTTAAGCCGGTGGGAGACTTGGACCAGCCTCGCATGGGCTAGCAGGCCTGCTGCAGTGTTCCTTCTTTCTCATGTTCTTATGGATGGGAGGGTAGTACTGCCCCTGGATGGGAAGGTAGTACCATCACTGGATGGGAGGGCAGTACCGTCCCTGGATGGAAGGGTAGTATCATTCCTGGATGGGAGGGTAGTACCGTCCCTGGATGGGAGGGTAGTACCATCCCTGGATAGGAGAGCAGTACGACCTTGGATAGGTGGGTAATAATAATAATAATAATAATAATAATAATAATAATAATAATATAATGATAAATCTTCATTAGCATAAAAATCTAATGAGAGCACTTACCTGGGAGGCTACGAAGATGTGCTCAGGATAATCTTCCATGAGTTTGAGCTGAGAGGAGAAGCTGCGAGCCACCTTCCTCTTGGTCTCTGAGTACGGCCACAGCCAGGCAGAGTCTATGTGACAGTTACCTATGGCAGCCAAGGTGTGGGCTCGTTCGCCATTACCCTTGGCCAAGTATTGGTCGGCCAAGTCACTCGCCACGCTGTACAAAACACACAAATTATGTTAGTGATAATAAGTGGCAACTGTTTGTTATTATTGGAACAACAGGAAAGGAAATTTTAGACGATGTTGAAATCATCTGGCTACTTTCTTCAGAATGTTTGTAACCATCGCTTAGTTTCGTTTATCGTATGTGTTAGTGAATTGTTGCCATGTTAAAGAGACCTTTATTCATGTTAATTATATATAGAAAGGGATATATTTGTATGTTTGTATTACGGCTTATAACCGACATGGCCAGTCCTAGAATTCAGGCCAGCCTGGGGACCAGAATTAATGTTAGGCGGGTTGCACTGTGTGAGGGAAAAGTTCAATACATAGGAGTAGCGAGGGAGTGTATAGTAACAATAGTTTCATTGCTGGCTACTTGTTAAGGTAGGGTAAGTCCAGCTCCCGCTATTCCCCCCCTCCTTCTTTTCCCCGTCCCCGAAAGTGATAGTTTGATTGCCGGCTGCTTGTTAAGGTAGGGTCAGTCTAGCTCCCGCTATCCCTTCCCCTCCCACTTCCCCCCCCCCCCCGAAAGGTGATGTGTAGGGCTCCGGTCAAACAGTAAATCACTCGACTCACAGCTCCCAACACTACTGTAAGTACACGCCTGATCATATTTTAGTGGACTTATTGGTTGAAAGCTTCACTTCTGACCAATAATTAACTTAGTCCTTTCAGTCTTTATCTGTTAAATGTTTTAATAATCACCACATCTTTTAGGAATTGTACTTATCATGGAGAGTGATTTCTTAAGCAATGGGTAATCTGTCTCTCTTTACAGCTTGGAATGACAGAGAGGGTCAACTGCCAACCAACGAGAAGAATAGGAGACAGACTAACGTCCATGTTTAACCTATTTACCTGTTATGTAAGCCAACACAGGACCTAACCCCTCATCATAGCAGTGGTAACGAACCTGTGTTCCTGTCATCTCAAGTAATTATTCACGGCTACACTCTGTGAAGAACGAGCCGGTGGAGGTCACCAACACCTGCTACCCCCCCCCCCCCCCCACATCAGCAACGGCTACGATTTCAACAACACAGTGTCACCAACACCAGACACCCCATTACCACGATACAGTGGACCCCCGCATACCGATTTTAATCCGTGCAAGAGGGGTCATTGTTATGCGAAATAATCGGTATGCGAATGAATTTTCCCCATAAGAAATAATGGAAATCAAATTAATCCGTGCAAGACACCCAAAAGTATGAAAAAAAAAATTTTACCACATGAAATATACATTATCCCACACACAAAGAGAAGGATACATGCACAATAGTAGAGTAGTACATGCACAGTATATATTGTGCATGTACTAGTCTACTAAATGAAGAATAAATGACACTTACCTTTATTGAAGATGCAGCAATGACTGATGAGACACTGTGTCCTGGGAGTGCCTTTTCCTCCTGAGTACTGTAGGTCCTGTTTGGCATTTTCTTCCAGAACAGGCCTTATCACACTGTGTATGCCACTACGATTCTTAAATCTCTCAAACCAACCTTTGCTGGCTTTAAATTCACCAATATGAGCACTAGTTCCAGGCATTTTTCCCTGTTCACCTGGGTGTTAGTCGACTTGTGTGGGTTGCATCCTGGGAGACAAGATTAAGGACCCCAATGGAAATAAGTTAGACAGTCTTCGATGACACTGACTTTTTTGGGTTATCCTGGGTGGCAAATCCTCTGGGGTTAATTGTTTCTTGGTATTCTCAATAAGCCACACCAACAACGGTGCTACAGCAGCAGCAGCAGCTGACGGTGGTACAGCAGCAACAGACGATGCTACAGCAGCAGCAGACGATGCTACAGCAGCAGCAGCAGCTGACGGTGGTACAGCAGCAACAGACGATGCTACAGCAGCAGCAGATGATGCTACAGCAGCAGCAGCAGCTGACGGTGGTACAGCAGCAACAGACGATGCTACAGCAGCAGCAGACGATGCTACAGCAGCAGCAGCAGCTGACGGTGGTACAGCAGCAACAGACGATACTACAGCAGCAGCAGACGATGCTACAGCAGCAGCTGACGGTGGTACAGCAGCAACAGACGATGCTACAGCAGCAGCAGACGATGCTACAGCAGCAGCAGACGATGCTACAGCAGCAGCAGACGATGCTACAGCACCAGCAGCAGCTGACGGTGGTACAGCAGCAACAGACGATGCTACAGCAGCAGCAGACGATGCTACAGCAGCAGCAGACAATGCTACAGCAGCAGCAGCAGCTGACGGTGGTACAGCAGCAACAGACGATGCTATAGCAGCAGCAGACGATGCTACAGCAGCAGCAGCAGCTGATGGTGGTACAGCAGCAACAGACGATGCTACAGCAGCAGCAGACGATGCTACAGCAGCAGCAGACGATGCTACAGCAGCAGCAGCAGCTGACGGTGGTACAGCAGCAACAGACGATGCTATAGCAGCAGCAGACGATGCTACAGCAGCAGCAGACGATGCTACAGCACCAGCAGCAGCTGACGGTGGTACAGCAGCAACAGACGATGCTACAGCAGCAGCAGACGATGCTACAGCAGCAGCAGACGATGCTACAGCAGCAGCAGCAGCAGCAGCAGACGGTGGTACAGCAGCAACAGACGATGCAACAGCAGCAGCAGACGATGCTACAGCAGCAACAGACGATGTTACAGCAGCAGCAGATGATGCTACAGCAGCAGCAGCAGCTGACAGTGCAGCAGCAGCTGTACCACCAATAGTAGCGATGGTTGATTGGGGTTTATTATACAACCTGGCCAGCTCGGAGACACGCACTCCACTTTCATACTTATCAATGATCTTTTTCTTCATCTCTATTGTAATTCTCACCCTTATTGCTGTAGGGTTGGCACTAGAAGCTTTCTTGGGGCCCATGGTCACTTATTTTCCAGAAAAAGCACCGAAAACACTGTAATAATACGAAATATTCCGATTGTATGCTTGGATGTTACCGCGGAGGCTGGCTGGTAAACAATGCCACCGGCGGAACATGTGAGCGTGGCTCAGGCCGCACATTGGACGCGTCTCGGACGAAAATCGGTGAGCGGGTTTTTAAGCGGTATGTGAGGCAAAATTTTTGCGATTAAAGTAAGCAGTATGCGGATTAATCGCTATGTGATGCCATCGGTATGCGGGGGTCCACTGTATACCTATATTAGCGTTGAGTTCAAATGTAATTTTTTTTCATTTCATTTTTCATTTTTCTTTCAATTAGGACACCCATTCATGTTTTATTGTTTTACATTTTCCGTTTCTAAATAATAAAGTGTTTATCATTGTCTGTTATTATTTCTTTTTCTATTCATTAATTTTCCTGAGGAGGAGCCAGCCTTGGTAATACTGACTGAAGTTGTTACAGGGCTGAGTAAGCCTTCACAAGTGGCGACCTTGCCAGGATTAACTCTACTGAATCAATATTCAATTCCATCTCGAATCTACCATTGGAACTTCAACGCCGCATACCACAGACGGTTACCACCAGCCATGAGTAATCATTCTCTATGGTAGGACTACAGTACAGGTATTTAAAAGATTTGGTGATTGTTATAGTCTCAATTTATTGTAAGTCAGGCAGGATATAATATTTAATTCTGCCACCTTTTCGAGCTTGAAACACTTTGGAGGATTAGACTCTAGGGACCCAAGATTTTCCAGTGACAATTTGTTTCATTGAGCTCTTTATTTTATCAAGGGAACTGTCGTAGGACACTCTTGATTTGTTGGCGAGAAGATTGGATGGTCAAGTGACCCCATTCTACTTACTGTTTGCTCGGAGCCGGCATAGAACCCTTCATTTTAATTAATACATATTGTTTAATTGAAGTAGGGATCGAGCCCTCTGGTTTATTTACAGTTTGAGCTGAGCAGGAATTGAACCCTCCGTTTTCTTTAAAACCCGTTTCATTTCCCCTGATAGTTTAAGTTATTCTTGCAAGTATGGAGGAATATCAGTTTTGGATGAACGCTGGAAGTAAGTTAGGAATAACAGGGAAAAATTTAGAATCTTTCATTAGTGCTAAGATCCAGGAAAGACTTGAAAGAAAGAGAATTGAGAGAGAAGAGAGACAGAAAGGGAAAGAGAAGAGAATAAAGAGAGAGAAAGAATAGGGAGAGAGAATCAAGAAAGACAGTTAGAAAGAGAAAGAGAGGATAAAAAGGAGAGAGATTGAATTGAAAGAGAAAACCAAGATAGACAGAAAGGGAGAGAGAAGACAAAAAGGAGCGTGATAGACTTGATCGTGAGGAGACAGCTAGAGTACGTGAGGAACAAGCTAAAGTACGTGAGGAACAAGTTAAATTAAGAGAACTTGAGGAAAGAGCAAAGGATAGAGAAGTTGAGGAAAAAGCTAGAGAACATGAGGAAAAAAGCTAGAGAACTTGAGTTAACAGAGAGAGAAAAGGATCACGAGCTCGAAAAAGCTCGCCTTGAATTAGAGAATAAAAAGTTAACTCTTACACAACAACAATTAGAGGAAGGAGTAATTGAGCATCATGCAGCTAGTGCACATATTCCAACACCTAATTTACCTCCCCTCACAGAAGGTGAAGACATTACTTCATACATCATCAGGTTTGAAAATACCGCTACCTTCTGTGAATGGCCTGCTGACACCTGGGCTACCAGGTTAGGAAAGTTATTTTCTGGTACAGCCTTGAATATCTATGCAACTTTGTCGCAGGATATCATATGTAATTATAACCTACTGAAGAAGACAATCCTTAAAGCATATCAAAAAACCACTAATTCTTACAGGAAAGATTTCAGGTATGCCACCTTACAGCCTGGCCAGAACTTTCAGCAGTTACAGGCAACACTCTTTCGTTTGTTCGACTTTTGGATAGAGAGTTCAGGAATTGATCACAGTTATGAATCTCTTAGAAACTTAATGGTTGCTGACCAGTTCCTGACAGCTCTTCCCCACCAGATACGAACATTCATTAGAGAACGTAATCTGATTAAAGCTGAAGAAGTTGTTGAGGCCACTGACTTGTATGCTGAGGCTCACAATTCCTATAAAGACCTAAAGGGATCAAACCCTAAGGGCAAGGGTTCATCAGACCTTAAGAAATCAAAGCCTCTAGTGGAAAATAAAGTAACTTCTTTTATTCCTGTTTGTCATTTGTGTGGTGGTAAGGGACATAAATGTCCAGATTGTCCTTCTAAGAAGGTCCAAAAAGTTGGAAGATGTTTTAAAGACTGTAATGACCAAGCACCCTTCTGTTCAGGAACAGTTAATGGACTTAATGTATCTACCATTTTACGAGACACTGGATGCACATGTATAGTCATTTCTGATAAGCTGTTCCCTAATCTTAAAGAAACTCATTCCTCTGCTATACTTTCAGACTACTTGGGCCGTACAGACACTTTTCCTACCATCCGTTGTTACATTAGGTCTAAATGGTTCACAGGTTGGTCTGAAGCCGTACTAGCTCCCATCACTTCTTGCTCCGTACTAATTTTTTATTATCACACTGGCCGATTCCCACCAAGGCAGGGTGGCCAAAAAAAGAAAAACTTTCACCATCATTCACTCCATCACTGTCTTGCCAGAAGGGTGCTTTACACTACAGTTTTTAAACTGCAACATTAACACCCCTCCTTCAGAGTGCAGGCACTGTACTTCCCATCTCCAGGACTCAAGTCCGTACTAATAGGTAATGTAAAAGGTGCCATTCTTCCTTCTGAGATTGACCTTTCATCACCAAAGATGGACATAAGTGTTTCAGATCCTCTTCCTGTAATGGACATAAGTGTTTCAGATCCTCTTCCTGTAGAGTCAGAGAAGGCCCTCGAAAGTTCAGATGAGACAATGTCTCGCGAGATTCATGTGGGATTAAAAACCAGTGATGCTACTCTCGAAAGCGAGGTAGTAGGATCACCGGTTCACTTGTTAGATGAAAGTGAAGATATCACATCCGATACTATAAAAGTCTTGACTAGGGCTCAGACCAAAGCCCAGGCTTCTCCTACTGTCCATCCTTTGATTTTCCCTGACTTCAAGCCTTCAGATATATCAAAGAACTCCTTTGTCAATTTACAAAGTAATTGCCCTTCTCTTCAGAATTGCCATAATGCCGCTAAACAAAATCAAGTTATTCAAAGGAAAAACTTTTCATATAAATTTGAATATATAAAAGGTATCTTGTACAAGTCAGTATTCAAATTAAATTCAGATGAGATAGACTATTCCATCTTAGTTGTTCCAAGTCAATGCAGAGAGACTGTTCTTAAAATGGTTCATGACCTGCCAGTGGCCGGACATTTCTCGCATCGTAAAACCTTAAATAAAATTAGGGAAACCTATTTTTGGCCAAAAATGTCCTCAGATGTCACTACCTATTGTAGATCGTGTAAAGTTTGCCAACTGTCATCCTCCTGAGGTACCAGGGGAGTACCTATGGTCAAAATGCCAATCTTTACAGAACCGTTTGAAAGAGTAGCTATTGACATCGTTGGTCCTTTATCTCCACTTTCATCTGGGGGACATAGATATATATTAACATTAGTTGATTATGCTTCGAGTTTCCCTGAAGCCGAACCCTTAAAGACCATATCTACTACAGAGGTGGCTGAAGCCCTTTTGTCCATCTTCTCCAGAGTGGGCATCCCTAGAGAAATTTTGTCTGACCGTGGGACACAATTTACATCTGACTTAATGCAACATCTATACCAACTTCTGGGAGTGAAGCCTCTCTTCACCACACCCTATCATCCTAGCTGTAATGGGAGGATTGAGCGCCAGCATTCGATTCTCAAGTCCATTTTAAGGAAACTTTGCTCCCTTAAACCTAAGGAGTGGCATCGTTACCTACCCTGTGCTTTGTTTGCCATGAGGGAAGTTCCCAGTGACTCTTTGGGGTTTTCACCATTTGAACTTCTCTATGGTAGACAGGCCAGAGGTCCATTGTCCATCCTTCATGACTTATGGACTAATGAAGAGGTAAATGCTGAGGTTCAGTCTTTTTACCAGTTTCTCCTTGACCTTAGATCCAAACTTGAGGAGACCTCTGACATAGTTTCAAAAAACCTAAGCTTGTCAATGGACCAGTACAAAACCCATTTTGATTCCAAAAGTCAGAGGAGAAGTTTTAAAGTAGGGGATGAAGTTTTGGAACTTTTGCCTATCAAGTCAAATAAATTATTAGTAGCATGGAAAGGTCCATATAAAGTATTAAAAATTTGTGGGAAAGTTGACTACCTCACAGAAGTCAAGGGGAAACCTAAGCTTTATCATATCAACATCCTTAAGAAATATTACCGAAGAAATTCGGTTAACTGCCTTAATAACTTTGACTTAGTTTTTCCATACGAACTTGATAAGACAACTGAAGAATGTAAGGTGTGTGTAACTGACACCTCTAACTTAGACTATGATGAAGAACTACATGACTTGGTGACTCTTGACCACTCGGGCACAACCAACATTAATATTAATGAATCTTTGGATGACCATAAGAGACATGAACTACTTCAATGTGTGAGTAACTTTTCAGACATCTTTACTGATATTCCAGGTGTTACCTCCACGGTAGTCCATAAGATTGACTTATTGACGGACAATCCGATCAAACGGAAATTATACCCAGTTCCAGTTCACCTTAGGGATGCATTTGACCGAGAGGTAGACAAATTATTAAAACTAAAGATCATTGAACCTTCAGTATCTGCATATTGCTCACCAGTAGTCATGGTTAAGAAGGAGGATAATTCATATAGACTTGCTATTGACTTCAGAGGCCTTAATGCTATAACTCGGTGGGATGCTGAACCTATGCCCTTAATAGATAGCGATCTACACAAATTTTATGATGCGTCTTCTTTTCAGAGATTGATATTGCACAGGCATATCATCGAGTAATGTTAGAACCTTCTTCTAAGCAGTACACTGCTATTCCTACCCACCAAGAACTGATGCAGTATAGAACTATGCCCTTCGGTTTGGTAACTGCCTGTGCTACCTACGTGAGACTGATGAAAAAGGTCTTGGGTAATATGCCAAATGTTTCAGTTTATTTTGATAACATTTACGTAATGACATCCACGTGGGGCGAACATATCCAAACATTAACATCAGTTTTGCGTAGGTTACACTCACATGGTCCCACTGCCAAGCCGAAGAAATGCTTCCTTGGGTATAACAAGATTAGATATCTTGGACTGATACTTTCTAATAACTCTCTGCAGCCTCTCCCCAGTAAGATCAAAGCTTTATTAGAATTTAAATTCCCCAAAGCCAAGAAGCTCATGCGTAGCTTTCTTGGTTCTGTAAATTTTTATGCACGGTTTATCCCGAACCTTACTGATCTTACAGGCATCTTATCCGACTTCCTTAAAGAGTCTGTGAAGGAACCTCTTGAACTTTATGACGTAGCTCAGGAAAAGTTTAATGAGATTAAAAGTATCTTTTCGAAAGACCCTATACTTAAGATTCCAGATATTAATAAAACGTTTTGTTTAAGAACTGATGCCTCCAATACTGGCTTAGGTGCGGTGCTACTACAATACCATGATGGTACTCCCTTCCCTGTATGCTTCCTAAGCCGGAAACTCCTTCTCGCAGAAACGAGATACTCCACCATAGAAAAGGAATGTTTGGCCCTTGTGTGGGGTATCTCCAAACTTAAATTTTATTTACTGGGAAAAGAATTCATTTTAGAAACGGACCACAAACCTTTGATATACCTAGAAACTTTTAAGGGAACCAACAGTCGCCTCTTGAGGTTGACATTGGCACTCCAGGCTTTTAAGTTCCATATTGTGTATATCAATGGTTCATCCAATTATTTCTCTGACTGGTTAAGTTGTGACAGTCAGCAGAAGATTTGTTGCCTTACGTGGCTTCCACAAGTTAGAACTTTTTCCTCGCCTATTCTTCTTATACTCCTTGACTATAAGTCTTGGTATAGGGGAGTGTGAGGGAAAAGTTCAATAGATAGGAGTAGCGAGGGAGTGTACAGTAACAAGTTTCATTGCCGGCTACTTGTTAAGGTAGGGTCAGTCTAGCTCCTGCTATCCCTTCCCCTCCCTCTCCCCCCCCCCGAAAGGTGACGTGTGGGGCTCCAGTCAAACAGTAAATCACTCGACTCACAGCTCCCAACACTACTGTAAGTACATGCCTGATCATATTTTAGTGGACTTATTGGTTGAAAGCTTCACTTTTGACCAATAATTAACTTAGTCCTTTCAGTCTTTATCTGTTAAATGTTTTAAAAATCACCACATCTTTTAGGTATTGTACTTATCATGGAGAGTGATTTCTTAAGCAGTGGGTAATCTGTCTCTCTTTACAGCTTGGAATGACAGAGGGGGTCACCTGCCAACCAACGAGAAGAATAGAAGGAGACGGACTAACGTCCTGAGACGTCCCATGTTTAACCTATTTACCTGTTATGTAAGCCAACACAGGACCTAACCCCTCATCATAGCAGTGGTAATGAACCTGTGTTCCTGTCATCTGAAGTAATTATTCACGGCTACACTCTGTGAAGAACGAGCCAGTGGAGGTCACCAACACCTGCTACCCCCCCCACATCAGCAACGGCTACGATTTCAACAACACAGTGTCACCAACACCTGACACCCCATTACCACGATATACCTATATTAGCATTGAGTTCAAATGTAATTTTTTTTCATTTCATTTTTCATTTTTCTTTCAATTAGGAT
This sequence comes from Cherax quadricarinatus, assembly GCF_038502225.1. Lineage (NCBI taxonomy): Eukaryota > Metazoa > Arthropoda > Malacostraca > Decapoda > Parastacidae > Cherax > Cherax quadricarinatus. The sequence continues at coordinate 28,348,545 of NC_091341.1, forward strand.
ACCCATTCATTTTTATTGTTTTACATTTTCCGTTTCTAAATAATAAAGTGCTTATCATTGTCTGTTATTATTTCTTTTTCTATTCATTAATTTTCCTGAGGAGGAGCCAGCCTTGGTAATACTGACTGAAGTTGTTACAGAGCTGAGTAAGCCTTCACACACTGATATTTGTACCGCCCGTAAGGTTGGTATCCAAACAGAGGAGAATTATTATATTATAATCATGGAGGAGCGCTAAACCCGTAGAATTATACAGCACATATGAGGGGATGGAAGGTATTCAAGCTCAATTCAGGGAGCTGGAGCACAGACCCAATTCCCTAGATCAAGAGCCCTTCACCAGCATCAGGAAACCTCCCTTGAGGAGTCAAATGGGAGGAGAATGTGGTGGATGTTATGGATAACATGTCTAGAGTGGTGTACATAGGGTATGGTAGGTATGGCATGTGCCCTGGGTGCCACTTGAAGGGGGGCACCACTAAGCAGTTTCTATTAAAATCAGATAAGCCATCCTAAGATAGTGCAAAAGGAATTTTCTTCAAATGTATGATCTGTCTTTTTCTATCATTGGTGAGAAAGCACTAGGTTGGCTACATTGTTAAACCACTTATATGTATAAATAAATTAGTAGGTAAAAATACAGTGCTGGGAGCTACATGACCACATACCTCACAGTACCAACTGGTAGTAAGAGGTAGATGAGGAGGAATTCAGGTCAGATAAACCAGAGAATGATATTAAAAGTGAGGCTGCAAGAGAGAATGTGGACATGACAGGGGAGGGGGGGTGGGAAGATGGTGGTGGTGGTGATGTTGAGTTTACTGACAAGATTGAAGATGACACTGAACCTAGTGAACTGGATGGTGTCGATGAACCTCGAAGTGTCATACATAAAGTGACTGAATAGCAAAACTTCCAAAAACATTCAAAGTCTGACAAGGATACCAGAAAAAAACAATTCTGCCTGACGTGTTAAGAACAGAAATAATAAAGCTGGGATTGAAGTATTTCCAGAACAGCGACGGGCCTTTCCTACCAACAAATAACCACTCATTGAACGAAACTTGGTTCAAAAGGAAACTGGGAAATAGTTGTGGTGAGGCAGTGACTCACTCATGGCTGGTCAGTTACCCTTCTAAAATGTGTGCATTTTGTGTCTGTTGTCTTCTCTATTCCTGGTCAGACCATCATCCTCACTGGAGCAGGAAAGTGGATTCAATCAGTGGAAAGCACCAGAAAGAATTAGTGTTCATGAGAATGCTACGAATCATCAGAGTGCTTCACACAGTGGAAAGAAATGGAAAGAAATTTAGCTGAAAACAGGGGAGTTATTGAGGTGGAACTTCAGTCACAGACTGAGAAGGAAAAGCAGAAGTGGTGTGATATCTTGACGAGAATCCTTCACTGCATAAAATTCCTTGTGACTCAGAGCCTGGCTTTGTGAGGACACAGAGTCACTTCAACTGGACGACGACTCAATGTGGGAAATTTCATTGGCTTACTGAAACCACCTCACGAGTGAGGTGTTCTTTCATGACCTCACTCATGAGGAAATTAATCCTGGATCCACGTTTTATCTTTCACCGGGAGTCCAGAACGAATTCATCCATGTGATGGCATCCACTGTTCGCCAGAGGTTACTGAGAAGCATTCATATACAGTGGACCCCCGCATAGCGACTTTAATCCGTGCAAGAGGGCTGATTGTTATGCGAAATGTTCGGTATGCGAATGAATTTTCCCCATAAGAAATAATGGAAATCAAATTAATCCGTGCAAGACACCCAAAAGTATGAAAAAAAAATTTTTACCACATGAAATATACATTTTCCTACACACAAAGAGAAGGATACATGCACAATAGTAGAGTAGTACATGCACAATATATATTGTGCATGTACTACTCTACTAAATGAAGAATAACTGACACTTACCTTTACTGAAGATGCAGCAATGACTGATGAGACACTGTGTCCTGGGAGTGCCTTTTCCTCCTGAGTACTGTAGGTCCTGTTTGGCATTTTCTTCCAGAACAGGCCTTATCACACTGAGTATGCCACTACGATTCTTAAATCTCTCAAACCAACCTTTGCTGGCTTTAAATTCACCAATATGAGCACTAGTTCCAGGCATTTTTCCCTGTTCACCTGGGTGTTAGTCGACTGGTGTGGGTTGCATCCTGGGAGACAAGATTAAGGACCCCAATGGAAATAAGTTAGACAGTCTTCGATGACACTGACTTTTTTGGGTTATCCTGGGTGGCAAATCCTCTGGGGTTAATTGTTTCTTGGTATATTCTCAATAAGCCACACCAACAACGGTGCTACAGCAGCAGCAGCAGCTGACGGTGGTACAACAGCAACAGACGATGCTACAGCAGCAACAGACGATGCTACAGCAGCAGCAGACGATGCTACAGCAGCAGCAGACGATGCTACAGCAGCAGCAGACGATGCTACAGCAGCAGCAGACGATGCTACAGCAGCAGCAGACGATGCTACAGCAGCAGCAGACGATGCTACAGCAGCAGCAGACGATGCTACAGCAGCAGCAGACGATGCTACAGCAGCAGCAGACGATGCTACAGCAGCAGCAGTATGCTACAGCAGCAGCAGACAGCTGACGGTGGTACAACAGCAGCAGCAGCTGACAGTGCAGCAGCAGCTGACAGTGCAGCAGCAGCTGACGGTGGTACAGCAGCAGCTGTACCACCAATAGTAGCGATGGTTGATTGGGGTTTATTATACAACCTGGCCAGCTCGGAGACACGCACTCCACTTTCATACTTATCAATGATCTTTTTCTTCATCTCTATAGTAATTCTCACCCTTATTGCTGTAGGGTTGGCACTAGAAGCTTTCTTGGGGCCCATGGTCACTTATTTTCCAGAAAAAATCACCAAAAACACTGTAATAATACGAAATGTTCCGATTGTATGCTTGGATGTTACCGCGGAGGCTGGCTGGTAAACAATGCCACCAGCGGAACATGTGAGCGTGGCTCAGGCCGCACATTGGACGCGTCTCAGACGAAGAGCGGTGAGTGGGTTTTTGGGCGGTATGCGAGGCAAAATTTTTGCGAAAAAAGCGAGCGGTATGCGGATTGTACGGTATGCGATGCGTGCGGTATGCGGGGGTCCACTGTATTATGTTGTTGAAGTTGAATTTGGTGAAGGCACCTTCGTAAATGATGTCATTTTGCTAGTCAGGAGCATACACGTCTGTTCATCGATTAGGTTGTGATATGAGTACAGTGGACCCCCACATAACGTTGGCATCGCATAGCGTTAAATCTGCATAGCGATACATTTTATCGCTAAAATTTTGCCTCGCATAGCGCTAAAAAATTCGCTCAGCGCGATTCGTCCGAGACGCGTCCATGCAGCCTGAGCCAGCCTCACTTGTTCTGCCAGTGGCAATATTTTACAAGCCAGCCTCCGCGGTAACATTCAAGCATACAATCGGAACATTTCGTACTATTACAGCCTTTTTATAGTGATTTCACCTGAAAAATAAGAGACCATGGGCCCCAAGAAAGCTTCTAGTGCCAATCCTACAGGAATGCTAAGTGTGAAAGTGGAGTGCATGTCTCCGAGCTGGCCAGGTTGTATAGTAAACCCCAATCAACCATCGCTACTATCGTGTCCAAGAGAACGGCAATTAAGGAAGCTGTTCTTGCCAAAGGTGCAACTGTGCTTTCGAAACAAAGATCGCAAGTGATAGAATTTGTTGAGAGACTGTTATTGGTGTGGATAAACGAAAAACAGATTGCAGGAGATAGCATCTCTCAAGCGATCATAAGTGAAAAGGCTATGAAGTTGCACGATGATTTAATTAAAAAAATGCCTGCAACACATGGTGATGTGAGTGAATTTAAGGCCAGCAAAGGTTGGTTTGAGAGATTTAAGAGGCGTAGTGGCATACATAGTGTGATAAGGCATGGTGAGGCTGCCAGTTCGGACCAAAAAGCAGCTGAAAAATATGTGCAGGAATTCAAGGAGTACATGGACAGTGAAGGACTGAAACCTGAACAAGTGTTTAATTGTGATGAAACAGGCCTGTTTTCGAAGAAAATGCCAAGCAGGACCTACATTACTCAGGAGGAAAGGCACTCCCAGGACATAAGCCTATGAAAGACACTCTTAGTCTTCTCATGTGTGCCAATGCTAGTGGTGATTGCAAAGTGAAGCCTTTATTAGTGTATCACTCTGAAACTCCCAGAGCGTTCAGGCAAAAGAATATCCTCAAGGCTAATTTGTGTGTGCTGTGGAGGGCAAACACTAAGGCATGGGTCACTAGGGACTTTTTCTATGACTGGTTACACCAAGCATTTGCCCCCACTGTGAAAAATTACCTAACTGAAAAGAAATTAGACCTTAAGTGCCTCCTGGTGTTAGACAATGCCCCTGGTCATCCTACAGACTTGGCAGAGCGACTTTATGGGGACATGAGCTTCATTAAGGTGAAGTTTTTGCCTCCTAATACCACTCCTCTCCTGCAGCCCATGGACCAGCAGGTCATTGCAAACTTCAAAAAACTGTATACAAAAGCTCTGTTTGAAAGGTGCTTTGTAGTGACCTCAGAAACTCAATTGACTCTAAGAGAGTTTTGGAGAGATCACTTTAATATCCTCAATTGTGTAAACCTTATAGGTAAGGCTTGGGAGGGAGTGACTAAGAGGACCTTGAACTCTGCTTGGAAGAAACTGTGGCCAGAATGTGTAGACCAAAGGGATTTTGAAGGATTCGAGGCTAACCATGAGAATCCTATGCCAGTTGAGGAATCAATTGTGGCATTGGGGAAGTCCTTGGGGTTGGAGGTTAGTGGGGAGGATGTGGAAGAGTTTGTGGAGGAGGACCACGAAGAACTAACCACTGATGAGTTGCTAGATCAACTTCAACAGCAAGAGGCCACACCTGAGAAAATTGCTTCGGAGGAGGGGAGAGAGAAATTGAAGAAGTTGCCTACTTCAAAGATTAAGGAAATCTGTGCAAAGTGGCTTGAAGTGCAAACCTTCATGGATGCAAATCACCCTCAAACAGCTATTGCAAGCCGCCGTGCTAGTGACTATTACACTGACACTGTTGTGAAACACTTTAGGAAAGTCATAAAGGAATGAGAGGTACAGGCCACTATGGACAGATATGTTGTGCGACAGAAGTCCAGTGACTCTGAAGCTGGTCCTAGTGGCATTAAAAGAAGAAGGGAAGCAACCCCAGAAAAGGACTTGACACCTCAAGTCCTAATGGAAGGGGATTCCCCATCTAAACACTAAAACCATCCAGTCTCTCCTCCTCCCATCCCATCAATCATCACCACATCTTCAATAAAGGTAAGTGTCATGTAACTGTGCATGTTTTCTTAAGTTTGTGTGTATTAAAATTAATATTTCATATTTTATTTATTATCACACTGGCCGATTCCCACCAAGGCAGGGTGGCCCGAAAAAGAAAAACTTTCACCATCATTCACTCCATCACTGTCTTGCAAGAAGGGTGCTTTACACTACAGTTTTTAAACTGCAACATAAACACCCCTCCTTCAGAGTGCAGGCACTGTACTTCCCATCTCCAGGACTCAAGTCCGGCCTGCCGGTTTCCCTGAACCCCTTCATAAATGTTACTTAGCTCACACTCCAACAGCACGTCAAGTATTAAAAACCATTTGTCTCCATTCACTCATATCAAACACGCTCACGCATGCCTACTGGAAGTCCAAGCCCCTCGCACACAAAACCTCCTTTACTCCCTCACTCCAACCTTTCCTAGGCCGACCCCTACCCCGCCTTCCTTCCACTACAGACTGATACACTCTTGAAGTTATTCTGTTTCGCTCCATTCTCTCCACATGTCCGAACCACCTCAACAACCCTTCCTCAGCCCTCTGGACAACAGTTTTGGTAATCCCGCACCTCCTCCTAACTTCCAAACTACGATTTCTCTGCATTATATTCACACCACACATTGCTCTCAGACATGACATCTCCACTGCCTCCAGCCTTCTCCTCGCTGCAACATTCATCACCCATGCTTCACACCCATATAAGAGCGTTGGTAAAACTATACTCTCATACATTCCCCTCTTTGCCTCCAAGGACAAAGTTCTTTGTCTCCAGAGACTCCTAAGTGCACCACTCACCCTTTTCCCCTCATCAATTCTATGATTCACCTCATCTTTCATAGACCCATCCGCTGACGCGTCCACTCCCAAATATCTGAATACATTCACCTCCTCCATACTCTCTCCCTCCAATCTGATATCCAATCTTTCATCACCTAATCTTTTTTTTTTCCTCATAACCTTACTCTTTCCTGTATTCACTTTCAATTTTCTTCTTTTGCACACCCTACCAAATTCATCCACCAATCTCTGCAACTTCTCTTCAGAATCTCCCAAGAGCACAGTGTCATCAGCAAAGAGCAACTGTGACAACTCCCACTTTATGTGTGATTCTTTATCTTTTAACTCCACGCCTCTTGCCAAGACCCTCGCATTTACTTCTCTTACAACCCAATCTATAAATATATTAAACAACCACGGTGACATCACACATCCTTGTCTAAGGCCTACTTTTACTGGGAAATAATTTCCCTCTTTCCTACATACTCTAACTTGAGCCTCACTATCCTCGTAAAAACTCTTCACTGCTTTCAGTAACCTACCTCCTACACCATACACCTGCAACATCTGCCACATTGCCCCCCTATCCACCCTGTCATATGCCTTTTCCAAATCCATAAATGCCACAAAGACCTCTTTAGCCTTATCTAAATACTGTTCACTTATATGTTTCACTGTAAACACCTGGTCCACACACCCCCTACCTTTCCTAAAGCCTCCTTGTTCATCTGCTATCCTATTCTCCATGTTACTCTTAATTCTTTCAATAATAACTCTACCATACACTTTGCCAGGTATACTCAACAGACTTCTACTTCTTTCTTTCAACATACCAGCCGTATCCCACCGAGGCGGGGTGGACCAAAAGAAAAAACTAAAGTTTCTCTTTTTAAATTTAGTAATATATACAGGAGAAGGGGTTACTAGCCCCTTGCTCCCGGCATTTTAGTCACCTCTTACAACACGCATGGCTTACGGAGGAAGAATTCTGTTCCACTTCCCCATGGAGGTAAGAGGAAATAAACAAGAACAAGAACTAGAAAGAAAATAGAAGAAAACCCAGAGGGGTGTGTGTGTGTATATATATGCTTGTACATGTATGTGTAGTGTGACCTAAATGCAAGTAGAAGTAGCAAGACATACCTGAAATCTTGCATGTTTATGAGACAGACAAAAGACACCAGCAATCCTACCATCATGTAAAACAATTACAGGCTTTCGTTGTACACTCACTTGGCAGGACGGTAGTACCTCCCTGGGTGGTTGCTGTTTACCAACCTACTACCTAGAACTCAACAGACTTATCCCCCTATAATTTTTGCACTCTCTTTTATCCCCTTTGCCTTTATACAAAGGAACTATGCATGCTCTCTGCCAATCCCTAGGTACCTTACCCTCTTCCATACATTTATTAAATAATTGCACCAACCACTCCAAAACTATATCCCCACCTGCTTTTAACCTTTCTATTTTTATCCCATCAATCCCGGCTGCCTTACCCCCTTTCATTTTACCTACTGCCTCACGAACTTCCCCCACACTCACAACTGGCTCTTCCTCACTCCTACAAGATGTTGTTCCTCCTTGCCCTATACACGATATCACAGCTTCCCTATCTTCATCAACATTTAACAATTCCTCAAAATATTCCCTCCATCTTCCCAATACCTCTAACTCTCCATTTAATAACTCTCCTCTCCTATTTTTAACTGACAAATCCATTTGTTCTCTAGGCTTTCTTAACTTGTTAATCTCACTCCAAAACTTTTTCTTATTTTCAAGAAAATTTGTTGATAACATCTCACCCACTCTCTCATTTGCTCTCTTTTTACATTGCTTCACCACTCTCTTAACCTCTCTCTTTTTCTCCATATACTCTTCCCTCCTTACATCACTTCTACTTTGTAAAAACTTCTCATATGCTAACTTTTTCTCCCTTACTACTCTCTTTACATCATCATTCCACCAATCACTCCTCTTCCCTCCCGCACCCACTTTCCTGTAACCACAAACTTCTGCTGAACACTCTAACACTACATTTTTAAACCTACCCTATACCTCTTCGACCCCATTGCCTATGCTCTCATTAGCCCATCTATCCTCCAATAGCTGTTTATATCTTACCCTAACTGCCTCCTCTTTTAGTTTATAAACCTTCACCTCTCTCTTCCCTGATGCTTCTATTCTCCTTGTATCCCATCTACCTTTTACTCTCAGTGTAGCTACAACTAGAAAGTGATCTGATATATCTGTGGCCCCTCTATAAACATGTACATCCTGAAGTCTACTCAACAGTCTTTTATCTACCAATACATAATCCAACAAAGTACTGTCATTTCGCCCTACATCATATCTTGTATACTTATTTATCCTCTTTTTCTTAAAATATGTATTACCTATAACTAAACCCCTTTCTATACAAAGTTTAATCAAAGGGCTCCCATTATCATTTACACCTGGTACCCCAAACTTACCTACCACACCCTCTCTAAAAGTTTCTCCTACTTTAGCATTCAGGTCCCCTACCACAATTACTCTCTCACTTGGTTCAAAGGCTCCTATACATTCACTTAACATCTCCCAAAATCTCTCTCTCTCCTCTGCACTCCTCTCTTCTCCAGGTGCATACACGCTTATTATGACCCACTTCTCGCATCCAACCTTTACTTTAATCCACATAATTCTTGAATTTACACATTCATATTCTCTTTTCTCCTTCCATAACTGATCATTCAACATTACTGCTACCCCTTCCTTTGCTCTAACTCTCTCAGATACTCCAGATTTAATCCCATTTATTTCCCCCCACCGAAACTCCCCTACCCCCTTCAGCTTTGTTTCGCTTAGGGCCAGGACATCCAACTTCTTTTCATTCATAACATCAGCAATCATCTGTTTCTTGTCATCCGCACTACATCCACGCACATTCAAGCATCCCAGTTTTATAAAGTTTTTCTTCTTCTCTTTTTTAGTAAATGTCTACAGGAGAAGGGGTTACTAACCCATTGCTCCCGGCATTTTAGTCGCCTCATACGACACGCATGGCTTACGGAGGAAAGATTCTTTTCCACTTCCCCATGGACAATAGAAGAAATAAAGAGGAACAAGAGCTATTTAGAAAAAGGAGAAAAACCTAGATGTATGTATATATATATGCATGTGCGTGTCTGTGAAGTGTGACCAAAGTGTAAGTAGGACTAGCAAGATATCCCTGTTATCTAGCGTGTTTATGAGATAGAAAAAGAAACCAGCAATCCTACCATCATGCAAAACAGTTACAGGTTTCTGTTTCACAGTCATCTGGCAGGACGGTAGTACGTACTTCCCTGGGTGGTTGCTGTCTACCAACCTACTACCTATTTCATGTAGTAAAAAAATTTTTTTTTTCATACTTTTGGGTGTCTTGCACGGATTAATTTGATTTCCATTATTTCTTAAGGGGAAAATTAATTCGCATAACGATAATTTCGCATAACATCGAGCTCTCAGGAACGGATTAATAGTGTTATTCGGGGGTCCACTGTATATTGTCCTTGATTCTGTTATATTTCATACCAGATCATCAATATTAGTGATGATAAGGTCAAGTGTATTTTCCAGTCTTGTTGGCTCCACTATTACCTGGCTTAAGGTGAATTTGTTGCAGAGATTTAATAACTCATGTGCGTGTGAAATTTTATCTGGGCTGCCTCCTGAGGTTATTTCTACTAAAACATTATTTTCCACATTTCTCCATATTACGTTGAAATCACCCATTATTATTATAATCATGGGGAAGCGCTAAGCCTGTAGGATTATACAGCACCTGTGGGGGGAATGTGGAAGGTATTCAGGCTTAATTCATGAAACTAGAGCATATCCAATTCCCTAGATCAAGAGCCCCTCACCAGCATCAAGGAACCTCCCTTGAGGAGCTAAAAATAACCCTGCAACAATATATTTGGGACTAGGGGTTGGAAGATTTTTTAAACAGTAGTCAATTGAATTGTTGGGAAGTTACATCTGGTGGCTTGTAAACAACCACAATGACAAGGTTTTTTTTCAATCTTTACTGCAAGAACTTCAGTTACATCATATGTGGCGTTTAGTAATTCTGAGCAACTGAGCGGCTCTGTGACATACTGGCCAACCCCCTGTTTGGCTGTTCTTCTCTATAACATACTGGCCAACCCCCTGTTTGCCTGTTCTTCTCTGTGACATACTGGCCAACCCCCTGTTTGGCTGTTCTTCTCTGTGACATACTGGTCAACCCCCTGTTTGCCTGTTCTTCTCTCTGACATACTGGTCAACCCCCTGTTTGGCTGTTCTTCTCTGTGACATACTGGCCAACCCCCTGTTTGGCTGTTCTTCTCTATAACATACTGGCCAACCCCCTGTTTGCCTGTTCTTCTCTGTGACATACTGGTCAACCCCCTGTTTGGCTGTTCTTCTCTGTGACATACTGGTCAACCCCCTGTTTGGCTGTTCTCTGTGACATACAGGTCAACCCCCTGTTTGCCTGTTCTTTCCTGTCACATCTGAATAAATTATACCCTGGAATTCATATATCGATGTCCAAGTGAAGTTTTGTGTGGGTATCTGTGGAAGCCGCAAACATTGCATTTGTCTCTGTGAGTAGTCCACTGATGAAAGGTATTTTGCTTGTTGTGGGCATTAGACCCTGTATATTTGCAAATACAAATTTTGTCATATTTTATGCAGCGAGTCTTTATTTGTTGCACTAATATCTGTCGTTCTGAGCGAGGTTCACTGACTGTGCCTCCACTCCAGTAGTGATCCAAAGTGATGTAGTATTTCTGTCATTACCTGCCAGTGTTGTTTTCTTCCTGGAAGTGGTTGTAACTACCCTGGTTTGTTTCTCATGGTTTGTGGGATCTGTACCTTCTGGTACCCTTTAAATGGTGTGCCTGACAGCATGTGTTGTAACATTGTCTTTCGTGGACTGATAAATAAGATAAGATTTTGTTCAGATTTTTAACCTCTGAGGGTTAGCTACCCAGGATAACCCAAGACAGTCAGTGCGTCATCGAGGACTGTCCAACTTATTTCCATTGGGGTCCTCAATCTTGTCCCCCAGGATGCGACCCACACCAATCAACTAACACCCAGGTACCTATTTGCTGCTAGGTGAACAGGACAACAGGTGTTAGGAAATGCTTCAAAATGTTTCCACCACCGGGAATTGAACCCAGGTCCTCCGTGTGTGAAGCGGGAGCTTTAGCCACCAGGCCACAATAATACAATGCAGGGTGAAATAGCTTGCAAGAAGAAAAACTGCATACTCATTTGGTCATGAGGTCGTGGTATATTTTGGTATGGTCAAAACTGCATGTCCCACCTGTTTTTTAAGATATTCCATGCCTATTGATACCTAAAGCATAGAATCCATACAGATTTGATTTCTGTTTGCTAGGAGCTTTTTCCTCCATCCGGAGGGACCATATCAAGATATGTGCACAAAACAGATGATGATGAGCGACACCCCCACCAGGGAGGCCAACGCCGGGTCACCACCTGGAAAAGACCCGGGCCATGACAAGACTGGCGAACCTACTACAGTACAGCAGGACTTTTTATAGCTGGGTTTCCTACTGGTGCAGCTTTTCCTGACCCACCATTTTCTGTGGCACTTGTACCAGCATCAGTACCACCACCAGTTATTACAGGTAATGCATCAACATCATCCCTGAAGCATCATCTTTTTTGCCATCTCCAGCAGCAGTGTTATCTGTTTCTTCAGAACCATGACCACTATCTCCATCTGGTGCACTGACTCACATTTTGATATACTTACAGGCACTCTCTTCCAAAGGAGCACCAGGGTTTTGATATCCTTACAGGCACTGTCTTCCAAAGGAGCACCAGGGGCTCCACTTCAACCTGGCGTACTCTTTACTTTCCCACTGTCAAATAAAAATGTCAAGTTATCCATAAAGGAAATTTTTGTTGTTAGGTAAGACACATGTGCAACAGTTAGGTATCTTTAGATACCTAACTATTGCATATGTGTCTTACCTAACAACCTGTCGGTATTTTATACCATTTGAAATATTTTTGATTGGTGTTTCTGTCTGTTAGTATATATGAAATTTTCTCAAACTGTTTTCTTTCTTATGGGCAGTCCAAAAAAATTTCATTTTAATATTAGTCCTGGTAAATAGGTGAATATTTGTACATGGACCATTGTTCCAGTGTACACAGGTACCTCACTTGACACCATTGTTACAGCATGCACAGGTACCTCACTTGACACCTGACACCATTGTTACAGTGTGCACAGATACTTCACTTGACACCATTGTTAGTGTACACTGCTACCTCACTTGACACCATTGTTGCAGTGTACACAGGTACTTCACTTGACACCATTGTTACAGTGTACACTGCTACCTCACTTGACACCATTGTTACAGTGTACACAGGTACTTGACTTGGCACCACTGTTACAGCATACACAGGTACCTCACTTGACATTATTGTTAGTGTACACATGTACCTCACTTGACACCATTGTTACAGTGTACACAGGTACTTCACTTGGCACCACTGTTACAGCATACACAGATACCTCACTTGACTTCATTGTTAGTGTACACAGGTACCTCACTTGACACCATTGTTACAGTGTACACCAGTACCTCACTTGACACCATTGATAGTGTACACAGGTACCTCACTTGACACCATTGTTACAGTGTACACAGGTACCTCACTTGACACCATTGTTACAGTGTACACCAGTATCTCACTTGACACCATTGTTACAGTGTACACAGGTACCTCACTTGACACCATTGTTACAGTGTACACCAGTACCTCACTTGACACAATTGTTAGTGTACACAGGTACTTCACTTGACACCATTGTTACAGTGTACACAGGTACCTCACTTGACACCACTGTTACAGTGTATGTCTTTCTTTCTTTCAACGCACCAGCCATATCCCACTGAGGTGGGGTGGCCCAAAAGAAAAAATGAAAGTTTCGCCTATTAAATTTAGTAATATATACAGGAGAAAGGGTTACTAGCCCATTGTATTGTGTATGTGAACAGGTCAAAATATTTTCACATTTTTTTTTAATTTTCTCAAGTATTTTTTGCAAATTTCGTTTTTACGATCAATGGGAGAATTTTTTTCTCTTTCTCCACTAATAAGTTTCATGTTTGTTATAACAAGTTAATGTTTCTCGTGAAGTCTTAGTCTCCTTGTGGTTTACTATGTGATAATATAACAACTCCTCTGTTATACTTGATTCTTGACGTGGCAGAGTGGTCAATAGCAACAACAATAGCAACAACAGTAGCAATACTTGATTCTTTACGTGGCAGAGTGGTCAATAGCAACAACAATTGCAACAACAGTAGCAACAACAGCAGCAACAACATGAACAATAACAACACCCTCATTAATAACACCCCCCCACACAAGCCAAGCAACATAGCAATGAGGATCCACCTGTCATCTCCAGCTGTGATGGAGTTGACCATCTGGTTGGCTGTGTAGAGGGCCTGGTAACCTCGCTGATCCGGCATCAGCTGCTCTGCCAGCTGGTACAGCACTTCTAGATCCCGTGTCAACTTATATATCCGTGAGTCCAGCTGTGAGATCTCAGCACGACTCAGCGTGAAGCGCATCTCTGGGTCTGGGGGATCTGTGGAGGTGACAGACATGTCAGATTGTATATAAATGTGACTGGGAAGTTAAATCACCATCACCAAATGTAGACTAAACCTAAATATAAACTTTGTCAGATGAACAATTGTCACACCTTCCATCATTATGTACTGGACTGCAATAAAATTAATGAAGTCAGAGACAACTCACTTAGAAATGTCAAAGTATTTTTTCCACAGTGGTACCAACCATTCTTGATAAATACCCTGACTTTGCCTACTGTAAATAACCCAGTGTGTGTGCATTTACTCACCTAATTGTACTCACTTAACCCTTTCAGGGTCCAGAGGCCAAATTTCAAAGTGTGCACCAGGGTTCAAGAATTTAAAAAAAAAAAAAAATATTTTTGTTATTTTTTCTTATGAAATGGTAGAGAATCTTTTTCTGAAGGTAATAAAACAAAAAATGCGAAATTTGATGGAAAATTGACGAAATTATGCTCTCTCAAATTTTGATGTGTCAGTGATATTTACGAATCAGCGATTTTGCCGACTTTGACTCCCATTTTAGGCCAATTACATTATTCCAGTTGACCAAATTCTCAGCTATTTCACTAGTATTACTTCTATTCTATCGATTAAGCACAAAAAATTGCCAAGTCAACTATTTCAACTACAAAATAAAGTAATCGGAAATTGGTAATTTGGCCAATTTAACACAAAGTTCAAAATATTCCAATTTCAAAATAGTGTCCAGAATAAACAATGTAGGTATTCCTGGCACTAAATTAACATTTCCTCTGTTCATTAGTTACATTTTGAGGCTTTACAAATGAATTCTATTTTGATTTTTTATTCACATAATGAATTTTTATTCAAACCAAAAAATAGAAGATTTACTCTTATGCAATATTGTAATGAATGTACAAATATCATCACCACATTTGTGAATGTATATTAGACCCACCAGCTGGTGTGTATTAAATGTGTGAGTTTGCTTGTTTACTCTTGAACATCGGCAAAAATTTAACATTTCCGCTACTTTGAGCTCAGTTTCAAGCCATTTCCAGTGCTAAAACCAATCAAAATCATTTCTATTTCTGTAATATATCTTCCATTCTATCAATTGAGACCAAGAAATCGCAAATACAACTATAAAAAACATACGAAAAAACACTGCAAAGTCGCTGCTTTAATCGAAAATCACGGTCTCAGTTTTTTCTCTCATTATACACAGTGTGCTGCAGGATTTGTTTTATGTGGTGCACACATACTACAAAGATGTATTCTCTCATATCAAGGCCCAAATTTACCACTCACAGCTTATCAGAGTGAGTTGAGCTCATGGCATAGATCTACGGTTTGGATCCTGAACATAAAGCAGTAGATCTACGGCACGGACCCTGAAAGGGTTAATTGTAGTTGCAGGGGTCGAGACTCAGCTCCTGGCCCCACCTCTTCACTGAACACTACTAGGTCCTCTCTCTCCCTGCTCCATGAGCTTTAGCATACCTTGTCTTAAAGCCATGTATAGTTCCTGCCTCCACTACATCGCTCACCAGACTGTTCCACTTCCTGACCACTATATGACTGAAGAAATGCTTCCTAACATCCCTGTGGCTCATCTGAGTCTTCAACTTCCAAGAGTGACCCTTTGTTTCTGTGTTCCCTCTCTGGAACATCTTGTTTCTGTCCACCTTGTCTATTCCATGCAGTAATTTGTATGTCATTATCATGTCTTCCCTATCCCTCCTGTCCTCCAGTGTCGTCAGGCCAATTTCCCTCAACCTTTCTTTATGGGACATTCCCCTTAGCTCTGGAACTTTGTCACAAACCTTTGCACTTTCTCTAATTTCTTCACGTGCTTGACCCGGTGCGGGTTCCAAACTGGTGCTGCATTCTCCAGTATGGGCCTGACATACACGGTGTACAGCGTCTTGAAAGATTCCTTACTTAGATATTGGAATGCTAATCTCAGGTTTGCCAGGCACCCGTATGTTGCAGCAGTTATCTGGTTGATGTGTGCTTCCAGAGACTTGTTCGGTGTTATACTCATGCCAAGATCTTTCTCCTTGAATGAGGATTGCAGTTGTTGGCCACCTAGCCTACACTCTGTCTGCAGTCTTCTTTGCCCTTCTACGATCTTCATGACTTTGCATTTGGCAGGGTTGAATTCGAGAAGCCAGTTGCTGGACCACGTGTCCAGTCTGTTCAGGTCTCTTTGAAGGCTTGCCTGAACCACATCTGATTTAATTCTCCTCATGAATTTCACATCATCTGCAAACAGGGACACCTCTGCGTTTATCCTTTCCATCATGTCATTCACATATACCAAAAATAGTACTGGCCCTTTGACTGACCCCTGTGGGACCCCGGTCATCACAGATGCCCACTGTGGTACCTCACCACGTACCATAACTCAATGTTGCCTCCGTCAGGTATTCTCTGATCCATTGCAGTGCTCTTCCTGTTATACGCGCCTTATTCTCCAGCTTCTGCACTAATCTCTTGTGAGGAACTGTGTCGAAGGCCTTATTGCAGTCCAAGAAGACGTAATCAACCCACCCCTCTCTCTGTCTTACTTTTGTTACTTTGTCAGAAAACTCCAGAATGTTTGTGAAGCAGGATTTGCCTTCCATGAATCTCTGCTGGTTGTTGTTTATAATCTTGTTCTGTTCCAGGTGCTCCACCACTCTCCTCCTGATAATCTTCTCCCTGACATTGCATACTATGCACGTCAGTGATGCTGGTCTGTAATTTAGTACCTTGTTTCTGTCTCCTTTCTTAAAAATGGGGACTACATTTGCTGTCTTCCATACCTCAGGTAGTTGCCCAGTTTCAAGGGATGTGTTGAAGATTGTGGTTAGTGGCACACACAGCATCTCTGCTCCTTCTCTAAGGACCCACGGTTAGATGTTGTCCGGTCCCATCGCCATTAAGGTATCACGGTCACTTAGCAGCCTCTGCCCCTCCTCTTCAGATGTGTGTATGTCATCCAACACTTGTTGGTATATTCCCTGTTGGTGTTGCCCTTTGTGCTGTCTTACCAGAGCCCTTCCTATCTCTACTGTAAATACTTCCTTGAATCTCGTGTTTAGCTCTTCACATACCTCTTGATCGTTTCTGGCAAGTTCCCCACCTTCTTTCCTCAGCCTGATCACCTGGTCTTTGGCTGTTGTCTTCCTCCTAGTATGGCTATACAGCAGTTTCCGGTCAGACTTGAATTTCCATGCTATATCGTTTTCTTACTGTCGCTGGGCCTCCCTCCTTAACTGTGCATACTCGTTTCAGGCTCTTCGACTAATCTCCTTATTTTCCTGGATTCTTTGCCTTCTGTACTTTTTCCATTCTCTAGTGCACTTAGTTTTTGCCTCCCTAGACCTTCAGGTAAACCAGGGGCTCATACTGGTCTTTCCATTATTTCTGTTGCCCTTAGAAACAAACCTTCCCTCTGTCTCCTTGCATTTTGTTATTACTTATTCCATCAATTCGTTTACTGACTTTCCTACCAATTCTCTGTCCCACTGAACCTCCTGTAGGAAGTTCCTCATACCTGAGTAGTCCCCCTTTTATTGTTTGGCTTTTCCCATTCAACTCCTGTTACCCTCTCTACTTGTAGCTTTACTATGTATTCAAAGCACAGAACCATGTGATCACTAGCTTCAAGGGGTCTCTCATATGTGATGTTCTCCTCAATGTCTGAACTGCTGGTTCATCCTCCCCTCTCTCTCTCTGGTAGTATGTGTGGGTGTGTGGGTTTGTGCGCATGCATGTGTGCACGCGTGCGTGTGCGTGCATGTGTGTGTGTGTGTGTGTGTGTGTGTGTGTGTGTGTGTGTACTCACCTAGTTGTGGTTGCAGGGGTCGATTCATAGCTCCTGGCCTTGCCTCTTCACTGGCCACTACTGGGTCATTCTCCCTGCACCATTACCTTTATACCTCTGCTTAAAGCTATGAATGAATCCTGCCTCCACTACATTGCTTCCCAAACTATTCCACTTCCTGATTACTCTATAACTGAAGAAATACTTCCTAACCTCCCTGTGATTCATCTGTGTCTTCAACTTCCAACCATGCCCCCTTGTTGGTGTGTCCCATCTCTGGAACATTCTGTCTCTGTTCACCTTGTCAATTCCTCTCAGTATTTTATACGTCATTATCATGTCCTCCCTATCTCTACTTTCCTCCGGTGTCGTCAGGTCGATATCCCTTAACCTCTCCTCATAGGACATACCCTCACCTCTGGGACTAATCTTGTTGCAAATCTTCGCATTTTCTCCAGTTTCTTTACGTTCTTAGCTAGATGTGGGTTCCAAACTGGAGCTGCATACTCCAATATGGGCCTAACATACACAGTGTACAGGGTCCTGAATGATTCCTTATTAAGATGGCAGAATGCTGTTCTTAGGTTTGCTAGGCGCCCATATGCTGCAGCAGTTATTTGGTTGATGTGTGCCTCAGGAGATTTGTGTGGTGTTATACTCACCCCAATATCTTTTTCCTTGAGTGAGGTTTGTAGTCTCTGGCCCCTAGACTGTACTCCATCTGCGGTCTTCTTTGCCCTTCCCCAATCTTCATGACTTTGCACTTGGTGGGGTTGAACTCCAGGAGCCAATTGCTGGACCAAGACTGCAGTCTGTCCAAACCCCTTTGTAGTTCTGCCTGGTCCTCCTCCGACTGAATTCTTCATATGTATGTATGTATGTGTGTGTGTGTGTGTGTGTGTGTGTGTGTGTGTACTCACCTATTTGTGGTTGCAGGGGTCGAGTCTTAGCTCCTGGTCCAGTGTGTGTGTGTGTGTACTCACCTAGTTGAGGTTGCAGGGGTCGAGTCCAAGCTCCTGGCCCCGCCTCTTCACTGGTCGCTACTAGGTCACTCTCCCTGAACCATGAGCTTTATCGTACCTCTGCTTAAAGCTATGTATGGATCCTGCCTCCACTACATCGCTTCCCAAACTATTCCACTTCCTGACTACTCTGTGGCTGAAGAAATACTTCCTAACATCCCTTTGATTCATCTGTGTCTTCAGCTTCCAACTGTGTCCCCGTGTTGCTGTGTCCAGTCTCTGGAACATCCTGTCTTTGTCCACCTTGTCAATTCCTCTCAGTATTTTGTAAGTCGTTATCATGTCCCCCCTATCTCTCCTGTCCTCCAGTGTCGTCAGGTTGATTTCCCTTAACCTCTCCTCATAGGACATACCTCTTAACCCTGGGACTAGTCTTGTTGCAAACCTTTGCACTTTCTCTAGTTTCTTTACATGCTTGGCTAGGTGTGGGTTCCAAACTGGTGCCGCATACTCTAATATGGGCCTAACGTACACGGTGTACAGGGTCCTGAACGACTCCTTATTAAGATGTCGGAATGCTGTTCTGAGGTTTGCCAGGCGCCCATATGCTGCGGCAGTTATTTGGTTGATGTGCGCTTCAGGAGATGTGCCTGGTGTTATACTCACCCTAAGATCTTTTTCTTTGAGTGATGTTTGTAGTCTCTGGCCCCTTAGACTGTACTCCGTCTGCGGTCTTCTTTGCCCTTCCCCAATCCTCATGACTTTGCACTTGGTGGGATTGAACTCCAGGAGCCAGTTGCTGGACCAGGTCTGCAGCCTGTCCAGATCCCTTTGTAGTTCTGCCTGGTCTTCGATCGAATGAACTCTTCTCATCAACTTCACGTCATCTGCAAACAGGGACACCTCGGAGTTTATTCCTTCCATCATGTCGTTCACAAATACCAGAAACAGCACTGGTCCTAGGACTGACCCCTGTGGGACCCCGCTGGTCACAGGTGCCCACTCTGACACCTCGCCACGTACCATTACTCGCTGCTGTCTTCCCGACAAGTATTCCCTGATCCATTGCAGTGCCTTCCCTGTTATCCCTGCTTGGTCCTCCAGTTTTTGCACTAATCTCTTGTGTGGTACTGTGTCAAAAGCCTTCTTGCAGTCCAAGAAAATGCAATCCACCCACCCCTCTCTCTCTTGTCTTACTGCTGTCACCATGTCATAGAACTCCAGTAGGTTTGTGACACAGGATTTCCCATCTCTGAAACCATGTTGGCTGCTGGTGATGAGATCATTCCTTTCTAGATGTTCCACCATTCTTCTCCTGACAATCTTTTCCATGATTTTGCATGCTATACATGTCAGTGACACTGGTCTGTAGTTTAGTGCTTCATGTCTGTCTCCTTTTTTAAAGATTGGGACCACATTTGCTGTCTTCCATGCCTCAGGCAATCTCCCTGTTTCGATAGATGTATTGAATATTGTTGTTAGGGGTACACATAGCGCCTCTGCTCCCTCTCTCAGGACCCATGGAGAGATGTTATCTGGCCCCATTGCCTTTGAGGTATCTAGCTCACTCAGAAGCCTCTTCACTTCTTCCTCGGTTGTGTGTACTGTGTCCAGCACATGGTGGTGTACCCCACCTCTCCGTCTTTCTGGAGCCCCTTCTGTCTCCTCTGTGAACACTTCTTTGAATCTCTTGTTGAGTTCCTCACATACTTCACGGTCATTTCTTGTCTCTCCGCCTTCCTTCCTTAGCCTGATTACCTGGTCCTTAACGGTTGTTTTCTTCCTGATGTGGCTGTATAACAGCTTCGGGTCAGATTTGGCTTTTGCTGCTATGTCGTTTTCATATTGACGTTGGGCCTTCCTTCTTATCTGTGCATATTCGTTTCTGGCTCTACGACTGCTCTCCTTATTCTCCTGGGTCCTTTGCCTTCTATATTTCTTCCATTCCCTAGCACACTTGGTTTTTGCCTCCTTGCATCTTTGGGTGAACCATGGGCTCATCCTGGCTTTTTCATTATTCCTGTTACCCTTGGGTACAAACCTCTCCTCAGCCTCCTTGCACATTGTTGCTACATATTCCATCATCTCATTAACTGGCTTCCCTGCCAGTTCTCTGTCCCACTGAACCTCATTCAGGAAGTTCCTCATTCCTGTGTAGTCCCCTTTCCTGTAGTTTGGTTTCATTTGTCCTTGCCTTCCTGCTTCCCCCTCCACTTGTAGCTCTACTGTGTATTCGAAGCTCAAAACCACATGATCGCTGGCCCCAAGGGGTCTTTCATATGTGATGTCCTCAATATCTGCACTACTCAAGGTGAATACTAAGTCCAGTCTTGCTGGTTCATCCTCTCCTCTCTCTCTTGTAGTGTCCCTTACGTGTTGGTACATGAAATTTTCCAGTACCACCTCCATCATCTTAGCCCTCCATGTATCTTGGCCCCCATGTGGCTCCAAGTTCTCCCATTCGATCTCCTTGTGGTTAAAGTCACCCATGATCAGGAGCTTTGCCCTGCATGCATGAGCTCTTCTCGCCACTGCAGCCAGTGTGTCAACCATCGCTCTATTGCTCTCGTCATACTCTTGCCTTGGCCTCCTGCTGTTCTGTGGTGGGTTATACATCACTGCAATTATCACCTTGGAACCACCAGAGTGAAGCGTTCCCGCTATGTAATCACTTTCTTCTCCGCTGTCTCCTCTCTCCAGCTCATCAAAATTCCATCGGTGTTTGATCAGCAATGCCACTCCTCCACCCCCCCCTGTTCCTTCTGTCTTTTCTCAGGATCTGGTATCCCGCTGGAAAGATGGCATCTGTTATCATACCTGTAAGCTTGGTTTCTGTGATCGCTATGATGTCTGGTGATGCCTCTTTGACTCTTTCATGCCACTCCTCCCACTTGTTTGTTATTCCATCAGCGTTTGTGTACCATACCTTCAGTTTCCTTTCTAACACTGTGGTTTGGGAGTCCTGTGGGGGTGGGAGACCTGGTAGCTTACTGTGGGATTCTATAGTTGGGGGTTGGGTGGAAGCTGTGGGTATGGATTGTATTGTGTGTTGGGATGGTATGATAGGTTGTGGGGTTCTGAGGATAGTTGTGTGTGTGCTTGCCCTTTCTGCTCTGTTCTGCTCTGACTGACCTCTACTGGTTCCATCCTTGTCTCCTTTCCTAGCTCCTTTCGCTTTTTTGTCCTCTCCCTCAGCTGCTTTCTCTCTGTTTGTGTTCTGTCTCTGTCTAGGAACACCTTTTACTCTTCCGAACTTTTCAACCGTGGTTTCTCTTGGAGGATCCTGTTCCGCACTGTTTCTGTCCTGAGAATCAGCTTGATCGGTCGGTTTCTCCCCTTCAAGTACCCCCCTATTCTCTGAAAATTTACAATCTCATCCATGTCTTCTCCCCCTATTTCTGTGATGATTTTCTCAATCTCCTTTCTTTCTTCCTGCCGTCTTTCAGTGTGTGTCCTTTCCTCTCTCTCCCGAAGCCCATGGATAATCACTGATTTTGCCCTTTCCTCCTCCCATTGCCTCTTCCTCTGTGACTCTGGTTCCTGTCTGTATGTGGTCATTTTCTCCCTTGATTTTTCCAGTGGCTCTTGGTAGCATGGTTGTGCCTCAGCATTCGACCTATCTCCCTCTCCATCTGCACCCATCTGCTCTTCCCTTCCACTCACTGGCCTTTCTTTACAGGCTGATATGACCTTAGCATAATTCATATCTCCTTCCTTCCTGTTCAGCCTCTCATCATCGTATGGTGTGTCTTCTCTGGTCACTACCCCTGAGACTTGCTTCAGCCTGTTTACCTCAAATTCTAGGACCTTTACCCTGGCTACTGCAGTTTCGACTTGTGACTCCCAATTCTTCGTCTCCTTCTCCAACCTCTTTTCCCATTTCACAGAGAGCTCTTTCTCCATTTTTTCAGAAAGCTCTCCTAATTTTCTCAACCATTCTTGCTCTATCCTTTTCCACTGTTCCTCCATCCATTCCTCCCTACCAGTACCATTGTCATCTGATCCCTGATTCCTGCGAGTCCCAACCATTTTTTTTTATGAAAGAGAGAAAGAGAAAAAGAAAAAGGGGGAGAGAGTGAGAGATAGGGAGAGAGAGAAGGGGAGCCTAGAAGGAGGGGAAAAGAAGGGAAAAAGGGGGAGAAAGTGAGAGAGAGAAAAGGTAAGAGAGAGGGGGGAGTGAAAAGGGAAGAGAGAGAGAGAAGAGGAAAAGAGAGAGTAAGAGAGGAAGAGAGAGAGGGAGAGAGAGAGAAAGAGTGAAAGGAAGAGAGAGGAAGAGAGAGAGGATGAGAGAGAGGATGAGAGAGAGGATGAGAGAGAGGATGAGAGGATGAGAGAAAGGGGGAGAGAGAAAGAGAGAATGAGAGAAAGGGGGAGAGAGAAAGAGAGAGAGAGAGAGAGAGAGAGAGAGAGAGAGAGAGAGAGAGAGAGAGAGAGAGAGAGAGAGGAAGAGAGAGGAGAGGAGAGGGAGAGAGATGGGGGGGGGAAAGGAAGGGTTATAGGGTCACTTCACAGGAAGGTGTAAAATCCTGTATATGTGTGTGTGTGTCTATATATGTGTGTGTGTGTGTGTGTGTGTGTGTGTGTGTGTGTGTGTGTGTGTGTGTGTGTGTGTGTGTGTGCTACAGCTATTCAAGTGCCTAACAACAGTACTATTCTCACCAAGTGTGTGTGCATATGTTTATGTAAACAGTCCTTATTTCCCACGTATGTACTACATATGTATTGTATATGTACCCGATCTCTTGGTTCCCACTGTACTCTTATGAGTTTAAAATTACGTTCAAAAATTAATACACTAGGCTTCGCCTATATGCCGCTACCTCTAAATTCTATTAAATGCCAGTAAATGCTGCTTATTCTAATTCTGATAGCTCGAGGAGAGTGACCCCCAATTCCAGCTAGAGACAGGTACTATTGACCCCATGCAACTCAAACTAGGTGAATATTACTTGCGGCTGGCAGTGGAGTAACGTTGCTGGTCTGTCCTGTGTCCCAGAAGTTGAAGGTGTTTGATGCTTCTCGGTAATTTTTCCACTAACTTCCTGTATGCACTATATTCTCTAGCTCTTCTAATTTTTTCACTCACTCACTGTATTTACTGACACATCTATACATAGCTCGTATCTCCCTGGTCTTGAGTCGCACTTATTCTTCAAAATAACCCACTGCGTTATTATGGCAACACTATTTAGGCCTGACACAACCGTTCACCCTTCCAACAGCCCTCACTAAACACTCAGGCAATATTTCCTTTTTTTTTTCTTTTCTGTGATCACTTATATTTCCTTTTTTCGGGGCTTAAGTGATTATATGCACTTTCATGCGTGCACACGCCTATATCCCACACTCTATTCCTTATGGCACAGTCAGAAATTATCACCAAAACACGAGCTCAAACCGCGTGACTCCTCCACGTGTGTGTGTGTGTGTGTGTGTGTGTGTGTACTCACCTATTTGTACTCACCTATTTGTGGTTGCAGGGGTCGAGTCCTAGCTCCTGGCCCTGCCTCTTCACCGGTTGCTACTAGGCCCTCTCTCTCCCCGCTCCATGAGCTTTATCAAACCTCGTCTTAAAACTGTGTATGGTTCCTGCCTCCACTACGTCATTTTCTAGGCTATTCCACTGCCTTACAACTCTATGACTGAAGAAATACTTCCTACTATCTCTCTGACTCATTTGTGTCTTCAACTTCCAATTGTGGCCTCTTGTTTCTGTGTCCCCTCCCTGGAACATCCTGTCTTTGTCCACCTTGTTTATTCCACGCAGTATTTTATATGTCGTTATCATGTCTCCCCTGACCCTCCTGTCCTCCAGTGTGGTCAGGCCGATTTCCCTTAATCTTTCCTTAGCTCTGGAACTAACCTTGTCGCAAACCTTTGTACTTTCTCTAGTTTCTTGACGTGCTTTATCAAGTGCGGGTTCCAAACAGGTGCTGCATACTCCAGTATGGGCCTGACATACACGGTGTACAGTGTCTTGAATGATTCCTTACTAAGGTATCGGAATGCTGTTCTCAGGTTTGCCAGGCGCCCATATGCTGCAGCAGTTATCTGATTGATGTGTGCTTCCGGAGACATGCTCGGTGTTATACTCACCCCAAGATCTTTCTCCTTGAGTGAGGTTTGCAGTCTTTGGCCACCTAGCCTATGGGATGTGTGTGTGTGTGTGTGTGTGTGTGTGTGTGTGTGTGTGTGTGTGTGTGTGTGTGTGTGTGTGTGTGTGTGTGTGTGTGTGTGTGTGTGTGTGTGTGTGTGTGTGCGCGCGCGCGTGCGTGTTATAATTCATGTCTGCATAAATAACTCATTACAATTGTAGCCAGATGTAAGCATGCAAATAGTTCATTACCTTTGTAACTTGTTTAGCTATCAAAACTTTGCATCTCAGTCCCTGGTCCCATTATGTACCTCTGTAATGTTGAGTTACAGTCCCTGGTCCCATTATGTACCTCTGTAATGTTGAAGTATTGTCATTGGTCCCATTATGTACCTTTGTAATGTTGAGGCACAGTCCCTGGTCCCATTATGTACCTCTATAAGGTTGAGGTACAGTCATTTGTCCCATTATGTACCTCTGTAATGTTGAGGTACAGTGATTGGTCCCATTATGTACCTCTAATGTTGAGGTACAATCATTGGTCCCATTATGTACCTCTGTAATGTTGAGGTATAGTCATTGGTCCCATTATGTACCTCTAATGTTGAGGTACAGTCATTGGTCCCACTATGTACCTCTGTAATGTTGAGGTACAGTCCCTGAACCCATCATATACCTCTGTAATGTTGAGGTACAGTCCCTGGACCCATTATGTGCCTCCGTAATCTTATGACTACCACCCACAGGATGAATATGAGGTGCAATATAAGTATTAAACTAACATGACTGAGGTATATATGGAGGTGTGCGGAGGTTGACTTACCAATAAGATCACCAGGGGAGGCACCAAGGAGACGGTTAGCCGCCATCTCAATGTACAATGTATAGGGAGGTGACCCAGCTTCGTATGAGTTGGTAATAGTGAAGTCCGTACGTAGTGACCCTGTGTCCCCAGTGGACAGTCCCTGAAACACCATGCATTGAATTATATAATAATAACAATAATTAGTAATAACAATAATAACAATACAGTGGACCCCCGGTTCGCGATATTAATCCGTTCCGGAGAGCTCATCGTAAACCAAAATTATCAGAAAGCGAATCAATTTTCCCCATAAGAAATAATGGAAATCAAATTAATCCGTGCAAGACACCCAAAAGTATGAAAAAAAAAACTTTTACCACATGAAATATTAAGTTTAATGCAATAGAATAATTACAATAACAACAATAACAATAGAATAATAACAATAGAATAATTGACACTTACCTTTAACCCTTTATCGGGCAGAGGCAGTTTTGACTGCCTTTAAACACGTGCACCTTTACGCGTGTCATCCTACTCGTGCTGCGCATCTGGATTCCCGTTCTTTAATTCTGACCAATCACAAGCCTTCCCTGAGTCGCTTCAGCAAAGTGGTGATGGCGTTTGCCGCCTTCCCATTGGTTGAGAGAACAAAATGTAAGCACTTGTGGCTTGGCGTCGCCCAGAGTGGGTTTTTTCCATCTAGTGTCACTAATATACTTTTGGATTTTACCCTCTACAATGTCGGTAAGTACTGATTGTTGTGTTTAGTGTGTACATGAATAGTTTAGGCATATTTTGATATATATATAAAGTCTGTGTGAATCATACTGTGAGTGTAGCATGCAGTTGAAAAAAGTGCAACAAAAGAAGGGCAGTCAGAACTGCCTCTGCCCGAGTAGGGACATAGTCCACTTTCAGTAAAATAAATATTTATAAAACAAATTCTACTGCATATATGAATTCGGTAGGTGTCCAGATGTATACAGAACATTTTTATTGTCCTTCCAGATCAAAGAGAAATTGTTTTATGGGGAGCCCTCCAGCACCAGGTCAAAATATGTCTGCATTTTGGATGACATTGACTCAGAACCAGAGGTAGATGACCCTGAATTGCTTGATAGTGGTGATGGATACTTGCCACCAGACGCAGAGGTGTCGAGTGAAGATGAGGAAGTAAGGCCAGCCAAAAAGCAGAAATTAGTCAAGAAAAAGAGAGGCATTACAATTGAGGAGTACCCTGATGAGGAACATATTTATGAGGATCTTGCTCTTCAAGGTGAACCTAAGTGGTCCCAGGTTGACCTCCAAAATAACCCTTTGCCGGCATATGAACATGAAAAGCCTCTTCAAATTAGGTCTCCATATCAGTATTTTTGTGATTTCTTTACTCCAGACATGGTAGATAACATAGCATTTCAAACAAATTTGTATGCCAAGCAAAAAAACATAAATAAAAATTTTGCAACAGATTCTGAAGATATCATGAGGTTCACAGGTATTTTGTTGTTCATGGGTATTATTCAATCACCATCAGTAGAAGACTATTGGGCAGGTTCATTTAGGATCACCCAGGTTGTAGAAGTCACGGGGTCTAAGAGGTTTAGGTTACTTAGACGTACGTACTATCCATTTCAGTGACAACACACAAAAGCATAAAGAAGGCTAAAAATTGCTTCATAGACTTCCATTCTAGCAATTAGTAATATAGAATGATTGCTCTTCCTCATGAATCTCAGCAATATGGGACTTGAAAGTTTTATCCCTTTGCAATGTGTTCTTGTTGCTATTTCTTTCATTTTTATATTTTTCTAATACTTACAAAATGTTTTGATACAAGTTCCATTGATGTTTTTGATATTGTATGTTTGTATAATAAATTTTAAAAATAGTTATTGGGTGTTTTATTAACAATTGCAAGTTTGCAACATTCAAATTTATACTCCCCTTGTCGGGCAAGGGCGAGTTTAACTGCCTTTCGCAGATTAGCAATTGCTCGGAAACTAACCATCAGAATTCTATTTATATGGCATCATTCATCTTATATTGAGTTACTCTATCCACTCTAAGGGAATTAAGTGTGAAATTTCATTATATCAGACATTGCCCAATAAAGGGTTAATGAAGATCTGGTGATGATTGATGGGATGGGAGGAGGGGAGAGTGTTGAATCTATTGTTTAGAAGGGGAATCCCCCTCCATTAGGACTTGAGGTAGCAAGTCCTTTTCCCGGGTTACTTCCCTTCTTCTTTTAATGCCACTAGGACCAGCTTGAGAGTCACTGGACTTCTGTCGCACAACAAATCTGTCCATAGAGGCCTGTACCTCTCTTTCCTTCATGACTTAACTAAAGTGGTTCACAACAGTGTCATTGTACAGGTTGCCAACATGGCTTGCAGTAGCTGTCTGAAGGTGATTTTCATCTAAAAAGCTTTGCACTTCAAGCCACTTTGCACACATTTCCCTAATCTTTGAAGTAGGCAACTTCTTCACTTTATCCATCCCCTCTTCTGAAGCAGTTTCCTCAGGTCTGGCCTCTTGCTGTTGAAGATGATCTAGCAGCTCATCAGTGGCTAGTTCGTCATTGTCCTCCTCCATCAACTCTTCCACATCCTCCCCACTAACCTCCAACCCCAAGGACTTCCCCAATGCCACAATGGATTCCTCAACTGGCATAGGCTTCTCAGGGTTAGCCTCAAACCCTTCGAAATCCTTTTTGTCTACACATTCTGGCCACAGTTTTTTCCAGGCAGAGT
The DNA here is from genome assembly GCF_038502225.1 of Cherax quadricarinatus. Lineage (NCBI taxonomy): Eukaryota > Metazoa > Arthropoda > Malacostraca > Decapoda > Parastacidae > Cherax > Cherax quadricarinatus. Next base: position 28,376,719 of record NC_091341.1, read on the forward strand.
TCAAGGTCCTCTTAGTCACTCCCTCCCAAGCCTTACCTATAAGGTTTACACAATTGAGGATATTAAAGTGATCCTTCCAAAACTCCTTTAGAGTCAATAGAGTGTCTGTGGTCACTTCAAAGCACCTTTCAAACATAGCTTTTGTGTACAGTTTCTTGAAGTTGGAAATGACCTGCTGGTCCATGGGCTGCAGGAGAAGAGTGGTATTAGGAGGCAAAAACTTGACCTTAATGAAGCTCATGTCCCCAGAAAGTCGCTCTGCCAAGTCTGTAGGATGACCAGGGGCATTGTCTAATACCAGGAGGCACTTAAGGCCTAATTTCTTTTCAATTAGGTAATTTTTCACATTGGGGGCAAATGCATGGTGTAACCAGTCATAGAAAAAGTCCCTAGTGACCCATGCCTTACTGTTTGCCCTCCACAGTACACACAAATTAGCCTTGAGGATATTCTTTTGCCTGAATGCTCTGGGAGTTTCTGAGTGATACACCAATAAAGGCTTCACTTTGCAATCACCACTAGCATTGGCACACATCAGAAGAGTAAGCCTGTCTTTCATAGGCTTATGTCCTGGGAGTGCCTTTTCCTCCTGAGTAATGTAGGTCCTGCTTGGCAATTTCTTCCAAAACAGGCCTGTTTCGTTGCAATTAAACACTTGTTCAGGTTTCAAGTCTTCACTGTCTATGTAATCCTTGAATTCTTTCACATATTTTTCAGCTGCTTTTTGGTCTGAACTAGCAGTCTCACCATGCCTAATCACACTACGTATGCCACTACAATTCTTAAATCTTTCAAACCAACCTTTGCTGGCTTTAAATTCACTCACATCACCACTAGTTGCAGGCAATTTCTTTACCAAATCGTCATGCAACTGCCTAGCCTTTTCACAAGTGATCGCTTGGGAGATGCTATCTCCTGCTATCTGTTTTTCATTTATCCACACCAATAACAGTCTCTCAACATTTTGTAACACTTGCGGTCGCTGTTTCATAATCACAGTTGCACCTTTTGCAAGAACAGCTTCTTTGATTCCCGTTTTCCTGCTCACTATAGTAGAGATGGTTGATTGGGGTTTACTATACAACCTGACCAGCTCCGACACACGCACTCCACTTTTGTACTTTGCAATTATCTCTTTCTTCATTTCAATAGTCATTAGCACCCTTGGTCTCGAAGGGTTGGCACTAGAAGCTTTCTTGGGGCCCATGGTGACTTATTTTGCAGAAACAAGCACCAAAAACAGTGATAATATGGAATGTATCGAATGTATCCTTAGATGCACGCACACTGGCTGGCTTGTAAACACTGGCACACACGGGGCAGTTCAGGCCACACGTGGACATGTGTCGTACGAATCGCATTGCATACCGGGTTTTGTAACGGGAACCGAGGCAAATTTTTTCCGATATAATGCATCGGATACCGGATTTATTGGATACCGATAGCATCGCGAACCGGGGGTCCACTGTAATAGTAATAACAATAATAGGAGAGGAGAGTTATTAAATGGAGAGTTAGAGGTATTGGGAAGATGGAGGGAATATTTTGAGGAATTGTTAAATGTTGATGAAGATAGGGAAGCTGTGATTTCGTGTATAGGGCAAGGAGGAACAACATCTTGTAGGAGTGAGGAAGAGCCAGTTGTGAGTGTGGGGGAAGTTCATGAGGCAGTAGGTAAAATGAAAGGGGGTAAGGCAGCCGGAATTGATGGGATAAAGATAGAAATGTTAAAAGCAGGTGGGGATATAGTTTTGGAGTGGTTGGTGCAATTATTTAATAAATGTATGGAAGAGGGTAAGGTACCTAGGGATTGGCAGAGAGCATGCATAGTTCCTTTGTATAAAGGCAAAGGGGATAAAAGAGAGTGCAAAAATTATAGGGGGATAAGTCTGTTGAGTATACCTGGCAAAGTGTATGGTAGAGTTATTATTGAAAGAATTAAGAGTAAGACGGAGAATAGGATAGCAGATGAACAAGGAGGCTTTAGGAAAGGTAGGGGGTGTGTGGACCAGGTGTTTACAGTGAAACATATAAGTGAACAGTATTTAGATAAGGCTAAAGAGGTCTTTGTGGCATTTATGGATTTGGAAAAGGCGTATGACAGGGTGGATAGGGGGGCAATGTGGCAGATGTTGCAGGTGTATGGTGTAGGAGGTAGGTTACTGAAAGCAGTGAAGAGTTTTTACGAGGATAGTGAGGCTCAAGTTAGAGTATGTAGGAAAGAGGGAAATTATTTCCCAGTAAAAGTAGGTCTTAGACAAGGATGTGTGATGTCACCGTGGTTGTTTAATATATTTATAGATGGAGTTGTAAGAGAAGTAAATGCGAGGGTCTTGGCAAGAGGTGTGGAGTTAAAAGATAAAGAATCACAAATAAAGTGGGAGTTATCACAGTTGCTCTTTGCTGATGACACTGTGCTCTTGGGAGATTCTGAAGAGAAGTTGCAGAGATTGGTGGATGAATTTGGTAGGGTGTGCAAAAGAAGAAAATTGAAAGTGAATACAGGAAAGAGTAAGGTTATGAGGATAACAAAAAGATTAGGTGATGAAAGATTGGATATCAGATTGGAGGGAGAGAGTATGGAGGAGGTGAATGTATTCAGATATTTGGGAGTGGACGTGTCAGCGGATGGGTCTATGAAAGATGAGGTGAATCATAGAATTGATGAGGGGAAAAGGGTGAGTGGTGCACTTAGGAGTCTGTGGAGACAAAGAACTTTGTCCTTGGAGGCAAAGAGGGGAATGTATGAGAGTATAGTTTTACCAACGCTCTTATATGGGTGTGAAGCATGGGTGATGAATGTTGCAGCGAGGAGAAGGCTGGAGGCAGTGGAGATGTCATGTCTGAGAGCAATGTGTGGTGTGAATATAATGCAGAGAATTCGTAGTTTGGAAGTTAGGAGGAGGTGCGGGATTACCAAAACTGTTGTCCAGAGGGCTGAGGAAGGGTTGTTGAGGTGGTTCGGACATGTGGAGAGAATGGAGCGAAACAGAATAACTTCAAGAGTGTATCAGTCTGTAGTGGAAGGAAGGCGGGGTAGGGGTCGGCCTAGGAAAGGTTGGAGGGAGGGGGTAAAGGAGGTTTTGTGTGCGAGGGGCTTGGACTTCGAGCAGGCATGCGTGAGCATGTTTGATAGGAGTGAATGGAGACAAATGGTTTTTAATACTTGACGTGCTGTTGGAGTGTGAGCTAAGTAACATTTATGAAGGGGTTCAGGGAAACCGGCAGGCCGGACTTGAGTCCTGGAGATGGGAAGTACAGTGCCTGCACTCTGAAGGAGGGGTGTTAATGTTGCAGTTTAAAAACTGTAGTGTAAAGCACCCTTCTGGCAAGACAGTGATGGAGTGAATGATGGTGAAAGTTTTTCTTTTTCGGGCCACCCTGCCTTGGTGGGAATCGGCCAGTGTGATAATAAAAATAATAATAATAATAATAATAATAATAATAATAATAATAATAATAATAATAATAATCAGTATAAACTTCATTTCTATCAGATGATGATACAACTGATACAGACACAGCTGACTCCTGACCTATAACTAATCCTAACTTAAGTCAAAGTAACCATAAATAATGCAAACAGTGGAATTTGCTAAAAAATTCTGTCCGAGTAAATGGAGTGCTTATTAATACTACTGTGAATTCCAACTGTTGCCTTAAATGATTGGTTGGAAAAAATACCATATCATTTTAAAAATAAACCTGACAAATTGGCACCAATAGGCTTTAATACCCACACCAGGTTTTTTCTAAGTAAGAGACACATAATGAATTTTTAGAACCCAATTAGAAGAGGCTTTCTAAACACACAAATAACTCGTACATGGGATGTTGTCATAAGTTGCATTCTACTGTGTTGGTGTTATCTGTGTATTGTTCCAGTAACTGTATCATATCTCTTTATTCTTTAGGCTTTCTAAAGTTATCACACAGAAACCAAAACCTGGAATTTCTATATACTGGCGCCTGGAGGCCACCTGGACATGCAGGTACACCAGTGTTAATAATTTTAACCCGATTGAGTATGGCTGTTTAAAGTATAAACAAAATTCAGGCAACTGCTGTGAGGTGTTGTTTCAGGGATGCCTAACAAGACTGACCTGAAGAATGCTTCCATCAGGGCTCCAGACAGCAGCTTCAGAGTTGGAGCCCCAGCGGAGCCTCACCTCACTGCCAGCCCACTCATCTGGCACCTGAAAGTTAACCTTGAACCAGTGGGTGCTCCAGGTAGGTCCAAACTGCTCCCCGAGGCTGGTGGGCTCGAAATTCTGTTGCACCACATCTTCGAAGCTCCACTCCTGCCAGGCTCCCTCACCCCCAGGAACCGCCCAGTGGGACAACTCTGCCGGAGGAATGCCAGTTCATGTGTCGAGCGCAGTAGTGCTAAGTCAAGCAGGTGTTAGAAGGCGAGTCGTGGATACAGGAGATGAGTTGTGGAAAACCAGATCAAGGATAAGGTGGTCGGAGGGAACTGCAAGGAACATTATGTGTAGCTTCCCCAGTTATGATGAAGCCTTAATATTAATATACAACCCTAATGGCTTGATTGAGACGAATCGCCCAGTTTGGCCTATTTGGCAAGAATATTCTTTGCCTAATTAGCCGAAAGAAAATTTGTTTTTGCCATAAATCAGTGGAAATCAATCTGAACATAACTAAAAAAATATGTATCATTCATTTGAAGCAATATTATATGAATTTAAACTGACCTATGTTATACATAAAGTACAATTCATAGAAATACAAAAAGGTGTATAATTTTTGGGAAATACAAAAAGTTATAGAGTTATCAGTGGTCGCAGTGTCCACAACAACAAACAAAATACTCTTCTAGTACACTTTCTACACTAGTCGTTCTACCTTGTTGTTTAGGATATTTTCTCAGTTTGTTTCATTTAGGACATGACTTACTTGATCCCATTGTATGTTTTTGTTACTGAAGTTGAATTTGGTGAAGGCATCTTCATAACTGATCTCTTAATGCTGATCAGGAGCCCTGTGCATACATGTCTGTACTCACCTAATTGTGGTGGCAGGGGTCGAGATACAGCTCCTGGCCCTGCCTCCTCACTGACTGCTACTGGGTCCTCCCTCTCCCTGCTCCATGAGCTTTATCATACCTCGTCTTAAAACTATGTATGGTTTCTGCCTCCACTACATTGCTTGCCAGACTATTCCACTTCCTAACAACTATGTGGCTGAAGAAATACTTCCTAACATCCCTTTGACTCATCTGAGTCTTCAGCTTACTTTTTTCTGTGCCCCATCTCTGGAACATCCTATCTCTGTCCACCTTGTCTATTCCACGCAGTATTTTGTATGTCGTTATCATGTCTCCCCTGACCCTCCTGTCCTCCAGTGTCGTCAGACCCATCTCCCTTAACCTTTCTTCGTAGGACATTCCCCTTAGCTCTGGAACCAGCCTTGTTGCAAACCTTTGCACTTTCTCTAATTTCTTGACATGTTTGACCAGGTGTGGGTTCCAAACTGGTGCTGCGTACTCCAGTATGGGCCTGACGTACACAGTGTATAAAGTCTTGAACGATTCCTTACTGAGGTACCGGAACGCTATTCTCAGGTTTGCCAGGCACCCATATGCTGCAGCAGTTATTTGGTTAATGCGGGCTTCCGGCGACATACTCGGCATTATACTCACCCCCAGATCTTTCTCCTTGAGTGAGGTTTGCAGTCTTTGGCCACCTAGCCTATACTCTGTCTGTGGTCTTCTTTTCCCTTCACCGATCTTCATGACTTTGCATTTGGCAGGGTTAAATTCTAGGAGCCAGTTGCTGGACCATGCATCCATCCTGTCTATGTCTCTTTGTAGACGTGTCTGGTCTGCATCCGATTTAATTTTCCTCATTCACTTCACATCATCTGCAAACAGGGACACTTCTGAGTCTATCCCTTCCGCCATGTCGTTCACATATACCAAGAATAGCACCGGTCCCAGGACTGACCCCTGTGGGACCCCGCTCATCACAGGCCCCCACTGTGATACCTCATCATGGACCATGACTCGCTATTGCCTCCCTGTTAGGTATTCTCTGATCCATTGCAATGCCCTTCCTGTTATATGTGCATGATCCTCTAGCTTCTGTACTAATCTCTTGTGAGGAACTGTGTCGAAGGCCTTCTTGCAGTCCAAGAAAATACAATCAACCCACCCCTCCCTCTCATTTCGTACTTCAGTTACCTTGTCATAAAGCTGGAGTAGGTTTGTGACACAGGACTTGCCTTCCATGAATCCGTGCTGGCTGTTTATAATCTTGTTCCACTCCAGGTGCTCCACCCCTCTCCTCCTGATAATCTTCTCCATGACTTTGCATATTATACACGCCAGTGACACTGGTCTATAGTTTAGCGCTTCATTTCTGCCTCCTTTTTTAAAGATGGGGATTACATTTGCCATCTTCCATACTGCAAGTAGTTGCCCAGTTTCAAGGGAAGTGTTGAAGAATTTGGTTAGTGTCACGCACAGTGTCTCTGCTCCCTCTCTAAGGACCCATGGAGAGATGTTGTCCGGTCTCACCGCCTTTGAGGTATCAAGGTCACTCAGGACCTTTTTTACCTCCTCCTCAGTTGCGTGTAATTCATCCAACACTTGTTGGTATATCCCTTGTTGGTGCACCCCACTGTTTTGTCTTCCCAGTATCCCTTCAGCCTCCACTGTAAATACTTCCTGAAATCTCATGTTGAGCTCACATACTTCTTGGTCATTTCTTGTGAGCTCCCCACCTTCTTTTCTCAGCCTGATTACCTGGTCCTTGACTATTGTCTTCCTCCTGATGTAGCTGTAAAGCAGTTTTTGGTCAGACTTGGCTTTCGATGCTATGTCGTTTTCGTTCTGCCGCTGGGCCTCCCTCCTTATCTGTGCATACTTGTTTCTGGCTCGTCAACTAATATCTTAATTTTTCTGAGTCCTTTGCCTTCTTTACTTTTTCCATTCTCTAGAGCACTTAGTTTTTTGCCTCCCTACACCTTCGGTTAAACCAAGGGCTTGTTCTGTTCTTCCCATTATTTCTGTTACCCTTAAGAACAAACCTTTCCTCTGCCGCCTTGCATTTTGTTGTTACTGATACCAGCCTGACATTTCGTTGCAAACAAACCATACTGAGTTTTGAGACTCTACTAACTCCTACCAGTTCCCACTGAACCTCCTGCAGGAAGGTCCTCATACATGTATAGTCCTCCCTTTTATAGTTTGGCTTTTCCCTTTCTCCTCCTGTTACTCTCTTCACTTGTAGCTCCACGATGTATTCAAAGCACAGAACCATGTGGTCATTAGCTCAAAGGGGCCTTTCATATGTGATATCCTCAATGTCTGAGCTACTCAGGGTGAACACAAGGTCCAATCTTGCTGGTTCATCCTCCCCTCTCTCTCTCTGATAGTGTCCCTAGCATGTTGGTGCATGAGGTTTTCCAGTGCCACATCCATCATCTTGGCTTTCCATGTTTCGAGACCCCCATGTGGCTCCAGGTTTTCCCAATCAGTCTTCTTGTGGTTGAAGTTGCCCATAACCAGTAACTTTGCTCTACTCGAGTGAGCCTTTCTTGCCACCTCAGCTAGTGTGTCCACCATTGCTCTGTTGCACTCATCTTATTCTTCTCGTGGCCTCCTGCAGCTCTGTGGTGGGTTATACATCACTGCAATGACTACCTTGTGTTCCCCTGACTGAACTGTGCCTACTATATAGTCCCTTTCTCCAATCTTATCCATTCCTTCCATTTCTTGATAACCCCACCGGTGTTTAATTAGCAGTGCAACCCCTCCTCCCCCTCTGCTCCTTCTATCCTTCCTCAGGATCTGATATCTGGGTGGGAAGATTGCATCTGTTATTGTCCCACTGAGTTTTGTTTCTGTGACTGCTATGATGTCTGGGGGCATCTCCTTGATTCTTTCATGCCACTCTCACATTTATTCATTATTCCATTCGCGTTTGTGTACCAAACCTTCAACTTCTTTTCTATAACTGTGGTCTGGGGAGAAATGTGGGTTAGGGGGAGCAGGTGCCCTGGTGGGGGCCTATAGGGAGTTGCTGTGGGGGTGGGGTCTGTGGTGTGAGGCAGAAAGCCTATGGGGGGCTTCAGTGGGGGGGGGGTTGTGGTGAGGAGGATAGAGAGAGGGCCTATGGGGGGTTACAGTAGGGGTGGGGGTTGTGGTGAGGGGCATGGGAATAGAGGGTACAGTGGGTTGCTGTGGGTTACTGTGTGGGTGGGGGTTTGTGTTGAGGGAGATTGAGGAAGAGGGTACATTGTGTGGGTTTCTGTGGGGGTGGGGTTTGAGCTGAGGGGGATGTGTGGGTTACTGTGGGTTTCTGTGTGGGTGGGGTTTGTGCTGAGGGGGATGGGGGCAGAGGGTACAGTGAGTGGGTTTTTGGTTAGGTTGTTTGATTACTTTGGGATTACCATGGTTGGGCTCCTTCTGTGGGTGGTACTGGATGGGGTTGTGTTTGTTCTTCCATCTGGGCCTGATTTTCCCTGCTCCCCACCTTCCTTGTCTCCCATTCATCCTTGCAATGTTGTACCCTCTGTTTCAGTATCATCCTTTCTTCTTGTGTTCTGTCTCAGTCAGGGTACACACTCCGGAACTCCAGTTTGTCCCTTAGGCGTGCTTTCTCCTGCAGGATCCTGTTTTGAGCTGACTCTGACTAGAAAATCACTTTGACTGGACGCTTCTTTCCGCTCGCAAACCACCCAATTTTCCAAAAATTTGTCAGCTGGGTCATGTCGTCCTCTCCTATTGCTTTCATGATGCTTTCAATCATTTTTTTCCTCCTGTTTCCTTGCCTCACAAGTTTCCCCATCTACTTCTTGGAGCCCATAGACAAAAACTGCCCTCCCCCTTTCGTCCTCCCACTGTACTTCCCTGAGCATTCTCCGATAGGAATTAATTCCTGCCATTGACGCGTTGCTTCCTATTGTCTCTTCCCTATCTGGTGTCCCTGTGCTTATCTGTTCCTGGGCACAGCAGTTGTCTGTCAGAGCCTCAGTGTATAGCCTAGCTCCTTTGTTGTTTTTGGTCCCCTCATTAGTTCCAGCTGTTCTCCCAGCCTTTTCCAGGCCCCACTTGGGTCCGATAGAGTCATCGCATACAGTATATCTCCTTTATTCCCTACTGTCCCTTCATCAGTGACTGATGTAGCAATTCTTGGTGTCGTGGCTGTACTGTCCTTTGGTTCTTTAGGCTGTTTCAAGCTTTTTAGTTCTTCTACTAAGCTCTGTATCTTAGCTTTAGCTGCTGTAATTTGAAATTCCGATTTCCTGCTCTCCTCAGCTATTTTCTCTTCCATTTTCTTGCCGAGCTCTTCCAGCCTCTTCCCCCACTCCTCCTCTCTTCTTGTGAGCTCTGTCTCCTAATCTTATTTCCAAGGTCCACCCCTTGCTTCATCTACCAGTCCTCTGGTTCTCCGTTCTGGTTTTTGATGTCCCATGTTTTTTTCCACAGAAGGAAGAGCTTATGCCAAGAGTGCATGTGTGGAGGGGGGTGTTTGTTGTGGGGAGGAAGGGGGTGTTTGTTGTGGGAAGGGAGGGGGGAGGGGGCAGGGAGGGGAAGAGAAATAGTGAGTGGGAAAGGGGACAACAGCAGAGAGAAGAGAGATTGGGGGAAGGCTAGGGGGGGACAGGGAGAAAAGCAATAGGGGGGAGGGGAGTAGGAGTAGAGAGGATAAGAAGGAAGATGAAGGAGAGAAAGAGAGATAGTGTGTGTGTGTGAGTGAGTGTGTGTGAGTGAGTGTGTGAGTGAGAGTGTGGGTGGGAAGGTGCCCTGGTGGGGGGCCTATAGGGAGTTGCTGTGGGGGTGGGGGTCTGTGGTGTGGGGCAGAAAGCCTATGGGGGATTTCAGTTGGGGTGGGGGATGTGGTGAGAGGATAGGGGAGAGGGCCAATGGGGGGTTACAGTGGGGGTGGGGGATGCAGTGAGGAGGATAGGGGAGAAAGCCTATGGGGGGTTACACTGGGGGTGGGGGTTGTAGTGAGGGGGATGGGAATGGAGGGTACAGTGTGTGGGTTGTTGTGGGTTACTGTGGGGGTGGGGTTTGTGTTGAGGGGGATTGGGGAAGAAGGTACATTGTGTGGGTTTCTGTGGGGGTGGGGTTTGAGCTGAGGGGGATGTGTGGGTTACTGTGGGTTTCTGTGTGGGTGGGGTCTGTGCTGAGGGGGATGGGGGCAGAGGGTACAGTGAGTGGGTTTTTGGTTAGGTTGTTTGATTACTTTGGGATTGCCATGGTTGGGTTCCTTCTGTGGGTGGTACTTGAGGGGATTGTGTTTGTTCTTCCACCTGGGCCTGATTTTCCCTGCTCCCCACCTTCCTTGCCTCCCATTCCTTCTTGTGACATTGCACCCTCTCTTTCAGTATCATCCTCTCTTCTTGTGTTCTGTCTCGGTCAAGGTACACACTCCGGAATTGTTGATGAGAGTGTGAGATAGGGTGTGAGAGAGAGAGAGGGGGGGAAGGGAGTGTGAGAGTGGTTGAGAGTGTGTGGGAGCATGTGAGTTAGGTAGGATCAGCCTTGAGAGTGCTTTTAGGCCTAGGAGGCGAGGGGAGAGGGAGGAGGAGAAGGAAGAGGAGGTGAAGGGGGAGATGGAGGAAGGGGGAGGAGGTATAGGAGGAGAAGCAGGAGAAGGGAGAGATAGTGGAATGGGAGAGAGGGAGAGAGAGAAAGTGGAATAGGAGAGAGGGAGAGTGAGAGAGAAGAGATAAAAGGAGAGAGAGGGAGAGAGTGTGAGTGAGAGAGTGTGGGTGTGAGTGTGGGTGAGAGAGTGGGATAGGAGAGAGAGAGATAGTGTGAGTGAGAGAGTGTGTGGGTAGGTAAGTGTGGGGTAGTGTTGATGAGTGTGTGAGGGAGGGAGTGAGAAAGTGTGAGTGTGTGGGTATGGGCAAGTGTGAGAGAGAGTGCAGGTGTGAGTGTGAGAGTGTGTGAGTAAGAGAGAGAGAGAGAGAGAGAGAGAGAGAGAGAGAGAGAGAGAGAGAGAGAGAGAGAGAGAGAGAGAGAGAGAGAGAGAGAGAGAGAGAGAGGAGGTGGAAGGGAGTGTGTGTGTGAGAGTGGTTGAGAGTGTGTGAGAGCATGTGAGTTGGGTAGGATTAGCCTTTAGAGTGCCTGTAGGCCTAATAGGCGAGGGGAGAGGGAGGAGGAGAAGGAAGAGGATGTGAAAGGGAAGATGGAGGAGGGGAAGATATAGGAGGAGGGGAAGATATAGGAGGAGGGGGGAGATATAGGAGGAGGAGGAGCAGGAGGAGGGAGGGCTAGTGGAATAGGACAGAGGGAGAAAGTGGAATAAGAGAGATGGAGAGAGAGAGAAAGAGAGAGGTAGAAGAGATAAAAGGAGAGAGTGAGTGTATGTGAGTGTGGGTGAGACTGTGGGTGAGAGGGTGTTGGAGAGGGTATGTGAGATGTATCCATTAGGGTAGGGATTACAAGTGTTTGTGTGTGAGAATTTATGGCCCTCTTACATTCACACATGTGAGCATGTATGCATGTACGTATGTGTGTGTGTGTTACTGTCCTTCCACCCGAGCCGAGGAGCGAGGGGAGAGGGAGGAGGAGAGGGAAGGATAGGTCTCGCATGCTGCTATGTACTATGCCCATGCCTGTGCACCTACTCGTGTATACCTGGAGCTGAATAAACATCTGTGCACCTACTCATGCATACCTGGAGTTATACTTACTGAATAAACAGTGTTAGTGTTAATTGTCTGACCTTACTGCCTGCCCATGCACTACAGTGCCTGTGGTCACCACACTCAATCCCCTCACCAATTCTACTCCTCTGTTAAGTGCTTAGTGCCCTAAGTATGATATTCAGCTCTCCAGGGCAGGATTAATGATCCTCAGCTATCAGTAATCCAGGGCCAGTTCCCGCATTGCAACCACAAAAAAGGCTATAGGTTATGTTTGGCAGGCCCACATCTGCTCCGCTCATGCGCTGTAAGATGCTTCCTGTTTTGGTTCCTCTTCTATTTTTTTCTTCACTGTATTCACTAACTCCTCTATCACTATGCACTATACACTGGATTCACTAACTCAACCATTCTTATCTCTTATCTCCCTGGCTTGGGTCACACTTATTCTGCTTATTGGGATGTGGTAATGTCACCTACACTAGGCCTATGGCCATTCCTTCCCCCCCCCTCTCTCTTTCTCTCTCTTTCTCTCTCTCTCTCTCTCTCTCTCTCTCTCTCTCTCTCTCTCTCTCTCTCTCTCTCTCTCTCTCTCTCTCTCTCTCTCTCTCGGCACTGATTCAAATTGTTTTCATGTATCTGTGTCCTTCACCTCCCTTTTCTGATTGGGACAGATCGTGTATCACTTCTCAGGTTGTTCACGGACACTGTCAACTTTCAACTACCCTGGCAGTGGCTTTGATGGGCCAATAACTACTAAAGATTCACAAGCGACAATGAACTGTTGCTCCTACACGCGTGTGTGATCTGAGTGTATTGTCTTTGATACTGTTATATTCCATATCTGATCATCATTATTAGTGACGATAAGGTCGAGTGTATTTTGAAGTCTTGTTGGCTCTACTATTTTCTGGCTTAAAGTGAATTTGTTGCAGAGATTTAATAGCTCGTGTGTGTGTGTGTGTGTGTGTGTGTGTGTGTGTGTGTGTGTGTGTGTGTGTGTGTGTGTGTGTGTGTGTGTGTGTGTGTGTGTGTGTGTGTGTGTGTGTGTGTGTGTGTGTGTGTGTGTGTGTGTGTGTGTGTGTGTGTGTGTGTGTGTGTGTGTGTGTGTGTGTGTGTGTGTGTGAATTTTCATCTGAGCTGCCTCCTGGGGTGATCTCTGCTAAAATATGATTTGCTACATTCCTCCATTTTAGGTGTCTTAAGTTGAAATTACCCAGCAGCAACATGTTTAGGGCATTCAGACCAATGACCCCTTGTTGCCTGTGTGTTTTTTTTTTTTTTTGTCACATCTGTATACCTTATACCCTGAGATCCATATTTCATTGTCAAAGTGATCCTTTATGTGGGTCTCTGTGAAAGCCACAAATATTGCATTTGATTCTGTGAACAGTCTACTGATGAAAGGTATTTTGTTGTTTGTTGATGGCCTTAGATCTTGTATATCTGCAAAGATAAATGTTGTCATATTGATGGTATATAGGGGGACTTTGTTTGCTGGCACTAGTATCTGTTATTCCGAAGTGGAGGCCACTGACTGTGCCCCCACTCCTGTAGTGATCCGAGGTGGTGTACTATTTCTGTCATGGATCTATAACTTTCTAACAAATAGAACACAGTAAAAGTAAAGTCAAAGTAAAGTCAGAGGCGGCTATGGTGAAAAGCTCAGTTCCAATACTCACTCCCATCCTTATCCTATCCTCATCTTCATATCCGAAATAGAGAAGGATGTAAGTCACAGCACCGTGTCCTCCTTTGCTGATGAAACCAGAATTTACTAAGTAAATTTATTCAGGTATACACAAATACAGTTACATAGATTATTATACATAGCAGCATATGTGTAGAGAACCTGGGATAACCCAAAAAAGTCAGACAGAGTGGCATATTTCCACTGAGGACACTGCAGATCCCCAAGCAGTCATTAACCAAGTCTTTGAATGTGACTTAGAAAAAGATATGAAGTACAATGAAGACAAATTTCAATGTACTCCGTATTGGAAAACTCAGAAATAAAAACTGTATCGGAGTATAAAACAAATTCCATTCACACAATAAGGCGAAAAATTAATGTGAAGGACCTGGGAGTGATAATGTCGGTGAATCTCACTTTCAAAGATAACGACAATATATCTACCATATCTGTTAAAAAAATGATAGGATGGATAATGAGAACCTTCAAAACTAGGGATGCCAAGCCAATGATGATTCTTTTCAAATTGGTTTTTCTCTCTTGGCTGGAATATTGATGTACATTAACAGTCCCTTTCAAGGCAGACGAAATTACAGACCAGGAGAATATACAGAGAATTTTCACTGCATGTATAAGTACCATAAAGCACCTAAATTACTGGGAACTGTTGAAGTCACTTGACATGTACTCCCTGGAATGGAGGCGAGAAAGATATATGATAGTATACACTTGGAAAATCCTACAAGAACTACTCCCAAATCTGCACACGAAAATCACTCCCTACAAAAAAAAATTCAGCAGGTGGCATAACACCCCCCCCCCCCAAAAGAAAAGCTGGGGGTGCCATAACTACACTAAGAGATTACACAATAAGTGTTAGGGGACCAAGACTGTTCAACTGCCTCCCAGCATACATAAGGGAGATTACAAATAGACCCCTGGCTGGTCAGTATCAGACCAGCTGGGCTGTTTCATAAGTCAGTTTATGTGCAGGCACAGTAACAGCCTGGTTGATTAGGCCTGATCCACTGCAAGGCTTGGTCATGGACTGGGTCGCGGGGGCATTGACCCCTGGAACACCCTTCAGGTATACTCAATGGGAGCTGATACTGCTGTTCAAAACTGCAAATATCTGCACCCTTCCTTCAGAGTGCAGGCACTGTACTTCCCACCTCCAGGACTCAAGTCCAGCTAACTGGATCCTTTCATACACGTTACCTTGCTCACACTCGAACAGCACATTGTTATAAAAACAACTTTCCACTAGTTACTCCTATCAAATACGCTCACACACACTGGATGTCTAAGTCCTTTGCATACAAAACATCTTCCCCCCCCCTAACCTTCCAAGGATGGCCCCTACCCCACCTTCCCTCCACTACGTGCTGATTCATATGCCCTTCAAGTCATGCTCTTTTGTTCCATCCTTTCTAAATGTCTGAACCACCTCAACAACCCCTCTCCTAATCTCTAAGCTACAAATTCTCGGTATAATATTCACAGGGAATGCATAGTTTGGTCATGTGTAGACTTACCTACTGAGCGGGTGTCAGGGTAGAGTCGGTCAATGAGGTTGACTTGTCTGAAGCGAGTGGCAGTGTAGTAATTGTAGACGCGAGGCAATGTTGTGTTCACATCCTTGTGGATGCTTGCTTGCACCCCTGGGTCACTCATCTTCCTTGACTCTACCATAAACATCTTATTGTATTGTGGTATTTGTTAATTTTTGAATAATCATTTGTCCAATAAGCCAAGTGTCTATCGACTCTTGGCTTACTGGACAAAAAAAAAAAAATAAAAATACACACACACACACACACAGTGGAACCTCAGTTTACGAATATAATCCATTCCGTGACCTCGTTCGTATCCCGATTTGTTCATATGCTGAGTCAATTTTCCTCATTTAACTGAAATAGCATTAATCTGTTCCAGCAGAATTCCTGCTCTTAGGAGGCACGACAAAATACTTCATTGTGATGCTTATAACAACTCTACAGCTTATTTATATAAGAACATAAGAAAGGAGGAACAATGAGCAGGCCTGTTAACCCATACTAGGCAGGTCCTTTACAATCCATCCCACTAACAAAACATTTGCCCAACCCAATTTCCAATGCCACCCGAGAAATAAGCTCTGATAACACTATCCACTCTCATATTTATTTATTCATTTATTTATATATTTGAACATGATACACTGAAGTACAAAAAAATACAGTGGTTAAGTTTAACATGACAAAGACCTTTGTATGCAGAGCATTATGGGCAGGCTTAAAATTAACTTAAGATTAACTAAGCAATGATATATTCAGTGGTAAACATTATTGTAAACAGATAACAATTAAGCACAAATGAGCATTTCAAAAACAGGTCATATGGTCATTTACTCTGTTGCTGTGCATTCAGTAGAATGGAGTATTCTGTTAGGTAATGTAATTAAAAATAACAATTAATTGGGTCACAGGTTAAACATTTATGAGATACAATTATTCAGTATTTATTTAGTTGTGGGTGAGTAAGTGATTTTTAAGTAGAGACTTGAATTTATAAACCAACAGTGTTTCTTTTATATTCACAGGTAATGAATTCCAGATTTTTGGGCCTTTATGCGCACTGAGTTTTTGCATAGTGTGAGATGGACACGAGGAACATCAAAGAGTGATCTGTGCCTTGTGTTATGGTCATGTGTTCTGTTGGGGTTGGTAAGGAGACGTTTGAAGGGAGGGTTTATATCCAAGTTAAGTGTTCTATGTATGTAGTAGGTACAATAATAAGTATGGATGTTTTGTATGGTGAGTAGGTTTAGAGTTTTGAATACTGGTGGAGTGTGCTGCCCATAGTGGGAATTTGTTATCATTCTGACTGCAGCCTTTTGTTGGGTAATTAATGGTCTGAGATGGTTTATTGTTGTTGAGCCCCATGCACAAATTCCATAGGTGAGATAGGGGTAAATAAGTGAGTGATATAGGGCCAGGAGGGCTGACTGTGGAGTATAGTACCGTATGCCTACAGTCTTGGAAATTTTCTTGGAAACTTGTTGTATGTGTTTGAAATTTGAGTCTATTATCAAGGTGGATTCCTAAGAATTTTCCCTCTGTGAGCTTTGTGATAGGTGATCCGTCTACCATTAAGTTAAGAGGGACATCTGTAGCTCTGTTACCAAACTGAATGAAGTAGGTTTAGTCAATGTTGAGAGTAAGTTTGTTAGTCCTCATCCAGGTAGACATTTTCTGTAATTCGGTATTCACAGTATTGGCTAGCATGACTGGGCTTGGGTGAGAGAAGACGTATGTAGTGTCATCTGCAAATAGTATGTTTGAGTAGTTGCGATGCATCTGGTAGGTCATTTACGTAAATGAGAAAGAGATGAGGGCCAAGGACACTTCCCTGTGGGACACCAACTGTAATTGGCTGAGCAGAAGAGTTTGCTCCATTTGTGTACACATATTGGCTTCTGTTGCTGAGGTAAGACTTTAGGTAGTTGAGGGAGTGCCCTCTTATACCATAGTGCGACAATTTTATGTGGAGCAAACCATGGTCAACTGTATCAAAAGCTTTACGTAAACCAATGAAGATCCCCAGTGGGACTTCTTTTTTCTCTATTGCTGTATAAATATGTTCTAGCATGAAGAAGGGGTGTTAATGTTGCAGTTTAAAAACTGTAGTGTAAAGCACCCTTCTGGCAAGACAGTGATGGAGTGAATGATGGTGAAAGTTTTTCTTTTTCGGGCCACCCTGCCTTGGTGGGAATCGGCCAGTGTGATAATAATAATAATGTGGAAGCACCTAAAGTCAGTTCCTGATCATCCGGGCTGTGGCTCGTACATTGGTTTGCGTGCAGCCAGCAGCAACAGCCTGGTTGATCAGGCTCTGATCCACCAGGAGGCCTGGTCACAGACCGGGCCGCGGGGGCGTTGACCCCCGGAACTCTCTCCAGGTAAACTTCAGGTAGTTAAAGATAGTTATGTTGTTGTTGGCTCTGAGAAGTGCCTTTGATTGTTCTGCTGTGTAGTAATTACAGTAACTGTTTGATTCATTTAAGTCATTAAATAAGAGGTTGGTATCAGGATCAATGCTTGTAATCATAAGATTTGTAGTGAGTCTATAGTTAGAGTTGAGTATAAGACAAAGTAAATATTCTAAAGCTATAAAATATAACCTGAATTATTTTAACAAATGTAAAAATATGAGCTAAGGTAGTTTTTTTAAGCTAAAATAAAGGAGACAATATAAAAGGGACTAAAGTAATTTGTGGTGAGCAAATAAAGTGATGATCAAATAAAGGAGCTTGGGAATATAATTGTAGGTAGTTCTTTAAAGGTAGTTCTTTAAAGTTAAAATAAAGGAGACAATATAAAAGGGACTAATATAAGTTGTGGTGAACAATAAAGTGGTAATCACATAAATGAGTTTTGGAATATAATGGCAAAATAGTGAACTTATTACACTTTAGCACCTGAGAATAGCACCTTGATTATTTTAACAATTGCGAATATATGAACTAAGGTAGTTATATAAAGCTAAAATAAAGGAGAAAATATATAAGGGACTAAATTAAGTAATGGTAAACAAAGTTAAATGGACAGATAGTCACTATGATATAATATTGATTTGGGAGTAAGATCTGATTTGTAATATATAATAAGTTGAGCAATTAATTGCACAATAAAAAGTAAAAAAATATGAGATAGTAGGTACTAGCTAACAAAAGATAGTTTTGGGACACTCACAATAATGTAATTGGAATATACACTAATTGCACACACAATATAAAAGGGACTAAAAATGTAGTGGTAAACAAAATTAAATGGACAGGTAGCAACCATGAGTAAGATTTGACTTGCAACACAAAATTGTGAGCAATTAATAGCAATTAAAAAGAAGTAAAAAGTATTTGAGGTAGCTGGTATTAGCTAGTAAAAGAAAAAAATAATAATGCACAATAATGTAATAGTAACGTACACTATATGCACCACATGTATATACGTGTTAGGGACACTTATCTAATCTGTTACAGAAATGTCAGCTTTTCTAAGGAAGGTAGAGAAATCATGTTCATTTGAGATGGTATATTGTTGTCCTGTTGATGTTTTCCTTACTAGTATTTTCCCATCACGAGTGAAACACTGATGTATTTTTGTTTTCTCAACCTAAACAGAAGGTTTTGACGTTTTCTCGTTAGACACTCCATTTTTCATTGTAATATGCAAGTCCCACTCAAATCCAACCCCTCTCACTCATGTATTGATCCAACCTATATAAGAGCATAAGAACATAAGAATGGAGGAACACTGCAGAAGGCCTACTGGCCCATGCAAGGCAGGTCCTTATCAAAACGACCTCTACCCAAAGCTACCCAAGAATTAACTCCTGTTGATAAATTAGACACATATGCAACTCCTGGGTATCTTTATTGAGGAAACGCTTCACCACACTGTGGCTTCATCACAATTCATCTAATTTCACCATCACTCAAAGAATGCACAACAGTTGCATCATTGTCAGTGTTCAGCATTTCGATGTCAGCTTCCAGTAACTCCATTAGCACACAGTCAAGATGAGTAAATAGAATTGTCAATGCTTACTGCTTGGGTACATTTATTCTGTTAGTGCGTTGGATCTGTGAAGGACCTGCCTAGTATGGTCCAACAGGCCTACTGCAGTGTTCCTCCTTTCTAATGTTATTATGTACCCACGACACCAATCATACCCATCCCCTCCCACTTATATATTTGTCCAATCTCTTTTTAAAGCTACTCAAGGTTCTATCGAAGCCAGAACCTTGGGTAGTTTCAAATTTAGGTTGGATAAATACAGTGGACCCCCGCATACCGTTGGCACCACATAACGTTAAATCCGCATACCGATACATTTTATCGCTAAGATTTTGCCTCGCATACCGCTAAAAAACCCGCTCAACGCTATTCGTCCGAGACGCGTCTAATGTGCGGCCTGAGCCAGCCTCACATGATCTGCCGGTGGCATTGTTTACCAGCCAGCCTCCGCGGTAACATCCAAGCATACAATCGGAACATTTCGTATTATTACAGAGTTTTTGTTGATTTTATCTGCAAAATAAGTGACCATGGGCCCCAAGAAAGCTTCTAGTGCCAAACCTACAGGAATAAGGGTGAGAATTACTATAGAGATGAAGAAAGAGATCATTGATAAGTATGAAAGTGGAGTGCGTGTCTCCGAGCTGGCCAGGTTGTATAGTAAACCCCAATCAACCATCGCTACTATTGTGTCCAACAAAACGGCAATCAAGGAAGCTGTTCTTGCCAAAGGTTCAACTGTGTTTTCGAAACAGAGATCGCAAGTGATGGAAGATGTTGAGAGACTCTTATTGGTGTGGATAAATGAAAAACAGGTAGCAGGAGATAGCATCTCTCAAGTGATCATAAGTGAAAAGGCTAGGAAGTTGCATCAGGATTTAATTAAAAAAATGCCTGCAACTAGTGATGATGTGAGTGAATTTAAGGCCAGCAAAGGTTGGTTTGGGAGATTTAAGAAGCGTAGTGGCATACATAGTGTGATAAGGCATGGTGAGGCTGCCAGTTCGGACCACAAAGCAGCTGAAAAATATGTGCAGGAATTCAAGGAGTACATAGACAGTGAAGGACTGAAACCTGAACAAGTGTTTAATTGTGACGAAACAGGCCTGTTTTGGAAGAAAATGCCAAGCAGGACCTACATTACTCAGGAGGAAAAGGCACTCCCAGGACATAAGCCTATGAAAGACAGGCTTACTCTGTTGATGTGTTCCAATGCTAGTGGTGATTGCAAAGTGAAGCCTTTATTAGTGTATCACTCAGGAACTCCCAGAGCGTTCAGGCAAAAGAATATTCTCAAGGCTAATTTCTGTGTGCTGTGGAGGGCAAACACTAAGGCATGGGTCACTAGGGACTTTTTCTATGACTGGTTACACCAAGCATTTGCCCCCAATGTGAAAGATTACCTAACTGAAAAGAAATTAGACCTTAAGTGCCTCCTGGTGTTAGACAATGCCCCTGGTCATCCTACAGACATGGCAGAGCGACTTTATGGGGACATGAGCTTCATTAAGGTGAAGTTTTTGCCTCCTAATACCACTCCTCTCCTGCAGCCCATGGACCAGCAGATTATTGCAAACTTCAAAAAACTGTACACAAAAGCTGTTTCAATGGTGCTTTGTAGTGACCTCAGAAACTCAATTGACTCTAAGAGAGTTTTGGAGAGATCACTTTAATATCCTCAATTGTGTAAACCTTATAGGTAAGGCTTGGGAGGGAGTGACTAAGAGGACCTTGAACTCTGCTTGGAAGAAACTGTGGCCAGAATGTGTAGACCAAAGGGATTTTGAAGGGTTTGAGGCTAACCCTGAGAATCCTATGCCAGTTGAGGAATCAATTGTGGCATTGGGGAAGTCCTTGGGGTTGGAGGTTAGTGGGGATTATGTGGAAGAGTTGGTGGAGGAGGACAATGAAGAACTAACCACTGATGAGCTGCTAGATCAACTTCAACAGCAAGAGGCCAGACCTAAGGAAACTGGTTCGGAGGAGGGGAGAGAGAAATTGAAGAAGTTACTTACTTCAAAGATTAAGGAAATGTGTGCAATGTGGCTTAAAGTGCAAATCTTTTTTGATGACAATCACCCTAACACAGCTATTGCAAGCCGTGCTGGTGACTATTACACTGACACTGTTGTGAAACACTTTAGGAAAGTCATAAAGGAACGAGAGGTACAGGCCACTATGGACAGATATGTTGTGCGACAGAAGTCCAGTGACTCTGAAGCTGGTCCTAGTGGCATTAAAAGAAGAAGGGAAGTAACCCCAGAAAAGGACTTGACACCTCAAGTCTTAATGGAAGGGGATTCCCCTTCTAAACACTAAGACTCTCTCCTCCTCCCATCCCATCAATCATCACCAGATCTTCAATAAAGGTAAGTGTCATGTAACTGTGCATGTCTTTTTCAGTTTGTGTGTATTAAAACTAATATTTCATGTGGTAAAAAAAATTTTTTTCATACTTTGGGGTGTCTTGCACAGATTAATTTGATTTCCATTATTTCTTATGGGGAAAATTCATTCGCATAACGATAATTTCGCATAACAGTGAGCTCTCAGGAACGGATTAATATTGTTATGCGGGGGTCCACTGTACACGAGTGAGAGGGGTTGGATTTGAATGGGGTTTACACGTGGGTAAATAGGATTATTAATTAAAGCTTATTGCTTGGGTAGTGTTTATTCTTTCATTATGCTGGATTTGTGAATCAATCCATCAATCAAGTTTATTCTCTATAAGGATTACAATGCAGGGTTTACAGATTTTGGTTATTGTGTGGTTTACATGTAGTAAAATAATAATTACAGTGGGGGACCACTAGGACACCTAGCATGGCTAGGCATTTCGGGCAAACTTAGAGTAATTCTTAACCCTAAATTATTACAAATTATGGAGTAAGTTGACTAAATACTAAGTGACTAAATACTAGTTTGTGAGTTTAGCAATGTGAATGCTTTTGTTTTGGCACAATACATAGTTTCTACATTAGAGTATCACAGGCAAACTTATGACTAGTTAGGAATCATTATTTTAAGATTAAGATTCGTATTTCTGTGCTTATAGTCAAATGGGTGAGTGAGTGAGTGAAAGTGTGAACCAGCAGGTGGTTTGAAGGACCTGCCAAGTATGGGCCAACAGGCCTACCACAGTGTTCCTCCTAGTTATACTCTAATTCTTGTAAACAACTTATATAGCACCTTAGTGCAATTTCTTGAGTCTTGTGCCTTTTTTATATCATTAGATTAAACTCAGTTGAACTATAGCTCATTCTAGCTCAATACATAGTCAATACCAAATTCATTATATTAGACCATAGTGCAATTACTAGTGAGAGTCTGGTGCTATTTTTAATTTGTATTTTTATATTATTAGATTAAACCTAGTTGTACTATAGCTCATTCTAGCTCAATACATAGACTATACCAAAGTCACTATATTAGACCTTAGTGCAATTACAAGTGAGAGTCTTGTGCTATTTTTAATTTGTTTAGTTTATACCTAGTTGTACTTTAGCTCATTCCAGCACAACACATAGACAACATCAACTTCATTATGTGCATTAGTGACTATACTCTATATGACCAAAATGCTTTAGCTATATACAGTGGACCCCCGCATAGCGACCTTAATCCGTGCAAGAGGGCTGGCTGTTATGCGAAATGTTCGCTATGCGAATGAATTTTCCCCATAAGAAATAATGGAAATCAAATTAATCCGTGCAAGACACCCAAAAGTTTGAAAAAAAAATTTTTACCACATGAAATATACATTTTCCTACACACAAAGAGAAGGATACATGCACAATAGTAGAGTAGTACATGCACAATATATATTGTGCATGTACTACTCTACTAAATGAAGAATAAATGACACTTACCTTTATTGAAGATGCAGCAATGACTGATGAGACACTGTGTCCTGGGAGTGCCTTTTCCTCCTGAGTACTGTAGGTCCTGTTTGGTATTTTCTTCCAGAACAGGCCTTATCACACTGTGTATGTCACTACGATTCTTAAATCTCTCAAACCAACCTTTGCTGGCTCTAAATTCACCAATATGAGCACTAGTTCCAGGCATTTTCCCTGTTCACCTGGGTGTTAGTCGACTGGTGTGGGTTGCATCCTGGGAGACAAGATTAAGGACCCCAATGGAAATAAGTTAGACAGTCTTCGATGACACTGACATTTTTGGGCTATCCTGGGTGGCAAATCCTCTGGGGTTAATTGTTTCTTGGTATTCTCAATAAGCCACACCAACAACGGTGCTACAGCAGCAGCAGCAGCAGCTGACGATGTTACAGCAGCAGCAGACAATGCTACAGCAGCAGCAGCAGCAGACGATGCTACAGCAGCAACAGACGATGCTACAGCAGCAGCAGACGATGCTACAGCAGCAACTGACGATGTTACAGCAGCAGCAGACAATGCTACAGCAGCAGCAGCAGCAGACGATGCTACAGCAGCAACTGACGATGTTACAGCAGCAGCAGACGATGCTACAGCAGCAGCAGCAGCAGACGATGCTACAGCAGCAGCAGCAGCTGACGGTGGAACAGCAGCAACAGACGATGCTACAGCAGCAGCAGCAGCAGACGATGCTACAGCAGCAACAGACGATGCTACAGCAGCAGCAGACGATGCTACAGCAGCAACTGACGATGTTACAGCAGCAGCAGACGATGCTACAGCAGCAGCAGCAGCTGACGGTGGAACAGCAGCAACAGACGATGCTACAGCAGCAGCAGATGATGCTACAGCAGCAGCAGACGGTACTACAGCAGCAGGAGCAGCTGACGGTGGTACAGCAGCAGCAGCTGACAGTGCAGCAGCAGCTGACGGTGATACAGCAGCAGCAGCAGCTGTACCACCAATAGTAGCGATGGTTGATTGGGGTTTATTATACAACCTGGCCAGCTCGGAGACATGCACTCCACTTTCGTACTTATCAATGATCTTTTTCTTCATCTCCATAGTAATTCTCACCCTTATTGCTGTAGGGTTGGCACTAGAAGCTTTCTTGGGGCCCATGGTCACTTATTTTCCAGAAAAAAATCACCAAAAACACTGTAATAATACAAAATGTTCCGATTGTATGCTTGGATGTTACCGCGGAGGCTGGCTGGTAAACAATGCCACCCGCGGAACATGTGAGCGTGGCTCAGGCCGCACATTGGACGCGTCTCGGACGAAGGCCGCTGAGCGGGTTTTTGTCCACTATGCGGGGCAAAATTTTAGCGATCAAAGCGTCCGCTATGCGGATTGTCCGCTATGCAAGGCGTCCGTTATGCGGGGGTCCACTGTACTTGTCCAAACTTCCCACCACTACAGATATCAGTACTAAAACTCAGCACACAACTCAGGATATAAATAGCCATAATTTAAACCTAGAAGATGATTGATCACGTTGACCCTGATCTAAACCTCCATAATCTGACACCCAATCAAAACCTATTGGAAAGTAACTGCCTTTATTACACAGCATCACAAGCCAGCATTATCCAAAACAATGCTAAAAGTCTATCAGTACTTAAATACAACATCAGGTCCTTAAGCAAACACTATGATGACCTCCTGGCACTCCTTGAATCACTAAAGACACCCTTCTCCTGCATTATTCTTACTGAGACCTGGCTTAAGCAGGACACAATAGATATCTACCCTCTACCAGGAAACACAGCAATTCACAACTGCAGACCAAACCAAGTTGGGGGTGGTATTGCAATCTATTACTCTAACCAATTATCTTGTATTAGCACCACTTACTTCAGTGATGAATATGGGGAATATATTTTTGCTAATTTTACTGTAAAAAACCTTAAGACGCCTATAACAATTGGTGCCATTTACCGGATACCTCAGACAAACATCCCAAATTTCAGTGAGAAATTAAGGCACTAATAACAAACAGACAAATGAATAAGCACCACCTTCTCTTAGCTGGAGACTTCAATATCAACCTTGGCCTACCAGATGATCAGCCTGTAACTGATTTCATCAACAATATGAACAACACACTTCTCATACCAACAATAACTAAACCAACCAGGCTCACTGAGACAAGTGCAACCATAATAGACCACATATGGACCAATATACTAGCCCCCCTTAAATCAGGGATAATCACAGATAGCACTACAGACCACTACCCTACCTTCCTCTTAACAAACATTAGTAAACCACCACCTGAATACAACAAAGTTTCATTTAGACTCCATGATGAGGCCTCAATAAGGAAGTTCACAGCTGACCTAGAGACTGTTGACTGGCCTACAGAATTCTCCAAGGCCAATGGTATTGATGACTGGACAGACATTTTTCTTAACAAACTACTTAGACTATACAACAAACATTGTCCTATAAAAACGAAACAGATCACAAACAAACGGCTTGGTTGCCCATGGCTAACCAGCACCATTCTGAAATCCACTGATAAGAAACACCAATATGAAAAGCAATATAGACAGGGCTTAATACACAAAGATATTCTTAAACACTATTCATCAGTTCTCACCAAAGTAATAAAGAAAGCCAAACAACTATACTACTCCAGTAGATTCACTGACACAAGAAGAGATACAAAAAGACCTGGAAAACACTCTCTCAGATTCTAGGGACCCACAAACTGAAAAAAAACAAGAATATTGTCCTAACTAAACCTAATGAAACACTACTGCATCCCACTGACACAGCTAACAAGATAAACGACCTCTTCTCAACCATAGGATCTAATCTCGCCAATAAAATCCCACGTACCAATGCCCATGCCGGGGACTACCTAGATGGGAATTTCCCAAATTCCTTCCATCTTGCTCCAACTGAGCCCAAGGAAGTCACCGAGATTATAAAGTCACTTAAAAATAACTCAGGGAATCTGTCTCATGTCCCACCATTATTGTACAAGCGAGCAGCCCATGTCCTTTCGCATGCTATTTCATTACTTTTTAACAAGTCACTAGAAACTAGCGCCTTCCCGAAACTACTCAAGACAGCAAGGGTTACACCAATACATAAAGGTGGTGACCCTACAGATTTAAACAACTATAGGCCAATATCAAATTTACCATTGCTATCCAAAATCTTTGAGAAACTCATACACAGGAGACTATATTCATTTATAACGGCACAAAACATACTCAACCCCTGCCAGTTTGGATTCAGGAAAAATAAAAGCACTAATGATGCAATCATAAAAATGCTAGATCGGCTTTACACAGCATTGGAAAATAAGGAATATCCACTAGGAATTTTTATTGACCTAAGAAAAGCTTTTGACACAGTAGACCATGGCATCCTACTCCACAAACTTGACCATTATGGTATAAGAGGCCATGCGCTTGCATATTTCAAATCTTACCTTACTAATAGGTATCAGTATGTCACCATTAAAGACACAGCATCAACAACACGGCCACTTGATACTGGAGTTCCGCAGGGAATTGTCCTTGGTCCCCTGCTCTTCCTCATATACATCAATGATCTTCCAAACGTATCTCAACACCTGAACCCCATTCTCTTTGCTGACGACACGACTTATGTCATCTCTCACCCTAATCTTGCCACCCTCAACACCATTGTTATCAAGGAGCTGATCAAAATATCGACTTGGATGACAGCCAATAAACTTACGCTTAACACTGACAAAACCTACTACATTATGTTTGGTAGCAGAGCAGGAGTTGCGCAAATTAACATTAAGATCGACAACACTCTAATTGCTAGACATAATGAGGGCAAATTCCTAGGCCTATACCTCGACAACAACCTGAATTTCAGCACCCATATCCAACACATAACCAAAAAAGTATCCAAAACAGTTGTGATCCTCTCCAAGATACGATACTACGTGCCACAAAGTGCCCTTCTCACACTGTACCACTCATTTATCCATACCTCACCTATGCTATTTGTGCTTGGGGATCAACTGCAGCAACACACCTAAAGCCAATAATAATGCTGATGGATGTGTCTATAAGATTCCTTGTAAAATTTGCGATAAAGTTTATTACGGTCAAACTGGTAAAAATCTCGAACTAAGATTAAAACAACATAAATATAGCATTAGAACTGGACAAGATTCCAATGCTCTATTTATTCATGTAAGAGATTTTAACCATCCAACTGATTTTCAAAAAGTTGAGAAAGTAGTATCAAGCAAGTCCATGGTCGACAGGAATATAATTGAATCTTGTTTCATAAAAAGCAGTTTTGACAATAATATGAATATTTCCTTTGGTTTATATAAATTAGATCCATTTATAATTAATAGAATTTGGGAAGAATTTAATAATACACTGGACAAATAAATAGCTTGGGGGTGAGTTTTGCAAAGGACCTATCCAAGTTGGCTCGCCGCGCGTCACGTGTTTAACCGTTGTGGGATCTGATAGTGAGGTGCTGGCCGACCCCTTATATAGCTTCCTTGGATGCTTCACTTTCATAGTTCCTTGATAATGTGAGTAGTCACGAAAGCGCTTGGAATTTCTCTATTCTTTCAGAGTGGTTGTTTTGCATGCATGCATGCATATATATATATATATATATATATATATATATATATATATATATATATATATATATATATATATATATATATATATATATATATATATATATATATATATATATATATATATCATGCCTAGTAGGTAAAATTGGGCAATTAGCAAGAACTCGCTTAAAATTAAGTCCCTTCTAAAATTTTGTCTTCTACGTTTAAAGACATATTTTTTCATTAACCCTTTGAGGGTTTTCGTCGTACTAGTACGTCTTACGCGTAGGGGTTTTTGACGTACTAGTACTCATAAATTCTAGCGACCTCAAATCTAGTGGGAGAAAGCTGGTAGGCCTTCATATGAAAGAATGGGTCTATGTGGTCAGTGTGCACAGTCTAAAAAAAATCCTGCAGCACACAGTGCATAATGAGAAAAAAAAAACTTTTTCCATTTTTTTTTAATAAATCAGCGACTTTGCAGTGTATTTTCGTATGGTATTTATTGTTGTATTCTAGTTTTCTTGGTCTCATTTTATAGAATGGAAGACATATTACTGAAATTGAGATGATTTTGACTGGTTTTACAATGAAAGGTGCCTTGAAATTGAGCTCAAAGTAGCAGAAATGTTCGATTTTTACCAAACTTCAAAAGTAAACAAATCGTGCCAAGCGTGCAATACACGTCAACTGGTAAGTCTAATATTCTTTCACAAGTGCACCAATAATATTTATACCATTTTTTACACTAATGCAGTAGTCTGCATAACAGTAAATCTTATATTTTTTTGTGAGAATAAAAATTCAAAGTGGAAAGCAAAAGAATATAAGAGGGGCCTTGAGACGTGACTAATGACTAGAGGAAATGTCATTTTAGTGCCAGGAATGTCTTTCTTGTTTATTCTGGACCCTATTCCGAAATTGGCATCTTTTGAAATTTGTGTGAAATTGGCAAAATTGCTAAATTCTGACCACTGTACTGGATAGTTGAATTTATAAATGGGTGGTTTCTTGCACCCATTCGATAGAAAAAATGGAGTTCTAGCGAAATATTCATGTTTTTTGTCGACTAGTACAGTGAAATTGGCCGAAAATGGGGCTCAAAGTGGGCAAAATCGCCGATCCGTAAACATCGCCGAGACCGCTAACTTTGCGAGAGCATAATTCCGTAAGTTTTCTATCAAATTTCAAACTTTTGGTGTCGTTATGATCGGGAAAAGATTCTCTATCTTTTCATAAGAGAAAATAATTTTTTTTTTTTTTAAATTTGGCCGACCCTGAGAACGAGTTTCGGAGAGGGCCTGTCGACCCTCAAAGGGTTAATGTTAATGTAAAAATTTATAATTTTGCACCAAAAGAATCTTAGAAAACTCACCTAACCTTATCATAACAAGTGCAATTTATTTTAGCCTTATCCAACTAAATATATTTTAGATACGTTTACAATAATTTAATAATAAACAAAAGCAATGAAATACGTATATTATTTCCGTTAGGTTCAGAATGATTTCTGTGAAATTATTGCATAAACAAATTTTCGCTTGTCTTATATGGCAAGATGAACATTGCCATTTATGCCAAGATCGCAAGTTTTACATATTCGGCACGACATTACATGTATGTATGTATGTATGTATGTGTGTATATATATATATATATATATATATATATATATATATATATATATATATATATATATATATATATATATATATATATATATATATATATATATACAGTGGACCCCCGGTTAACGATATTTTTTCACTCCAGAAGTATGTTCAGGTGCCAGTACTGACCGAATTTGTTCCCATAAGAAATATTGTGAAGTAGATTAGTCCATTTCAGACCCCCAAACATACACATACAAACGCACTTACATAAATACACTTACATAATTGGTCACATTCGGAGGTAATCGTTATGCGGGGGTCCACTGTATATATATATATATATATATATATATATATATATATATATATATATATATATATATATATATATATATATATATATATATATATATGCATCTCTTAAATCTTCTGTACCATATTATGTAATAAAATATACCTATTGGTAAAAAAGAATGAAAAGATGGGGTGGTAGGGAAAGTGAAATATTCAGACGGCTTCAGGAAGAAATCAAAATATTCTTCCTTGAAGCCTTTTTTATCCACTAAATATACACAGACTTTGCAAAAGCCTTCGACAAGTGTAACCATGCCGTAATAGCGCACAAAATGCGTGCTAAAGGAATAACAGGAAAAGTTGGTAGATGGATCTATAATTTCCTCACAAACAGAACACAAATAGAAGTAGTAAACGGAGTAAAGTCTGAGTCGGCTATGGTGAAAAGCTCTGTTCCGCAAGGCACAGTACTCGCTCCCATCTTGTTTCTCAACCTCATATCTGACAGACAGGGATGCAAGCCACAGCACCGTGTCTTCCTTTGCAGATGACACCCGAAACTGCATGACAGTGTCTTCCACTGCAGACACTGCAAGGCTCCAGGCGGACATCAACTAAATCTTTCAATGGACTGCAGAAAACAATAAGAAGTTCAACGATGAGAAATTTCAATTACTGCAATATGATAAATGTGAGGAAATTAAAACTTCATCAGAATATAAAACAAATTCCAGCCACACAATAGAGCGAAAAACTAACGTCAAAGACCTGGGAGTGATCATGTCAGAGGATCTCACCTTCAAGGACCATAACATTGTATCAATAGCATCTGCTAGAAAATTGACAGGATGGATAATGAGAACCTTTAAAACTAAGGATGCCAAGCCCATGATGACACTCTTCAGGTTGCTTGTTCTATCTAGGCTGGAATATTGCTGCACACTCACAGCACCTTTCAAGACAGGTGAAATTGCTGACCTAGAAAATGTACAGAGAACCTTCACGGCGCGCATAACTGAGATAAAACACCTCAATTACTGGGAGCGCTTGAAGTTCCTGAACCTGTATTCCCTGGAATGCAGGTGGGAGAGATACGTTATTATATACAACTGGAAAATCCTACAGGGACTAATACCAAACTTACATACGAAAATCACTCCCTATGAAAGCAAAAGACTCAGCAGATGATGCAGCATCCCCCCAATGAAAAGCAGGGGTGTCACTAGCACATTAAGAGACAACACAATAAGTGTGAGAGGCCTAAGACTGTTCAACTGCCTCCCAGCACACATATGGGGGATTACCAATAAACCCCTGGCTGTCTTCAAGCAGGCACTGGATGAGCACCTAAAGTCGGTACCTGACCAGCCGGGCTGTGGGTCGTATGTTGGATTGCGTGCAGCCAGCAATAACAGCCTGGCTGATCAGACCCTGATCCACCGTGACGCCTGGTCACAGACCGGGCTGTGGGGGCGTTGACCCCCGGAACTCTCTCCAGATAATGTTATTACTGTTCATTCTGTTGAACAGCAGTTTAGTGCCAAAGGAGGTAGCGTATGTAGCAAAGATACGGCCATGGACTAGTTTGGCTTTAATTGGAATGGAGCGAGTACACAACAGGCACAGTGAGGGAATGACTGATAGCCAGTCCACGGAGGGGAGCAGTTGAACCCGAGAGGGTAGGCTGTTAAGTGAGAGAGAGTGGGCCCAGCGTCCCACTGACCTAGGCAGGCCTAGAGAGGCCAGCACCGGAGTGCCGCGGAATATGAAACTAGGAGATAGAAATGGCTCTCTACATTTGCTCAGCCACGCACCTCATGTCGTCCTGATGTGACAATACTGGTGGGCCCGATGGTGTGAAAGAATTACTTACAATAGCTACCCCAGGGAAGGACTGGCTTTCGCTCACTCGTAAATCAAAAATGGACATAAAATGCAACAAGCAAAAAAAACTCTCCCATCCTGTGTGAAGAGAAAAACTGGCGAGCCTGCACAGCTTTATTGAGGACAGAGCCAAGAGACATCAGCACTGGAACTAAAATCTTCTATATACAGATTGTCTGCAGGGCTGAACATCAGGCTTGACTACTCATCCACGAATGCTGTTGCACCCTCACATCTGTAAACAATGACTGCCGGTAGCATTTCCTAAGGTGTGACATACGACTCAAAGGGCGGCACTGCCCTGATCTTAATACAGGGTTTAAAAGAGACACTGATTGCACATACCTACAATAACACTATTTCCATGGAATTCATTATATTCTGGGTACCCTTCTAAAATTATTTACATATTTACATGATGTTGTCCACCCTGACTCCGTTATCAACTAACTATACAATGTGTGTGCATTTATACCCATTTCTGCAAGCAGACAATTAGCAAAGCTAGCGTAGGAGTCAGACAAGTCAGTAAGTACATCAATGTCACAGAAATGTACTGTTGTCCTGGGTCTCTGGCAATAAGTAAGAAGCCTTACTGGGCTGTCATCAGTAACAGTAGTAGTGGGTGAAGAAGTAGACGGGTTGTCCCTAGCATGAGTCTGATTGTGGCTTTGCAATGCACACGACTCCAGCTCTGCTTTGGCTTGCACATGGTCCATATACTTCATGTGGTCAAGGTGGGCTTCTTTGATAGTTCCAGTAGCAATCTCCCTCACCTCGAACTTATTGCCACAGAGCTGTGAGAGGACACAGTAAGGACCAACGAATTTGGGAACAAGTTTATGCATACCTGGGGTCTGCGCCGGGTTGAGCAACATAACTTTGCAACCTGGTTCCACTTTGCTTTCCTTGGCGAGTGCATTGCGATCAGACGTGAACCTATCAGTAGCTTTCATAAGGCTCTCTCATACCCGCTGGAAAACAAGCTATGTGGTCCGCATCTTAACTACACTGGGGTTATCAGTGTCGTAAGTAGGTCGAGGCGGAGCAAACAGAATTTCGTACGGTAAGCGCTTGTCATAGCCATACAAAGCAAAATGAGGTGTCTCACCGATCGAGCTGTTGAGGGAAGAGTTAAATGTACACTGAACATCCGGGATAGCCTCATCCCATGTAGTACAACTTGGTTACCCTGAGCACCTCCAGGACTTTGCGATTTGTACGTTCAGCAAGGCCATTACTCTCAGGGTGGCATGGAGCTACTGGCGCTTGGTGAATGTTAAATCTGGAGCAAAGATCCTGCATTATGGCATTTATGAACTCAGACCCATTGTCCAACAGAAGGACACATGGGCAGGTATGATGGAGAGCAACACGCTCACGGAAAGCATTTGCAACAGTCTCGGCAGTTTTGTCAGGAATGGGTACTAATTCACTGTACCGCGTCAAGTTATCTACCATTACAAGCAGGTGCTTATTTCCCTTCTCTGAGGTCAAGAAGTTCATCAACAGTTCAACAGAAGTTCTCTCCCAGGGTTCCTTTGTAATGGGATACTTTAGAATGGGATTAGGACCTGTAATGGTACCCTTGTGCTGTAGACAAACAACACACTGGTGTACGTGCTTGGCAATATCCGCTGCCAACTTAGGCCAGAAATATTTCATTCGTGACTGTCTGATGTTGTGGTCCTTCCTGGGGTGCACTGCACCTGGGACGTGGATCAACCTGAGAGTAGATGGTACCAAGGACTCCGGTATCACCAGTTGGTACATGGTTCTGCCGGGGTCCACCAGCTGTGCAACACGGCACAGTACTCCTTGGTTGACCACCAAATCCTTCAGTGGAATGGGAGACTTGACATGTAAGTCAACGTCCTCCTTGGTCAGGGAACGAAGGACTGGTGACCACACAGGGTCCTGCCGTTGGGCTCTCTCAAGATCCTCAACAGAAAATGAGTTGTCAACGCTCATGAATGCTATACGCCTTGACAGGGTATCAGCTACAATATTTTGCTTACACGGGACATAGCAAATTTCGAGGTTGTAGTCGCTGAACGTGAGGGACCACCAAGCATGCTTTCCCGAGAGGTTCTTATTAGCAAAAAGGGCCAATAAAGGTTGATGATCCATGAAAATCTTGAAAGGGTAATGGTAGATGATATCCCAAAAATGACTCAAGGCCCATACAATGGCTAAAGCTTCTAGCTGTGTCACTGAGTAATTGACTTCCACGTTAGTAAGGACACAGCTAGCATAGGCAATAGGCTGTTGCTTACCATTAGATTCCTGTGACAAGACTGCACCAATGCTAACTTTGCTGGCATCTGTCATCAAGGTAAATGCCTTGGTGAAATCGGGGAATCTAAGGACTGGGGCTGATGTTAACTTGTTCTTAAGGGTAACAAAAGCTCATTCTTGATCACACGTCCACTCAAAAGGGGCGTCCTTCTTGAGTAAGTGTGTCATGGGTGCAGTGATGGTGGATAAACTGGCGATGAAGGTGCGGTAGAAACCTACCAGGCCTATGAAGGAACGGACTGCATCTGCCGTCATAGGTCTAGAGAATTTCTGCACGGACGAGATTTTAGACTCGTCTGTCTTCATGCCATTCCAAGTCACTACATGACCCAGAAATTTTATTTCCTTCTGGAGGAACTGACATTTGGAGAGCTTTGACTGTCGCAACCCCCAATCCTGAGGTGTCTCCTGGTGTCGCAAAATTTAAAAAAAAAAAAAAAAAAATTTTTCTTATGAAATGATAGAGAATCTTTTCCCGATTGTAATGACACCAAAAAAACGAAATTTGATGGAAAACTGACGGAATTATGCTCTCGCGAAGTTAGCGACCTCGGCGCTGTTTACAAATCGGCGATTTCGCCCACTTTGAGCCCTATTTTCGGCTAATTCCTTTGTTCCAGTCGACCAAACTCATAGCTATTTCTTTAGAACTCCATTTTTTCTATCGATTGAGTACAAGAAACTGCCCATTTACCGATTTCAACTACCTAATAATGTGGTCAGAAATTTGCAATTTGGCCAATTTCACGAAAACTAAAAAACATGACAATTTCGAAATAAGGTCCAGAATGAACAATGCAGACATTCCTGGCTCTAAAATAACATTTTCTTTGCTCATCAGTCATGTCTCCAGGCCCCTCTGATATTACTCTTGCTTTCTATTTTGAATTTTTATTCAAACAAAAAATAGAAGACTTACTATTATGCAGACTACTGCAATACTGCAATAATTGTAAAAATAACATCAACCCATTCATGACTGCATATTAGAATGGCTAGTTGGACATTTATTGGACAATGGCATCATTTGTTTACTTTTGAACATTGGCAAAAATCAAACATTTCCCCTACTTTGAGCTCCATTTCTAGGTTCTTTTTATAGTAAAATCAATGAAAATCACCTCTATTTCTATAATATGTTTTCCATTCTATCAAATGAGACCAAGAAAACGAGAATACAACCATAAATACTATACGAAAATAGACCACAAAGTCGGCATTTTAATTAAAAAAAAAAGGTCGGAGTTTTTTTTTCTCATTATGCACTGCGTGCTCCAGGATTTTTTTTATATGGTGCACACTGACCACACAGACCCATTCTCTCACATGTGGGCTTACCAGCTTTCTCCTGCTTGATTTGAAGCCGCTAGAATTTAAGAGTATATATACGTCAAACACGGTACCTCGTAAGACGTATATATACGGCCGCGACAGTCAAAGGGTTAAGGTTAGCCTGAGCTAGTTTGTCCAATACCCTGTCAAGTTTCTCGAGATGTGTCGAGACATCTTGCGACACGACTGAGATCATCTAGGTAGACCATGAGTGTGCCACCTAGGAGAGTATGGAAAATTGTCATCAAACGGCTGAACATGCTCGAGCTTCCGCACAAGCCAAAGGGCATCCTCCTGAACTGGTAATGACCAATTGGCATAGAGAAAGCTGTCAACTCTTTGCTCTGGTCATCGAAGGGGATCTGCCAAAACCCTTGAAGATCACGAGTCAAAAAGACCTTATTATCACCGATGTTCTGCAACAGGTTGTTCAGAACTAGCAACGGAAATCA
Source organism: Cherax quadricarinatus (assembly GCF_038502225.1). Lineage (NCBI taxonomy): Eukaryota > Metazoa > Arthropoda > Malacostraca > Decapoda > Parastacidae > Cherax > Cherax quadricarinatus. The sequence continues at coordinate 28,411,946 of NC_091341.1, forward strand.
GTCTGGGATTGTACACGCATTCAGTTTCCTGTAATTGATAACAGGGCATCAGGTTCCATCTTTTCTGGGAACCAGGATGAGAGGAGCATTCCACGGGGAATTGGACTCCTCAATAACTCCATCATGGAGCATCCTTGTAATGAGTTCTTCAGCGAAAACTCTTTGCGCATGCGGCAGGCGATACACAGGTACATAAGTGGGTTTAGCACCTTTGTCAAGCGGAATACGGTGAGAAATAAGTGGGGTCAAACCCATGGACTCACCATCTACAGTGGACCCCCGCATAGCGACTTTAATCCGTGCAAGAGGGCTCATTGTTATGCGAAATGATCGGTATGCGAATGAATTTTCCCCATAAGAAATAATGGAAATCAAATTAATCCGTGCAAGACACCCAAAAGTATGAAAAAAAAAATTTTTACCACATGAAATATACATTTTCCTACACACAAAGAGAAGGATACATGCACACTAGTAGAGTAGTACATGCACAATATATATTGTGCATGTACTACTCTACTAAATGAAGAATAAATGACACTTACCTTTATTGAAGATGCAGCAATGACTGATGAGACACTGTGTCCTGGGAGTGCCTTTTCCTCCTGAGTACTGTAGGTCCTGTTTGGCATTTTCTTCCAGAACAGGCCTTATCACACTGTGTATGCCACTATGATTCTTAAATCTCTCAAACCAACCTTTGCTGGCTTTAAATTCACCAATATGAGCACTAGTTCCAGGCATTTTTCCCTGTTCACCTGGGTGTTAGTCGACTGGTGTGGGTTGCATCCTGGGAGACAAGATTAACCCTTTGAGGGTCGACAGGCCCTCTCCGAAACTCGTTCTCAGGGTCGGCCAAATTTAAAAAAAAAAAAAATTATTTTCTCTTATGAAAAGACAGAGAATCTTTTCCCGATCATAAAGACACCAAAAGTTTGAAATTTGATAGAAAACTTACGGAATTATGCTCTCGCAAAGTTAGCGGTCTCGGCGATGTTTACGCATCGGCGATTTTGCCCACTTTGAGCCCCATTTTCGGCCAATTTCACTGTACTAGTCGACAAAAAACATGAATATTTCGCTAGAACTCCATTTTTTTTATCGAATGGGTGCAAGAAACCACCCATTTATAAATTCAACTATCCAGTACAGTGGTCAGAATTTAGCAATTTTGCCAATTTCACACAAATTTCAAAAGATGCCAATTTCGGAATAGGGTCCAGAATAAACAAGAAAGACATTCCTGGCACTAAAATGACATTTCCTCTAGTCATTAGTCACGTCTCAAGGCCCCTCTTATATTCTTTTGCTTTCCACTTTGAATTTTTATTCTCACAAAAAATATAAGATTTACTGTTATGCAGACTACTGCATTAGTGTAAAAAATGGTATAAATATTATTGGTGCACTTGTGAAAGAATATTAGACCCACCAGTTGACGTGTATTGCACGCTTGGCACGATTTGTTTACTTTTGAAGTTTGGTAAAAATCGAACATTTCTGCTACTTTGAGCTCAATTTCAAGGCACCTTTCATTGTAAAACCAGTCAAAATCATCTCAATTTCAGTAATATGTCTTCCATTCTATAAAATGAGACCAAGAAAACTAGAATACAACAATAAATACCATACGAAAATACACTGCAAAGTCGCTGATTTATTAAAAAAAAATGGTCAAAGTTTTTTTTTTCTCATTATGCACTGTGTGCTGCAGGATTTTTTTTAGACTGTGCACACTGACCACATAGACCCATTCTTTCATATGAAGGCCTACCAGCTTTCTCCCACTAGATTTGAGGCCGCTAGAATTTATGAGTACTAGTACGTCAAAAACCCCTACGCGTAAGACGTACTAGTACGACGAAAACCCTCAAAGGGTTAAGGACCCCAATGGAAATAAGTTAGACAGTCTTCGATGACACTGACTTTTTTGGGTTATCCTTGGTGGCAAATCCTCTGGGGTTAATTGTTTCTTGGTATTCTCAATAAGCCACACCAACAACAGTGCTACAGCAGCAGCAGCAGCAGCAGCAGCTGACAGTGCTACAGCAGCAGCAGACGATGCTACAGCAGCAGCAGACGATGCTACAGGAGCAGCAGACGATGCTACAGCAGCAGCAGACGGTACTACAGCAGCAGCAGCAGCTGACGGTGGTACAACAGCAGCAGCAGCTGACAGTGCTACAGCAGCAGCAGACGATGCTACAGCAGCAGCAGACGATGCTACAGCAGCAGCAGACGGTACTACAGCAGGAGCAGCAGCTGACGGTGGTACAGCAGCAGCAGCAGCAGCAGCTGACGGTGCTACAGCAGCAGCAGCTGACAGTGCAGCAGCAGCAGCAGCTGATGGTGGTACAGCAGCAGCAGCAGCAGCAGTAGCTGTACCACCAATAGTAGCGATGGTTGATTGGGGTTTATTATACAACCTGGCCAGCTCGGAGACACGCACTCCACTTTCATACTTATCAATAATCTTTTTCTTCATCTCTATAGTAATTCTCACCCTTATTGCTGTAGGGTTGGCACTAGAAGCTTCCTTGGGGCCCATGGTCACTTATTTTGCAGATAAAATCGCCAAAAACACTGTAATAATACGAAATGTTCTGATTGCATGCTTGGATGTTACCGCGGAGGCTGGCTGGTAAACAATGCCACCGGCGGCACATGTGAGGCTGGCTAAGGGCGCACATTGGACGCGTCTCGGACGAAGAACGGTGAGCGGGTTTTTGAGTGGTATGCGAGGCAAAATTTTTGCGATAAAAGCGAGCGGTATGCGGATTGAACGTTATGCGATGCGTACGGTATGCGGGGGTCCACTGTAATGCGACTGCAGAACATGCACAATTGAGAACCTGGAGAAGTTTTGGAACCTCTTCAGGATAGTCTGTCATAGCTAGATCATCTTCCTGCACTGGCCGGGTGTCGGAAGAGTCAGCAGCAGACTCACCTGGGAGAACTGCACTTATGAGGAGGTCAGCTCAGACTTCACCCTCCAGTCTCAACAGGAGAGGGAATCTGACAAGATCGACAAGTGAGGTATCCTTCCGCAGGGGAAATTCTCGACAGTGTATGTTGACAACCAGGACTTGCAACTTACCACATTGCACTGTGTGCAAGGACGGTTCAAGGGAGAGGCCCTTGACTCTGCACGTGTCATTGTTGACCAGCACATGATCTCCTTCAAAAGCTCTGCTCACGTACACCATAACAGGAGTGAGCGAGTTAGCTGACAAAGTGATGTCATACTTTGTATAAGCGGTAACTCTGCTCGTTGATGCCATGACATGAGTCAGACAGTTGCCTGCCGACAGGGAGACTGTGGCTTGACAACTGCTGTTCTCTACATCAACGCTAGAGTTAGAGTGAAGGTTAGACTGGGCATCCCCAATGTGGGTTTCACTGGTAACTAAGTGCTGATGGCCAGGAGGTGATGAGAAACAAGCTCTCTTATGAGGTTGATCAGGACAAGAGGCCGACCTTGGGGAAAATGTGCTACAGAAACCATCGGTTTCCAACGATTCCAGAAGCTGGGAGCGCTTGAGGTTTCTAAACCTGTATTCCCTGGAACGCAGGAGGGAGAGATACATGATTATATACACCTGGAAAATCCTAGAGGGACTAGTACCAAACTTGCACACGAAAATCACTCACTACGAAAGCAAAAGACTTGGCAGACGATGCACCATCCCCCCAATGAAAAGCAGGGGTGTCACTAGCACGTTAAGAGACCATACAATAAGTGTCAGGGGCCCGAGACTGTTCAACTGCCTCCCAGCACACATAAGGGGGATTACCAACAGACCCCTGGCAGTCTTCAAGCTGGCACTGGACAAGCACCTAAAGACAGTTCCTGATCAGCCGGGCTGTGGCTCGTACGTTGGTTTGCGTGCAGCCAGCAGCAACAGCCTGGTTGATCAGGCGCTGATCCACCAGGAGGCCTGGTCACAGACCGGGCCGCGGGGGCGTTGACCCCCGAAACTCTCTCCAGGTAAACTCCAGGTAATACTCCGAGACAGAGTAGCACGTAGTGGATCCTAAGCGTACGCCCCAGGACACATCCACTCCATTGAAATCTGCTTTCCACTCAGCTGGATCTAAGCGGATCCTAAGGTCTGCCATAGTCTTAAACCCAATAAGCAGGTCGCCAGGGACAACAATATCATCAACGACTAAGAATTTTGCAGACAGCTTGTGACTCCAGACAACAAATTCTAACGTTATACATCCACGAACCATCAGAGGACTACCTGAGACTCCTCTCAAGGTCTGAATGAAAGACAGCTCTGTCAACATGGCCACATGAAGGCCGATGTCATGGAAGAGAGTGGAACGAACGATGTTAACCACTGAACCTGTATCGAGGAAAAGCTGAACAGGCTTACGGTGAACAGTAGACTCAACGAGCAGTCCACACCGGTTGTCATACTGAACGTGAAAGCATGACAGGCCGATGAAATCCCTGGAGTCATGGCTGCGAGGGGCTCAATGCTTGTTGGCGAGGCTTGACCTGGAAGGTATGGTATAAGTCTCGGCAACAACGTCAGGGTGCTGTTTCCACACTGTCGGCAAGCATATCACTGCCCAGGGCGGCGAACGCATTGCAGACAGGGGCGGAATACAGCAACTCCGACAGGGTTACTACTTCCTTTGCTGATTTCTCAGATGCGCCTCTTCCCCTGAACTAGTGGAAGGGCTCCTGCTAGCATGTGCTCTGTGCAATGAATGCTTGCCCTGCTGTGCTAACAGCATACTTCGCAGCTTGTAGCACTCATTAGAGGTATGACCTGAAGTGTTATGGTACATGCAAACTCCTTCTCGATACTGTTCGTGGGGACGGTGACGGTTACCTCGCAGGGACTTAGGTTTGTAACATTCGGATCGGTAATGCCTGCATTTGCCGCAATTAAAGCAAGTCACCATGCACTTAGCAGGTGGAGCTGGAGGTGGTGTGTGCTGGTGATGTTTTACCTTGGTCCTGGAAGTCAGTGAGAGTTTCTTTGTTTTAGACCAACTGTTCTTACTAGAATCACTATTTGTATTCGGCCTATTGTTAGTAGTACTGGGTTTGGTAACCTTGAGGACTGGCTGTCTGACAGCTGCGGCGAAAGTGACCTCCTGCTTTGCCTGTGGCATCGCTGTGGTTGATGCCGGAAGGACCGGCAAGGGATCATCAGCAAAGCGGCAAACCTTGCCTTTCTCGGCAGGTGGCTTGACGGCATCGATGGCATCATATGCACCCAGGACTGTGTGCCTGGGGCCGAGCCCTAATGTATCAATGGCCCCCTGGAGACTAGGTGGGAGCATCCCTCCGCATGATGCCTATGGCGAGCATCGGGATGATGTCTTTTACCTTGATACTATCATCGTCAGTCACCCACTTAGTAGAATGTATCGCATCACCGAAATCTTTAGCAGCTTACTCAAAATGGCAAATACAAGCCAGGGGGCTTTTGTGCCTGTACTGACACTCTATCAAGAGGCTGGTTAAAATCTCAAGGTAGTGGCACTGACGACTACGCTGAAAATAGCGTCTAAATTCCTCCTTAAGCGCATTCGAAGACTGAATCTCACAAACACTTACTATGTTGTCTCTTAACGTGCTAGTGACACCCCTGCTTTTCATTGGGGAGATGTTGCATCGTCTGCCGAGTCTTTTGCTTTCGTAGCAAGTGATTTTCATGTGCAAGTTTGGTACTAGTCCCTCTAGGATTTTCCAGGTGTGCATAATCATTTATCTCTCCCGTCTGCATTCCAGGGAGTACAGGTTCAGGAACTTCAAGCGCTCCCAGTAATTGAGGTGTTTTATCTCCATTACGCGTGCCATGAAGGTTCTCTGTACATTTTCTAGGGCGAGATCCACTGCTGCAATAGCAGAGGGGCTATCGTATTGAGCCTTAACGGTCGTCTCGACTGACTGCAGCCATGGCTCTAACCTATTTGAACGCCCGTCAAAAAGAAGGGTCGAATATGGATGATTAGCCAACCTACTTGTGGTCGAGACTCGAGCCACGGCTTGACCAACCATCAGGAGGGCTTTGCCCTCCTGCCATGTGGTCACAACAGCTGAGGCACCATTGGCGTCGGCAGGAACTGGACTAACGTGACAGCCACTGCGTGTGAATCATGACGTCAACTGTTCAAACGCAAGCAGATCACAAAGAAGGTAAGCAGATCAAAGCAAGAAATGGTATGCACTGGGCTACAACTCAACACAGAGTCAGAGAGAACACAGCACCATGGTGCTAGGTAAACTGCTTAGTGACTGAAATATTTTGAGCAAATCAACAACAAAAAAAATAGTAGTACACTCTGAAACACAAAATTAAAATTGTATGCAAGTGAATGAACTACAGGGGAGTACATAAAATGATGCTAAGGTTATTTAGCAATTGCATCAGTAGACTGGCAACAAAATTTATGATAAGTAGAACTGTAAGAACTGGTAGCAAAAGTTGCACAAAGTTAAAATAAATCAGGTATTACACAATACTGAACTGTGCTGCAAGGTTTCTCAATACACAGCAAAAGGTTGCAGGTGCTGGCAGTTGCAATTTGGAATGCAAAAAAAAAATAATTCACCTTGAGGGTGACAACAATGATATCAGAGTATGGAATATTACCAAAAAATCATAGAAATTCACTGTATCAAGAAATGCTATATTGCATATAAAATAAAATTAATAAAATGCAAATTATCAAATTCAATAATAAGGGCAATGGTTAACTGGTGTTAGCAGGGTGTAAACTGGTGTTAGCAGGGTGTACACTGGTGTTAGCAGGGTGTACACTGGTGTTAGCCGGGTGTACACTGGTGTTAGCAGGGTGTACACTGGTGTTAGCCGGGTGTACACTGGTGTTAGCAGGGTGTACACTGGTGTTAGCAGGGTGTACACTGGTGTTAGCAGGGTGTACGCTGGTGTTAGCAGGGTGTACGCTGGTGTTAGCAGGGTGTACACTGGTGTTAGCAGGGTGTACACTGGTGTTAGCAGGGTGTATGCTGGTGTTAGCAGGGTGTACACTGGTGTTAGCAGGGTGTACACTGGTGTTAGCAGGGTGTACACTGGTGTTAGCAGGGTGTACACTGGTGTTAGCAGGGTGTACGCTGGTGTTAGCAGGGTGTACACTGGTGTTAGCAGGGTGTACACTGGTGTTAGCAGGGTGTACACTGGTGTTAGCAGGGTGTACACTGGTGTTAGCAGGGTGTACACTGGTGTTAGCAGGGTGTACACTGGTGTTAGCAGGGTGTACACTGGTGTTAGCAGGGTGTACACTGGTGTTAGCAGGGTGTACACTGGTGTTAGCAGTTTCCCAAAAATGCACTCAATGACAAGGGCATAAACAATAGCAAAATGCAATACGCATTGGTGAAAAGGTACAGATAAACATAGATGTGGAGCAAATAAATGGGGACACAGGAGAAAATTTGAAGTGGCTACCTGGCTAGGCACAGATTGTATCACTACAGGTTGAATAAACACTCTGACTCTTAAGAACTTGAAAATTATACTTTAAAACACACTAACAAACAAAACTGTGCAGAGTTGTCAACAATCTGTTGCTAACTTGCAGCTGCAACTAACAAAACAGCACACAGGAATTACTTCCAAACTGTATATGAAAGAAAACTGTATAAATGATTAACACTGAACAATTTAAGTCAATGAGAACTGAGGTGCAAGATGAAGAATAATGTGCTGGACTAAAATGTGCAAAATAAATGTAGAAAATGTAAGAAGTCTGTTGATAAATGGCAAAATGTTGAAAGTGTGCACTGATAACTGAAACTGAACAATTCACTGAAAGTATGGCTTCAGCGATGACTGTATTGGTGATGGACAGTTAAATAATGTCACAATTATTAGGAAATGCTAGGTAAGTCACTGTTTACTTAACTTTATGTGTAGGTAAGAGGTGCTGAAGGTGCTGCAACTTTCAGTGATGTACTGGTAATACTACGCGCCTCGTAGCAATTGTAGACTGCTATGGGGCTTCAATGATGTAGGAAAAATTATCAGGATAGGCATGGGAAGAACGAATAACTCAGCGAAGGTAAAATGGGTGAGAAATTGTGACTAACTCTCCGAGAGCCGCCGCGCGAGGTTTGTTTACACTGGCAAGCGTGTCCGGGCGCGCTGACTGACTGCGGCTTCAGCACGCGGGGAGTTATTAAATGGAGAGTTAGAGGTATTACCTGGAGTTTACCTGGAGAGAGTTTCGGGGGTCAATGCCCCCGCGGCCCGGTCTGTGACCAGGCCTCCTAGTGGATCAGCGCCTGATCAACCAGGCTGTTGCTGCTGGCTGCACGCAAACCAACGTACGAGCCACAGCCCGGCTGATCAGGAACTGACTTTAGGTGCTTGTCCAGTGCCAGCTTGAAGACTGCCAGGGGTCTGTTGGTAATCCCCCTTATGTGTGCTGGGAGGCAGTTGAACAGTCTCGGGCCCCTGACACTTATTGTATGGTCTCTTAACGTGCTAGTGACACCCCTGCTTTTCATTGGGGGGATGGTGCATCGTCTGCCAAGTCTTTTGCTTTCGTAGTGAGTGATTTTCGTGTGCAAGTTCGGTACTAGTCCCTCTAGGATTTTCCAGGTGTATATAATCATGTATCTCTCCCTCCTGCGTTCCAGGGAATACAGGTTTAGAAACCTCAAGCGCTCCCAGTAATTGAGGTATTGGGAAGATGGAGGGAATATTTTGAGGAATTGTTAACGAGACTTTGTCGCCAATACAAAGAAAGGCTGAGAGCACTTAGAGTTGTGGCAGGTTTTCATCCCAGGTATGGTGCTAATGTTAAAATTGTAAAAATGATGTATCTGTAGTGATACTGGTCCTGTGGGGAGCAGCAGCAGGATAATACTGCACCACCTCTAGGGGCCCTTAACAACAACAACAGTTTGGTGTGTGTCATGGGCACCAACACATGGTGTGTGATTCTCTCCTACTTTATCCATTTATCAGCGATGCAGATTACATGGTGAGTTTAAATATGTGGCCTGTAGTTATAACTTTTCTCTTGACATATGCAAGACATCACCATCCCTGTAGAAGCCATTATTAGATGTACTAGTCATTATATTTTGTTGTTGCAGAAGTACTATGAAGATTCTATGTTCAATAAAGCCTAGAGATAAGGCCTGTGTTTCTATCACAACAATTTATTGAACATAGAATCCTGGGCTACCTGGTGGTGATCCTGCGCTAGACTACATCACAACATGGAGCGTTTACTGAAACCTGAGAGGCTAGACTGTGACCCCAGCTTATCAACGGCTGCTCAGGAATGGAAGCACTGGTTTAAGACTTTCGAAAACTTCTTGGGAGCCCTTCCTAAAGAAGATCTAGATAAACTAAGTCTGCTCATC